>NC_091686.1:35847954-36155227 GCF_041296265.1 Equus caballus | reverse complement strand
GGACTTGCACAGAGGAGCAGCCGGCACCCACATGGAGACAGGTGCATACGTGGAGGCTGAGAGAAGCAGGTGGGAAGCCAGCCTGGCCCTCCTCACACGATGTCCATGAGCAGCTGCACCCAACTCACAGCACTGAGGGACTGGGCCCCAAACAAGGGCCCTTGTTTCCCTCAGCCAGTCAGCAGAGGAGCCCGTCCCCATTGGTTCCTCTGGGGTGTCACCAGGGTGCTGGCTGAGGCCCAGGGAATGACCTGCAGCTGGCCCAAAACAGCCTGAATTGCCAGCCATCCTCTCCCCCAACAACCCACAACAAGGGCCCCATTCTCTCTCCCTCGGCCCCTGGCCCCAGGCAGGCTTACAGGAAAGGCCGGAGAGCAGATGAGCCTGCCTTTACAGAAACTGCTGAAACAAGGTCCTCGGCCCCTCCCTGCTGTCAGACGCCCATGGGGAGGCGCTGAAGCCAGCTCCCCATCATTTCTCCCGGTGCCTCTGCACACGACACAACCACTGTCCACAACAGTGCAGACATCCACTTCCTGCTGAAGGCCCTGCCTGGCTCAGGATTAGGAATCCTGGTCCAACAGCCCAGAGGAGCCTACCTGGGGCCCCACTCACGGGGAGGCTTGGCTGAGGCGGGGGTCCTGGCCCAGGCCCCACAGGGTTGCCATCCAAAGGAGGCTGGGCTGTGTCCACGCTGGGCAGCGTCTCGGTCTCGGCCCCGGCCATGGTCACTCTGCCCTGGGAGCTCTGAGGGGCAGCCCCAGTGGGGTTGGACCCTCGATGCTGGGTGAGCCACGGGGCCGTCTCCTTGTCCCACGTCCACTTGACCGCCAATGCGCTGTCCAGCAAGAGGGCCCCGCAGCTGGTGTCGGTGTCCATGGTGTAGTCATGGCCTTGGTCACAGCCCCACACAGCCTGGATGATACCGCAGTACTCGGAGGACAGCGTCCTCTGGAGGCTGGGCAGGGCCCCACAGCTGGCTGCATGTCCATGCACCCACCCTACCAAGCCACGCAGGCCCTGGGGGCTCGAAGTGATCAGGTCCACTGAGGAAAAGCATAGAGACACCAGCCCCGTAGCTGGTCAGCACCCAGCCCACCGAGAGCCCCCCCACAAACCACACACTGGGGGCGCACTCACCCAGACACGCTCCCTCCTCTGCCCCTGCTGGGGGCTGGGCACCGACCCTGCAAAGGATTGGCATGGCCGTGAGTGGGGCCAGGCCGCCAGCAGGACCCCCAGGCTCACCACACTCCTTTCACAGGCCGCTTCTCCCACATGCGGGCAGACCCTTCTCTTATACTCAGAGCCCTTTGTGGCCCTCACCTCCCGGTCCATCTCCCTCACAACAGTCACACTGATGCTTACACACAGCTGCTGCACCGGACACAATGGTCTCCCCACTGCACAGATCCCCATCAGGCACTCTGTGCCTAGAAGAGCCCCAGGACACGGGTGCTTAGCCCCTGCACGCCCCAGAATCAAGGAGGGAGTGCCTACTTTGCATAAGGCTTCCGGTGGCCCGTCGGGGAGACGTTTACTCTCTGCAGGAAGGACTTGAGGAGGCCATGGCACTGGTAGAACTGAGCGTGGCAGTTCTTGCAGACAAACTGAGACAGAGCTGGATCCTGGTGGACTGCCACCCCTAGCAGGCGCTGGAAGTCCCTGATGAAAACACGCTCCCCTGGGGGTGGTCTCTCTGAGCTCTCCCCAGGTGCCCTGCCAGAGATGCTGCGGAGACTCCGTGAGGAGAACTTCCCGTGGCAGAGGCGACAGTGCCCCATGGCAAGGGCCCGGCCTGTTCCTGGGCAAGCACAGGAGATATTAAGTCAGTGGGGAGGCTGCTTGATGCACTGGGCATGCAAGACACAAGCTCTAGGAGGAGAGCAACGTGGCCCCAGGGGAGCTGAGGCCCACGCTTCACCAGCCTCCCAAGACACACTCCTTAAACACAAGCCCATGTCTGGGCCAAAGACAGGGTTTTGGCTCTGGGCTCCCAGCTGAACAGACAGCTTTTTGGAAGATGTGACCAACGGAGGGTCTTCTGGAATTCTAAATACCGCCACAACAAGGCCAGCATTACCCTGATACCAAAACTAGACAAGGACATTACAAGAACAGAAAAGTACACGCCAATATCCTTGACGAACACAGATGCAAAAATCCTCACAAAACATTAGCAAACCAAATTCAACAATACATTAAGAAGATCACATGCCACGATACAGTGGGATTAATTCCAGGGTTGCAAGGATGGTTCAACATCCGCAAATCAATCAACGTGATACACCAGATTAACAAAATGAAGGATAAAAGTCATTTGATCATCTCAATAGATGCAGAAAAGGTATCTGACAAAATTCAACATCCAGTCATGATAAAAACTGAACAAAGTGAATACAGACGGAATGGACCTCAGCATAACAAAAAGGCCATATGTGACAAGCCTACTGCTAACATTGTACTCAATAGTGAAAAGCTGAAAATTTGTCCTCTGAGATCAGAACAAGACAAGGATGCCCGCTCTTCCCACTTTTATTCAAAATAGCACTGGAAGTCCTACCCAGACCAATTAGGCAAGAAAAGGAAATAAAAAGCATCCAAATCAGAAAGAAAGGAGTCAAACTGTCTCTATTTGCAGATGACGTGACGTTACACAGTCTTGCATCACTTAACAACAGGGAAACGTTCTGAGAATTGCGTCGCTGGGCGATTTCAAATATTGTGTATCTAAGCAAATCTAAACACAGGAAAGGTACAATAAAAATACCATGTAAATGATAAGCCAGGGTACACCTGTACAGGGCACTTACCGTGCACGGAGCTTGCTGCACTGGAAGTCACTCTGGGTGAGTCAGTGAGTGGGTGGGGAGTGAATGTGAAGGCCCACGATGTTACGGGACACCACTGCACACTTTATAAACACTGTCCACTTGGGCTACACTACACTTATAAAAACACATTTTTCTTTCTTCAATAAGAAATTAGCCTGAGCGTACTGTAACTTTTTTACTTTATAAACTTTAATTTTTTTAACTTTTTGACTCTTTTGTAATAACACTTGGCTTAAAACACAAACACATTGTACAGCTATATAAAAATATTTTCCTTCTTTATACCCTTATTCTATAATCTTTTTCTATTAAAAATTTTTTTATTTTTACTTTTTAAACTTTTTTGTTAAAAACGAAGACACAACACACACGTTAGCCTAGGCCCACACAGGGTCTGGACCATCAATATCACTGTCATCCACTTCCACCTCTTGTCCCCCGGAAGGTCTTCAGGGCAGTAACGTGCCTGGAGCTGCCATCTCCTACGATAACAATGCCTTCTTCTGGAACCTCCTGCAGGACCTGCCTGGGCTCTTCTTGAGGAGGTTTCACTCTTTTCAGAAATACGTCCTTGGCGGTTTGCCTGGTTTGTTTCTTCTTTTCATTAAAGATTTGCTTGCAAGCAGGTAATGCACCATGAACGTTTCTCTCTATTAGAGAAAACCTTTTGGTATTGAAGTCCGTGTTTTCAAACTTTTTAAGGAGCTTGCTGAGGCCTACAAGAGCTTCTGCGAAAGCCTTCCCTGAGAATTTTCTTGGGGGTTCTTTTTGTTCTCCTGCAGTTTCCTTTTCTCTCGCCTCTTCTTCGGCTATGAGTTCCTGTTCCAGTCCCAACAACTCCTCATGAGTCACTTCCTCAGGAACCCCCTCTAGGAGCCCCTCAGTGTCGTCCTCATCCACACGCAGGGTAAAAGCTGTTTGCCACCTCAGCCACAGCCTTGTGGATTTCTGCAACCTCCTCATCCTCGGCAAACCCTTTGAAGTCATGGACGAACCTCTTGAGGGTCTTCTTCCAGATGCATTAGGCAATAGGAATTTTTCAGTTCTATTATAATCTTATGGGACCACCATCGTGTATGCGGTCTGTCATTGACCAAAGTGTCATTATGCAGTGCATCACTGTACATAGAAAACTCTAAAGACTCCACCAAAAAACTGTTAGAATAAACTAATTCAGTAAAGTTGCAGAATACAAAAATCAATACACAAAAACCTCTTGTGTTTCTATACACTTAAGAATTAAAAAACAATCCCATTTACAAGTGCATCAAAAAAATAGGGTCTGGCCCGGTAGTGCAGCAGTTAAGTTCGCACGTTCTGCTTCTCGGTGGCCCAGGGTTCGCCGGTTCAGATCCCGGTGCGGACACAGCACCGCTTGGCAAAAGCCATCCTGTGGCAGGCATCCCACGTATAAAGTAGATGAAGATAGGCACGGATGTTAGCTCAGGGCCAGGCTTTCTCAGCAAAAAGAGGAGGACTGGCAGTAGTTAGCTCAGGGCTAATCTTCCTCAAAAAAAAATAAATAAATAAAATAAAATAAGGGGTGGCCCCGTGGCTGAGTGGTTAAGTTTGAGCACTCCATTTCGGTGGCCTGGGGTTTCTCCAGTTCGGATCCTGGGCACAGACCTAGCAGCACTCATCAAGCCATGCTGAGGCAACATCCCACATAGCACAAGCAGAAGGACCCACAACTAGATTACACAACTATGTACTGGGGGGCTTTGGGGAAAAGAAGAAGAAGCAAAAAAGATTGGCAACAGATGTTAGCTCAGGTGCCAATCTTTAAAAAAGTAAAATAAAATAAAATAAAATACCTAGGAATTAACTTAACCAAGGAGGTGAAAGACTTGTACACTGAAAACTATAAGTCATTAGTAAAAGAAATTGAAGATACAAATAAATGGAAATATATTCTGTGCTCCTGGATTGGAAGAATTAATTAATATTCTTAAAATGTCCATACTACCTAAAATTACCTACAGATTCAATGCACTCTCTATCAAAATTCCAATGGCACTTTTCACAGAAATAGAACAATCTTAAAATTTATATGGAACTACAAAAGATGCCGAACACCCAAAACAATCTTGAGAAAGAAAAATAAAGTTGGAGGCATAACGCTTCCTGATTTTATACTATATTACGAAGTTATAGTAATCAAAACAGTATGGTACCGACATGAAAACAGACACATAGATCAATGGAACAGAATAGAGAGCCCAGAAATAAGCCCATGCAAATGTGGTCAATTAATTCATGACAAAGGAGCCAGGAATACACAATGGTGAAAGGACAGTCTCTTCAATAAACTGGCGTTGGGAAAACTGGACAGCCACATGCAAAAAAAGGAAACTGGACCACTATCTTACAGCATACACAAAAACCATCAAAAACAGATTAAAGACTTAAAAGACCTGAAACCATACAACTAGAAGAAAACAAAGGCAGTAAGCTCCTTGACGTTGGTCTTGCAATGATTTTTTGGATTTGACACCAAAAGTAAAGGCAACAAAAATAAATAAGTGGGACTACATCAAACTAAAAAGCTTCTGCACAGCAAAGGAAACCATCAACAAAACGAAAAGGCAACCTACTATATGGGAGAAAATATTTGAAGTCACATATCTGATAAGGGGTTAATACCCAAAATATATAAAGAAGTCATACAACTTAATAGCCAAAACGCAAACAATCTGATTAAAAAATTGGCAGAAGATCTGAATAGACATTTTTCCAGAGGAGAAATACAGATGGCCAACAGGTACATGAAAACATACTCAACTTCACTAATCATCAGGGAATCCAAACCACAATAAGCCATCACTTCACACTTGTCAGAATGGCTGTTATCAAAAAGACAAGAGATAAAGTGTTGGGGGCTGGCCGTGGCCGAGTGGTTAAATTTGTGGGCTCCGCTTCAGCGGCCCAGGGTTTCACTGGTTCAGATCCTGGATGCAGACATGGCACCACTCATCAGGCCGTGCTGAGGCGGCCTCCCACACAGCAGAGCCAGAAGGACCTACATCTAGAATATACAACTATGTACTGGGGGGCTTTGAGGAGAATAATAAAAAAGAAAACAAAAGATTGACAACAGATTCTAGCTCAGATGCCAATCTTAAAAAAAAGAAAAAATGATACAGTGTTGGTGATCTGGAGAAAAGGGAACCCTTGTGCACTGTTGGTGGGACTGTTACTTGGTGCAGCCACTATGAAAAACAGTATGGAGCCTCCTCAAAAAAAAAAACTAACAGGAGCCAGCCCCAAGTCGTAGTGGTTAAGTTTGTCACGCTCTGCTTGGGCAGCCTGGGTTCGCGGGTTTGGATACCAGGCACAGACCTTAACCATTTGTCAGCCATGCTGTGGCGGTGACCCACACGTAAAGTGGAGGAAGATTGGCATAGATGTCACCTCAGGGCTAATCTTCCTTAAGCCAAAAAAGAGGAAGATTGGCAACAGATCTTCACTCAGGGATAAGCTTCCTCAGCAAAAAAACCCACAGAACTACCATATAGTCCAGCAGTTCCATTTTGGGGAATATATCCAAAGGAAATGAAAACACCATGTCCAAAATATATCTGCAGTTCCATGTTCATTACAGCGTTATTTACAATGACCAAGACACGGCAACAACCTAAGTGTCTACTGATGGATAAAGGAAACGTACTATGTATATCTATGTACACACACAATGGAATATTATTCAGTCATAAAAAAGAAGGAAATCTTGCCTTTTGCGACAACATAGATGGACATTAACAGCATTGTGTTAAGTGAAATAAGTCATACAGAGAAAGACAAATCCTGTATGATCTCACTTATATGTGAAATCTAAAAAAATGAAAAACATGGAACTAATAGATACAAGGAATAAACTGGTGGTTACCAGAAGTGGGGGTAGGGGTGGGTGAAACGGGCAAAGGTGGTCAAAAGGTACAAATTTCCCACCATAAAATAAGTAAGTCCTGGGGACGTAACGTCCATGGTGACTACAGTCAATAACACCGTATTGGGTATTTGAAGTTGCCACGACAGTAGATCTTAAAAGTTCTCATCACAAGAAAACACTAGTCTGTAACTGGTGACGGATGTTAAGTAGGCTGGGGGACCGTGACACAACACATACAAATACCCCATCAAAATGCTGGACACCTGAAACTAACAGAACGTTACATGTCAACTAGATCTCAAAATTTTTTTTTCCGAAAGAAATACATCTAAAAGACATTCTTAAGTACACAGCTAACGCCTTCTACAGCTCTGGAAACTTTTCTTCCTCACCCCATCCTCCTAAGGCCAGAAGGGCCGCAGGGTGGCTCTGCCTCCCTGGGCCTCCCATGTGCCAGGTGCAGACAGTGCCCCTCCCTCTCCGCCCCAGGAGGAAGCCGGGGTGCAGGGCAAAGGCACCCAGGAAGGCAAGGTGCTCGTTCACCACCAGCACCGCCCAGCTGGGGACCGACCACTCTGACACTGAACCCACTTCGTTCTGTCTTAATGACAGGAGGCTGAGGCCCACAGAGGTTAGGCAGTTATCTCAAGGCTACAGAGCACAGGGCCTGCCCAACTGCAAAACTTGAGCACTAATTACTGAACGAGCCTGGAGTCGGCCGAAAGGGTCAGCCGTCTTGCCAAACAGCACAGCGCAGGCCGCCACGGATGCCAGGCAGCGGCCGCTCTCACCCGCTTCCGGCGGGAGGCCTGGTCTGCTTCCAGGGAACCTGAGGGTGCTGACGGCGAGAAGAGGCCCTGGGCACAGGGTCACTGGGGGAACCGGTGGTCATTAGTAGTCACCGGGGATGCAGTGGTCACCGGGGAATGTGGTGGTCACCAGGAAACGTGGTGGTCACTGGGGGACCTAGGGGACGCGGTGGTCACCGGGGACGCTGGTGGTCACTGGTGATTACCGGGGGAACTGGTTGTCACTTGCGGTCACTGGAGACGTGGTGGTCACCGGGGAATCTGGTGGTCACCAATAGACACGATGGTCAATGGGGGACCTGGGGGATGCGGTGGTCATTGTGGTCACCAGGGGACGCAGTGGTCACTCGTGATCACCGGGGGACGCGGTGGTCATCGGGCAACTGGTGGTCACCGGCGGGACTGGTGGTCACTGTGGTCCCCGTGGACGCGGCGCTCGCCGCCGCCGCCCCGCCCCGCCGGGGCCTCCCCGCCGGACCCACCTGCCTCGTCGGCGCCGTCCTCGCCCGCGTCCCTGCAGGCCCGCGCCGGGCCCCACCCCAGCCGCGCAGCCACCAAGGCCGCCGCCTCGTCCACGCTCGGCCCGCCGCGGGCGGGGCGGCCCCGGGCCCGGCCGCCGCCACCGCCCGAGCCCCCGCGCTGCCCCGCCGCCCCAGGCGACAGGAAGCGGCCGAGCCGGTCCCGCTTCATGGCGGCGGCCGCGGATACAGCCCGCCCCTGCGCTCCGCCCCGTTCGGCCTGGGTCGGCTCAGCTCGGCCCCGCTCGGCTCCACTCGGCCCTGCTCGGCCCCGCTTGACTCCTCTCAGCACGGCCCGCTTCGGCTCTGCTCGGCTCGGCCGGGCCCCGCTCGGTCCCACTCGACCCGGCTCGGCTCCGCTCGGCCCCGCTCGGCTCAGCTCGGTTACACTCGGCCTCGCTCGGCTCGCTGGGCCTGGCCACTCGGCCCAGCTAGGTCCTGCTCGGTCCAGAGCCTCTCGTCCGTTCCGCTGGACTGTGCTCGCTCATTTCCGCTCAGCTCCGCTGTTCGGCTCCGCTCGGCTCACTGGAATTGGAGCAGGGTGGAGCAAAGAGGGGCGGAGTGATGAGGGCGACGGGCGGAGCGACGAGGGCGAGAAGTTTGAGCGGGGGGGGGGGGGGACAGAGAGAGAGAGAGATGAGGGAACGAGCGGGGCGAATGGAGGGGCGGGGCGGCGTGAGGAAGGTGAAGGAAGGGGCGGGGCGTGAGGACAAGGGGCGGTGCCTACGTGGTTGGCGTGTCACAGACGCGGAGTGAGAGCGCCGCTTATTGCGCTCACACGCTCGTGGCAAGTGCGTGAGGAGGTTACTTGTGAGCTCAGCCATCCCCACCTCCTCCCCTTCGGCCCCAGGAACTGAGCGCTCAGGGCGGCCTGGGAGGGGCTGCCGGAAGTACGCCCTCGCCCGTCCCACCTGTTCCGGCGGTCCGCTGCTCCGGTGGCGCCCGCGCCCGCGCAAGCTGCGTTCCGGGCTCCGGGCCGCCCGCCCCGCCCCTCAGCCGCCGCCGCCGCCTCCGCCGCCCGGAGCCATGGCCGCTGCGGCCGGGGACGGCGCGGTGAAGCCGCTGCAGTGTGCCATGAAGCTGGCCAACGGGGCCATCGAGCTAGACACCGGCAACAGGCCCCGGGTGAGGCGAGGCGAGGCGAGGCGCGGCGCAGCTAGGCGGGGGCGGGGGTGGGGACGGGGGCCGCGGCGCAGACCCGGGGGCGGGGCGGGGCTGGGCGGGGCCGCGGGGTGGGCGCCGGCGGGACCCTCGCGCTGGGGGCGGCGGGCGGCGGACGGCGCGCGGGGCTCGGGGCCCTGGTGACCTTGGACAGCTCCCGCGGCTGCCGCCCTGCGCGCTCCGTCGGTCCGCCGGGGGGCGTCGGAGCTGAGGCTTCACCTGTAGGGGCTTCCAGGGGTGTGCGCGGCCCTTGGGACGTCTGGGGCCGGCGGCTCCCTGTGTCTGTGTGTTCTCTGGGCACACGCTGGAGAGTCCATCCGATCCAAAGGGGACGGGATCCAGGAAAGGTTCGCCGCGGCTTTCCAGGCGTCTGGAGAGCTTGTTTGGAAGGGAAGGCGCGCGGGGAGAGACGTGGCTCGTCCGAGAAGGGGTGTCGCCCAGGTGGAGAAGCGGGCTGAGCCCCCTCCGCTGCCCCGGAAGGAGGAGGTGCGAGGGCCCGGGAAAAGCACCGGTCCCGCCAGCCTCTGCTTTCCCCAAGTTGGTTTTCTAGAGCAGCAGGTGCCCAGTTGGAAATCCTTCCTGGCATCCGTTGTATCCGTATTTCTGAGGTGCAGACTTTAGTGGGTAATTTGAGAACTGGGATGCAAAAAACAAAAGACTAAACACTATGCTGTGCTTCCAAATGCCCCTAGCTCTGTCGGGGAGCTCTGAACAGGATGGTCACACCCTTGAAACTGTCAATATTCTAGTGTTCTGGACTCCTGCATGCCCAGGGAGTACGTATTCTGGGGTTCCCGAAAGGGATTTCCCAGAACCTAAGCCAGAACGTTCTTGTGAGAATTGTAACATCACTCCCTTTTTAACGTCCCAGGAAATATTTTTTTAAAGCCACTGAATGAATAGCTTCTGAGTTGTGCAAGAAGGAAACTTGTTGCATAGAGTGAAAACTGACAGCACTTGTCAAGGCTGCTTCCCCTGGCACACTGAATGAGAGTCTCAATTCCTTCCTGTGCTGGAGAGAAAGGCAGTGAGAGGATTGATGCCCAGCTGGGTATCTTTTCCTCCAAGTCTGGAGAAGAGAGAGACAATCTGTGCCCCAGGCAGAACATCACTGATTAGACCTGGAGGACTTACCAGCCAACTGCCTCAGGCTGGATGTCTCAAGTCTATCTCAGAGATAGTAGATGCACCATCCCTGTGTTTCCCACAAGGGACCAGGCAAGCGTAATGGAATAGTTTGCCTCCACTGACCTGACCTCTGCCGCTTCTCTCCCCCGTGCACAGGAGGCATATATGGAATACCTGAGGAGCATCCACTACATCTCCCAGGTGCTGCTGGAAGAAGTGGAAAGCACTAAAGGTACAGCTCTCAGCCTTGCCGCTCCTTCCATGTTGGGCAGGCTGTGGACAACTTAGCCCTTGGTGGGTGCCAGGCCTGCGGGTGTCCTGGGTTCTGCCTGCTTGGTCATTAGCAGAAGGTGAACGGGTGTGCACTCAGTGAGCACAAGCTGTCACAGTGTGACTCGGGAGCAGGAAGGGACAGGTGCTGTGAGTAAGGGGATGGGAATGCCGTGGAGAGACTGGACACTGAACCCCAGCCCATGGAGGAGTATGGGGGTAGCAGTCCCAGTGGAGAGATGCACAAAAGCTTGGGATGAGAGCAGGTACCGAGTACAAGGAAGGGTAGACACCCTGGAAAGAGGAAGGTGCAGTTGGGGCAGGCAGGGCCGTGGGTGGAACTGGGGTCGATCTGGGGTGAGGGGAAGCTCATGGAGGCTTTGTGAGGAGAGGCCGCATGGAAGCAGAGCCTCCAGGAGGCACCCACAGTGCGGCCAGCGGTGATGGGAGCACCTAGAGTTGCGGGAGTGAAGGACTTGGGGATGTTCTTTAAAGGTAGACCTCACCATACTTGGGGGTGGGGGGGAACAGTGAGCTTCTGCGGGGACAGTGAGGCATGGGGCAGGGTGCGCGGGGGTGGCAGGAGCAGACCTGTGAGGGAGGAATGGAGAGCTGCGTCATGAGCACATCCTGCTGGAGATGTCCAGCAGCCCAGTGAACACAGAAGCACAGTGGTCAGGGAGAGGTGGGAATCACCTGAACTGAGCTGTCCTAGGAAGCCAGGGAGCTTAGCAGAGCTCCACTCACTCCAAGATTGGAGAATGGGAGGAGGGTGCAGTGGGAGAGGCCCTGAGGGGGATGTCTTGGAGGAGAGAGACCCTGAGAGGCGGAGGATGCTCTCAGAGCAGAGCACAGTACGGGTGGGTGAGTGGGGGCGGTTTCAGTGGGAGTCAGGGGCTAAAATAGAGTATGGGGAGGGGCCAGCTGTACACGAAGCAGGAGGTGGGTCAGGAGCTGGGGCTGGTGGAGTCCAGGGTAGGGTTTGGGGTGGCAGCCCCTATAGCGTGTCTACTGATAAGGAGAGGTTTCCAGAGGAGGGAATGCAGAACAGAAGCTCCAGGGAAGCGTCAGGGGTGGGGGTGAGGACAGCCAGAGGGCGGGAGATGGGTGATGAAGCTGTCTGTGCAGTGGCCTGTGTCCACCATAAGTCCTACCTTGAGGAGGGGCTGTGGGTAGACACGAAGCCCTCGGTGAGGAGAAGAGGCCTAGTTAGGCAGGGAGAGGGCTCCACTGCTCCAGCCAAGATGGCAAGACAGTCAGTCACATGCTGGGCTGGCCAAGCTCAGAGCCCACACAGGGTCAGGAAGTAACCCCCGGCAAATGGTCAGAGACAAGGAGGGGGTGGGCTCACCCAGGGATCAGAGGTGAGGAAGGGGTGGGCTTGCCTCTGTTTTTATCTCAGCAAGAATCTGATGAGTGATAGACGTGATGGTGACCAGCCTTCTTGTCCCTTGCTTCCCAGAAGCTGGGGAAACTCTGCCCCCAGACACCTCGAAGATGCTGAAACTGGCCGAGCAGTGTCTGGAGAGGGCCCAGTCGACAGCTGCCAAGCTTGGTGGGTCTGCAGCAGAAGGTTTTCCTGGAGCATCCCCCCAATCTGCATCTCCTCTGTGGAATGTGGGGATCCTGTGCTGACTCTTGGCTACATATGTCTTGCAGGGAAAACACACGTGAAGCCAGCCATGCCTGTGGCTGCTCCTGTCCCCGCACCCACTACCCGACATCGCCGGGTGTACTCAGATGAGGGGGGGAAGCTCTCTCCGTTTCTGCCGCCAGAGATCTTCCAGAAGCTTCAGGTGGTAGAGTCACAAAGCTCTAAGAAGTAAGATGGGGCAAAATGGAAGGTGGGCTGAGCCTGGGTTTGAAGGCCAGACAAAGTGAGCTAACCATATGAATTTAGTGAGATGGGTCCCAGAGTGGAAGCACCCTTGTACCTAGCAGAAATGAATGTAAATCGTCTTTGGAGCAGAGCACCTTCAACTTTCATAAAATGAGTGGCAAACAAAGATGACCAAGCACAAAAAGGAAAGAGAAACTATGAAGGAATGATAGCAGAAACAGACCTACACAGTCTTAAAACATTTATCAGACACAGATTCTAAAACAGTCATGCACTCTGTATTTAGAAAAATAAAAAATAAGTTTGAAAATACCCACAGGAAACAAGAAACTATAAAACCTAACCCAGCAAACAAAGAACCAAGTAGAAGCAAAATGAAAAATATAATACCAAAGTTATTTTTAAAAACTAACTGGAACAATAACAACAAATTATATTGTGCAGTAAAAATCCACACATGTGCACAAAAGCAAGTGGACAAATTTACAAAAGCAGGATAGACATAGCTGAAGAGAGAATTAGTGAATTGGATGAAAGGCCAAAATATATCTAGAATGACTCACAGGAAATAAAAAAAATTTTTGAAAGAGACATGGAAAGTCTAACATAAGATTATTAGAGTTCCAGAGAAAGAGAAGAAAATGAAAGAGAGGCATTATTTGAAAATATAATGGCAGGTAATTTTCTAGAACTGATGAAAGACACCCAGACATAGATTCAAGAATCCTAAGGAGGGTAAACAAGGAGGACTGGGTCCTTCTTGCCCTGCTGTTGCCAGGCCTCAGGGGCCACTTCCATTCAGGGGTCCAAGGCACCTCGTTTCTGCACGTGGAGCTTTGGGGCAGGGCCAGGCACAAGACTTGCATCCCAGGACAAACCTTCCCTCCTCGGTCCTGTGTGCCCCACAGGTAACCCTCTCCCACCCATGGAAGCAGGAAGACAGGTGGGACTGAAAGGTTTCGTGGAGGGCTGACCGTTGGTAGCTGTTATGGAGTAGACATCGTTCTCCCTTTCATGGGTTGCAAACTGATCTAGCTGTTTGGTCCACATGGTGCCCTTGAGGAGTTTTGTGTTGTTGCCAAACACTATAACTGGTTTTCATGAAGTTCCGATGTCCAGCTTTTCTTGGAAAGCCAGAAGTCCTGGCAGTAGCAGGCCCACATTTCAGCAGGGCAAGTGTCTTCAGTCCTCTCCAGATCTCCTCCCCCTTTTATATTCCTTGCCTGCCCCATCACCACCTCCTCACCTTCTGGACTCAGGGCAGGGTCAGGAAGTGTCCTCAGGTCACCAGAGCATTCCTGGGCTTCCTGGGGCCTGGACAGCAGTTTATCACCATTTCCAGGGAGCTAACACCCTTGGAGGAGGCCTCCCTGCAGAACCAGAAGCTGAAGGCTGCGTATGAGGCCCGGATGGCCCGTCTGGACCCCAGCCAGGCCACGCAGAAGACATCCCTGGTGAGCAGCGCCCAAGGAGGGTCTGGGTTGGTGGGGGAGAGGAAGTAGGCGTTATTCCCTCCTTTCCTTCCTAGACCCTGTCCCTGCAGCGGCAGATGATGGAGAACCTGGTGATCGCCAAGGCCCGGGAGGAGACAGTATCCTTCCCATCCATCCTTGGTGTCCCAAGGAGGAAATTCAGAGTGTGACCTTGAGCTGAGGATCGGGGTGCAGGAACAGAATTCTTTCGGCTTTGGAGAGGCATGTCCTCAGGGGATGGTTACTGCCTAGCCGCCCTTCCTCTGCCCTCCAGACCTTTGCACAGGCCTTCCTGCCCCTCCCAGTGCCCACGGGCTCCTCTCCGTCCTTGCAGTCAGCTAGGACTTGCCTTCTTTCTCTGAGTGGGCACACATTCTCCAGCCCTGCTGCCTCCTCCCTCCTGTCCCGCTGGACCGTACCCGCTGTGTCCAGCACGGCGCTGGGGCCCCCCCCATCACACACAGCCTTGACTCTCCATCCCAGCTGCAGAGGAAGATGGAGGAGCGCCGGCTGCGACTCCAGGAGGCCGCCAACAGGTGTGTCTCCTCCCACTGCTCTCAGGGCAGCTGGGGGGACAGGTAGGGCCTCCCCCACCTGCCTGTCCAGCCCTGAGGCTGCCAGCCCCGTGCTTCCTCCCCAGGAGGTTCTGTAGTCAAGTCGCCCTGACCCCGGAGGAGCGGGAGCAGCGGGCCCTCTATGCCGCCGTCCTCGAGTATGAGCAGGACCACGTGAGTCCCACCGTGGGGGCGGGCTGTGGTCATGGGCAGCAGCTCCTCCTGGGGGCAGGGCAGGGGTCCCGCGGCTTGACTGTGGGGGTCTTCCCTGCACCCCAGGAAGGGTGTGGAGAAAGGCCTTGGCAGGGATGGAGGGGCGTCTCATCGTGGGGTCCCGCTGTGGTGCCAGAAGTCTCCTGTCCTGCAGGACTGGCCGAAGCACTGGAGGGCCAAGCTCAAGAGGAGCCCAGGAGACCTGTCGCTGGTCACCAGCCTGGTTTCCCACCTGCTCAGGTACCAGGGCCTGTAGCCCCTCCCCCCAAGGATTAGAAAGGGAGAAGACAGGCGAGTGAGGCTCCCACAGAGGCCCCAGGGCTGCCCCCTTGGCACCGAAGCTCGTTGGCTGGCCTCCTGCCATCTCAGAGGGGTGGGTCATACTTTCTTTGCAAGCTTCACCCGCAAGGAAGTAACACGTGAGCCACTTCTCTGCAGTCTCTGATGGCGGGGCCGCTTTGTAGACGGCGGCTGCCGAGAGAGGCCAGAGGCAGCCAGGGGCTGTGCCTGACAGGCGGCCAGCGCTGTGCCCTCGACGCCACCTCTCCCCTGCTCGCAGCGTCCCCGACCACCCCATCTCTCAGCTCCTGAAGAAGCTCCAGTGCGCGGTGTACCGCGCGCTATACCCGGTGGTGAGCCGGGCTGCCGTGGGCACCGCCTCGGCCCCGAGCTGCTGCGCCCTGCCCCCGGACGCTGACGGGCTGCTGGCCCCTGGAAGTCGGCGGCTCCGGCCCTCGCAGAGCCTCTACTGCATGCTCTCCCTGCCTGAGCCTGGCCCGACCCTGCGGCCTCCCAACGACCCCCCTGCCAGTCCTCCTGTACCCCCACTCCACCCCAGCCCCCCTGACAGAGGGACGGATAGCACCCCTGCAGGGCCGCCCTCACCCCTGGCAGACACCTCATCCCGCCTGCCACGCAAGGACAGCTCCTTCGAAGACCTAGAACTGTTTTTGGCTACTTCTGAGAGGTGGGGCCAGGGCCCTGGGGGGCGGCCCGAGCCCCAGACCCCAGGGGTGGAGGAGCCATTGCTGGAGCAGCTGAAGAGCACCGTCAAGGACATCCACAATGCCATCGGTGAGGGCCAGCGCCCCGCGGGACAGGTGGGCAGGTGGGAGGAGCTGCTCCAACTCTGAAGCCCACAGCCAGCAAAAAGCTTGTCACAGGCCAGAGACAGGCCCCGGAGGAGGGGCTTCCTCTGCACGGCAGCCAGGCTGGCCCTGATCTGTAGAGCTGGCCCCAGCCAGCCTCCCTGCCAGCCAAACACCCCGCTTAGCAGAGAAGGAGGCACCTGCCTCAGAGAGCAGCTGTAGCTGGCTGCGGGCTCAGCTTGCCCCTAGTGCCCGGCTGTCTTCTCACGGGGCTGCACGGGAGATGCAGTCTAGTCCATTCCAGTCTTCTGGAATGGGGAAGGGTCTGCCCTCAGATCCTCTGGCAGCCAGGCGGTCCTGGCTGTCCCATCGGGTCCAACTCACGTCTCTCCAAATCAAGGACTGTCGGGCTGTTGGGTGTGTGCAGCCTGGTGATGACGGAGGCTCATCCCTCAGCCTTTTCCATTTTGAGAATAGTGTGTGGGTTCCCTAAGGGTTGGGGCCTTGGGTGGCAGGTAACTTCCAAGACTTTTCCAAGGAGGAGAGTCTCAGTGGTTTTCTAAGAACCAGTGAGGGAGGCCTGACAGTCAGTGGCCTTCTAACTGTGGGGCCCACACTCTCTGATCGTCCCCCCTTGGCCCCAGGCAGGTCCCTCTTCCTCCCCAAGCAGGCTCCCCCATCTCCTGGCACAGGTCCCCCCTCCTCCCCAAGCAGGTCCTCCCTTCTCCTGGCACAGGTGCCCCCTCTCCCCAAGCGGGTCCCCCTCCTCCTCAAGTGGATCCTCTGTCTCCCTGGGTCTCACATTTCTTGTCTTTGTATAAGCTTTTAAAAGTCTTCCAGGTTGTCCATTTTGGGTACAAACCTTTTTCAGAAAGACAGTGTTTTCTGCCTTTTTTCCCAGGCCTGTGTCCTTGGCCCCTTACGGGAGCTGGGTATGACCCTGTGAGCCCCAGGGATGAGGGCCCAGATTCCCTGCTCCAGTCCCAGTCCACATGGACACAGGAGGGGATGGTGTGGAGGGAGGACCAGGCAGAGGCCCTTCCCCGCGGAGCTGGAATGCCAACGGTGGCTCTGCCCACACTTAGGCTGGCTCTGGGAGGGCACAAGGAGGTGACAGGTGAGGGGCCCATCTGGGCACCTAAGGCTGGCTGGGGGTGACCTCCAGGGGCTGCCAGCCTAGCCGGATGGCCCAGCTGTCCCCACAGCGCCGCTGTGCTGGCTCTGCTCCTGGCAGACAGGCTGCTCTCGCTGATGCTCCTGGCTTTTGAAGGCCTGAATACGGCCGCCTCCAAGGACCGCTGCCTGGCCTGTATCGAGGAGCCCTTCTTCTCCCCGCTTTGGCCCCTGCTGCTGGCCCTCTACAGGTACAGCCCTAGTGCCACTCCCCCACAGGGCCTTTCCCGTCCACTGTAGTGTCAGGTCCCTTCTCGAGTCCTGGGGCAAACTTCTGACTGTGCTTCCCGCTGGCACTTGACTCTGAGGCCATCCTGGGTGTTTCAGGTTTGCAGCTGGTGCCACACCTGCCTGTGACTCAGGGCATGGCCAGCTTTCCCCAGGCCTGCCTCTGTCACAGGGCGGGGTCCCCTGGGCAGCTGAGCCTGGCCTCTCTCTGTCCCAGGAGTGTGCACCGCCCCCGGGAGGCTGCCCTGAGCAGGAGCATGGAGCTCTACAGGAATGCACCCCCGGCAGCCGTGGGCATCCCCACCAAGCTCCTCCCTCGGGGCCCTGAGGCCCTGGAAGCTGGTGCCTACCCCTACTGCGCAGCAGCCCAGGAGCTGGGGCTCCTGGTTCTGGAGAGCTGCCCCCAGAAGAAGCTGGAATGCATTGGTGAGCAGCAGGGTGGTTTGGAAAAAGGAAGGGAGAACATAGTTGGATATGACAAATCCCCGTCCTAGAGGGTAACCTGGAGCCTGTGCCTCCCATCTCTAATGACCCACGAGACATCAGCGATGTGAGAGCAACATCCACGGGAGGGATCATCCTGGCCCTGCCCAGCCCTGCACGTGCTGCACGTGACGGGTATGAGGGCAGTGCCAGGGGTGCCCGGGAGCCGTTCTGGCTTCCAGGCCATCCTGGGACGGGCTTCCCCCGCCTCTTACCCAAAGCCCGGCTTCTGTGCTGCAGTGAGGGCCCTGCGAGTCATCTGCGCCTGTGCGGAGGATTACTACCGGGCCCAGGAGGCTGGACCCCAGCCCAGTGCTGCTGCCATGTGAGTCCTGGAAGGGCACATCCTGGGGTTCACTGGGCGCGTGAGGGGCTGCCTTCAGAGTCCTGTGGGAAGAGAGAAGCCCCACCCTGTTTGGGGCACCAAGACCATGGGCTTTTGCCCAGCGTCTGCCCACTTGGGCCCCAGCAGCCTTGTTCACCCATAAGCTTTGTAGAGCTCGTCATGGAGGAGAGCCCAGCCTATTTCTATCAAGAAGCCCAGCTCCAGCCCCTGTGGACGAAGCATTCCTGCTCCTCTGGGCAGGTCTTCCTAGGGGGTCACAGACCCCCTGGCTAGTCTGGTGAAAAGTAGAGTTGCCCGTCTCAGAAGCACGTGCTTGGCCCCTCAGTGGCACGTCTGGAGGAAGCTGTCCTGGCCCCAGTGAAGAGCTTGCTTCCTGCACTGAGCCCTCAGCTCTGGGGTTCCTGCATCAGCCCTGCCCCATCCTCCCAAGATGGGGCAGGGGTCTTCCCCACCTGGGCCCTGCAGCCTGGAGCGCTAATGCCTGGTCCTGCCTCAGTTTCACCTGGATGCACCTGCTGCCAGCAGCCTTCTGCCCTGGTGCCCACCTGGGGCTGGAGTCCCCTTAGCACCTGTAGGGGCTCTGCCCCCTGCCACCCTGCCCCAGGGACCAGGGTCATCCTGAAGGCACCTGTCATTGCAGCCTAGTGGGCGGGCTCTGGCATCCATGTACACCCAGGGGGCCTGCAGGTGAGGATGAGGTCAGCAGGGAGGAGTTCCACCCAAGAGGAGGGAGACAGATGCTCCCTCCACTGCCCCTAGGGCTGGGGTGCTGGGCCTCAGCTGCAGAGTCGGGGTAGCGGGGGCAGGCCCAGCATGGTTCCCACTTGCTGCCTTCCCCGGTTTGCCTTTTCGTTTCCAAGTAAGTCCCCGCAGATAAAAGAGGCCAGGACCGGAAGTGCGTCTGAGTCACAGCCGCAGCTTCACAGTGGCTCTTCCCGTGGGCATCTGAGGAGCCGGGGAGGGGCTGTCTGTATTCCCACAGGTGTGCGGTGTCCAGGGAGGTGAGGGCAGGGCCACCAGTAGGAACTCATGGTGTGTGAGGCCTCGCCAGTTATCAGACTAAGAGACAATCTTTGCCGCCATGCTGTTGCCAGAGACCACTGACCTGTGGGGCCCCTGGGCCAGGGTTCTGAGCGTCCTGCAGGCCTCACTTACTCCTTTCTCAGCTTACTTAGGCGGCTCTTGTGGAGGACCTGGTATGCCTGGGGGGCCGAGCTGAGTAACACTCAATGCCAAGAGCAAGCAGGCTGCCCGGGACCCAGGCTGACACTCTGTCACCCTGCTCCCAGGCTCGGGCAGCTAATGGGTCGGGCTTGTGAGGTTGCGGCTGCCCCGCTCCTCCACCATGGGGCCTCTCCGAGCTCAGCCCTGGGCCCTGCAGCGTGGGGTCCCTGTTTGGGGATGGCCTCACTGCTCCTTAATGGTCTCCTGTGCTGCGGACCCGAGTCCACCCCTGGCCCCCATGCAGACAGGTGGCACCAGTGCAGAGATCAACCATGAGCCTGAGACTGCTCCAGGGGTCAAGCCAGGGGCTGCGGGCTGGCAGGGATTGGGCAGCCCTGCTGGCCTCTGGAGCCAACCGGCTGGCTGTGCTTTTGCCTAACAGTGGTGCCGATGACCTGCTGCCCATCCTGTCCTTCGTGGCGCTGAGAAGTGGCCTCCCCCAGCTAGTGTCAGAGTGCGCAGCCCTGGAGGAGTTCATCCACGAGGGGTAGGCGTCCCCCGGCCAGGGCAGGGTCGGCATCGGCGGCCGGGCATGTACTCCCTGGCTGGGGGTTCACCTGTGCACACAGCCCACGGACCCCTCTCCTCAGCCTCTTCCCACCACCCCTTGCTTGGCACACTGCCTAGACAGGAGCTGGGGGGCTGTCCCCTGAGCAGCGTCTACCTGGGAGGTAGGCTGTGCCTCCAGCCCAGCCTCCCTGATAGCCCATGTGGGGCCCCAGCATCCAAGTCCTGCTTTGTAAAGGCAGACGCCCTTCCAGAGCACCCCTCCAGGTGACAGGTGTCCCCCGTGCACACCTCCACACAGGTACCTGATTGGAGAGGAGGGCTACTGCCTGACGTCACTGCAGAGCGCCCTGAGCTTCGTGGAGCTGCTGCCCCGGGGGGCTCTGGGCAAGTAGTGGAGCAGGACCCTCTAGGAGTCGCTGCCTGGGGGCAGTGGGCCAGCTGTGATGGGGCTCTGCAGCTCTCAAGCCGCCGGAACCCAACATCCGCCCCCAGGGGCTCAAGGAGGCCCCTTTGCTCCTGACAGTGTGGGCCTGAGCTGAGTCAGCTCCCAGGAAGCAGGCCTTCTCTCCCCTGACCCAGCCTCCGAGAGGCCCCATGCAGGGACACCAGAGCTGCGGACTTCCCTAGGCATGCTCACCCCTGACGGCTCAACCCACTGACGCCCCAACCCACTGATGCCCCGCAGGCCCGCCGACCCCAGGGCAGAGAGGGACCGCGGGCCTGGCCAAGGACAGGTCTGGTTTCTCTCCATTCCCGTCTCCTGAGAGGCAGTCACAGCTCCCTGAGCCAGTTTCTCGTCAGTCAAGAAGAGAGCCTGTCATCGCCCCCACCCCGCCCTGAGGCCTGGGGCCCAAGTGGTTTGAGACTGCTGTTTATTTATTGGGTATTGACCACTCCACTCTCCCTTGGATGCCCAGGTGTCCTCGGGCACCCCCTGTGTCTGGGGTCTCAGAGCCACACTCCTACCCTAGGCACTAGGCACTGGACATCCCAAGACCCCTGGCCAGTTCCCACCCCTGCACATCTCCTTCCAGGTGGGTGTGAACCTGAGAGTCAGCACGTGCCAGCAGCCCGCTACCCATACTGTTACCTGCCCCAGGAAGCTGCTGACCCAGCCAAAAATAAAGAGGTCACTGATGTCTCACTCTGTGTAGCTGGCTTGCTCCCCAGCCCACTGGTTGGGCGAGGCCAGGCAGCACAGCCACCCCCCGTCTGCTGACCGACCGAGAAGAGCCAGGCTGTCCCAGAGTTCACTGATGCCCACCAATAAACCAAGCCTGCCCCGCTAGGTCCTCTCTGCAGGAGGGGGATGCCCTTCGGGCTGCACCCTCTAGGACAGGATACATGCTGCAGGGCCTAGTGGGGTGGGCAGGATGGAGCCCAGAGTACTCAGCCTGAGGGCTCTCAGGAATCCTCTTCATTCTCCAGGTGGGGCACGCATGCAGGTGCCCTGAGTGGTGGTACGTGGGACCCCTGGGGAAGGAAAGCAGCCCAGCCCCAGCTATGGCAGCATCTGCCAGGGAGGGAGGGGACCCCCAGCAACCTGGGTCACCACAGAGGTGGGCAGCTGGGCCCAGCCACAGCAGAAGCTGGTCGTGGGAGCTGTGTTTGGGGTCCTCGGAGAAAGGCTCTAGCAGAACAGCAACAGTTGGTGTTTATCAGGTGCTCTGTGCCAGGTGGTCTACCAAGCTGATCTACTCCTCACAAGAACCCCATGAGGACACTGAGGCACAGGAGGTGAAGTGCCTTCTTCATGCCACATCTCATGGTGACAGAGCTGGGTCTGAGCCCAGCAGGTGGGCTCCAGAGGCCAGTGGGTACCTGGGGCTGTGACCCCAAGGGCAGGCGCTGGGCCTGGAGGGCTGGGGCAGCTGTCCTGTCAGGAGCCTTTGTGGGCTGGGGGCCCCTCCCTGCAGCATCCCAGGAACAGACAGGCCAGCGCCCACCCACTCACGTGCCCTGCCCTCAAAGCTTTGAGTTCTTGAGCCCCGTGCCCGCCCTTGTCTCCTCACCCTGCCTTCTCCAGAGGAAGCCCCGTGGCCCTGTCCTCAGCCTCCCTGGCATTCTGTTTGTGCTCTTGTGAGCGTGGAGTTCTGAGTCCCCCAGACCTGCTGTGAGTCCCCGCTAGCCCCAGAGCCTGGCGAGCAGGTGCATGTCCCTGTCCCAGGCCTGGCGCTGCCATCTCAAGGATGGGCTTTTAAAGCCCCCTTTCCTCGTGCGTGTGGAGGGTGGAGGTGTCTTGAGCCGAGCCTGAGAGTGGGAGCAGTTGCTGGCTCTGCACCAGGGGCCACATCGTGGGCTGAGCTCTCTGAGGGCTGACTCCTTGGCACCCTGCCCAGGGCACTGTGATCAGACAGGCTTGTCCTCAGGCTGCTTCTTGCTGTGTGGCTTTGGGCCAGTCGTTTAGCCTCTCCTCCACACAACAGGGATAAATAATTGATTCTTCACATTGATAGTCCTGCAAATCAAGAAAAAGGCAGGAGCCCCAATTAGAAAAAGGGCAAAGGGGCCGGCCTGGTGGCGCAGCAGTTAAGTGCACACGTTCTGCTTCGGTGGACCAGGGTTCACTGGTTCGGATCCCAGGTGTGGACAGGGCACTGCTTGTGAAGCCATGCTGTGGTAGGCGTCCCACATATAAAATAGAGGAAGATGGGCATGCATGTGAGCTCGGGGCCAGTCTTCCTCAGCAAAAAGAGGAGGATTGGCAGCAGATGTTAGCTCAGGGCTAATCTTACATTAAAAAAAAAAAAAAGGAAAAGAGCAAAGGCTATGAACAGACTATCTAGAGAAGAAGAAATTTAAAAAGCTAATCAGCGTAAGAAGAGGTGTTCAAAGTCACAAAAAAATCAAGAAATGCAAATTAAAACAATAACAAGGTGAGACTTCATAGGTGTCAGACTGGTGGAAACTAGAAAGCTGGACAATATGGAGCATGATGGTGTGTGGCAGATCGGAACCGCTTGCACAGTGTGGAGTAGACAGCAGTGGCTTCAGAGAGCCCGCTGCAGTCCTGGGCCAGCGTACGTGTCACTTGTTCCTCGGGCCCTGCGACTCTGCTCCCGGTTGTAGCCCGAGGTCATGGGAAGACGTATTCACAGATGGAGCTGAGGCAGTGTACATCTACCCCAGGAAAGGGGAGAGGAGGATGTGGGGAAAGCACTCGCTGTCTCCTGCTGAGTGACAGACCACCCTGTCTCACTGGACTAAACACCACACAGTCGCTCACTTTGCTCCTGAGTCTTCCATTTGGGCAGGTTCAGTGGGACCCGCTTGTCTCTGACCGCCTGGCATCAGCTAGGTCAGCTTCCAGGTTTGGGTGACCCCATGTCCAGGGGTCGATTTGTCCACAGGTCTGCAGTGGATGCTTGTCAGCTAGGAGCTCAGTCGGGGCTGTCAGAACAGCTTTATGAGGCCTGCGTTAGTTTCCTGTGGCTACTGTAACAAAATACCACAAATTAGGTGGCTTAAGATCATAGAAATTTACTCTCTCTCAAAAAAAAAAAAAAAAAAAGAAGGAAAGAAAGAAAAGAAATTTACTCTCTCAAAGTTCTACAGGCCAGAACTTTGAAATCAAGGTGTCAATAGGGCTGTGCTCCCTCAGAGTGCTGGAGCAGAAGCCTTTGTCTTCTGGTGGCGCCTGCAATCCTTGGCTTGTGGCCAAATCACTCAGTCTCTGCCTCTGTCATCATATGCCTTCTCACCTGTGTGTCTGTGTCTAAACTTCCCTCTTCTTGTAAGGACACTGTTCATGTTGGAGTTAGGGCCCATCCTAATCCAGTGTGACTTCATCTTAACTTGATTATATCTGCAGAGGCCCAGTTTATGAATAAGCTCATTCCCAGGTTCCAGGTGGACATGAATTCCAGGGACATTATTATAATCAGCCCAGTACAAAGCCTCTCCATGTGACTGCTGGCTTCCTAACAGTGTGGCAGCTAGGTTCCAAGAGTGAGCATCTCAAGACAAGTCTTGTTTTATTTTGTTTTGCTGAGGAAGATTTGCCCTGAGCTAACATCTATTGTCAATCTTCCTCTTTTTTCCTTTTTTAATGTGAGCCACTGCCACAGCATGGCCGCTAACAGACAAGTGTAGCACCCAGGTCCGCACCCAGGAACCGAACTCTGGCTGCTGAAGTGGAGCACACTGAACTTAACCACTAGGCCACCAGGCCTGGCTGAAGACAACAAGGCATTTTATGACTTACGTGTAGTGGAAGGTGCAAAGACCTGCCCAGGTTCAAGTGTCACACTGAAGGACAGCCACATTCCCTTGAGCAGCACACAGCAGTTAAGCGCAATTGCCTGGGGTCACACATAGCCACAGGGATGGATGTCAGACAGTGCTGAGTACAGAAGCAAAGAAGCAGAGTGAGGTGCCGAGCAGAACACCATCACGCAGGGCTGAAGATGAGCAGGCACCGGCCTGCACACTCCACCAGCACGTGCAGGAGGGTGACATCCACCACCTTGAGTGGAAGGGGCTGGAGCTGTGGACGAAGGCCATTTGACAAATTGGCAGAAGCCTGCCTCCACCCAAGACCACATTAAACTGAGTCAGGAACTGCAGAGAGGGCTTCTCTCAGCCCTTCACACAAGCAGGAGATGAGTAGAGTTGGAGGTGTAAGAGGCTAACTGTCCCCTTAGGGTTGGTGTGGCCCGGGTGATTTGCGTGAACAGTAATTGAAAGACTTCCACGTTCGGTGGTGGCTGGCAAGATGACTTGAGGAGATCCTGCTTGGCACCTTGGAAATTTATTAAAGAAACCTTAACTGAACTGGAGCCATGAAGGCCCTTAGAGGGAGGTCTCAGGCCCCATCACACATTGTGATCTGTGATTTACACCAAATTACACCAAACAGGAAGAGACAGGTGCTTGCATCTTGGAAGGTAAGTAAAACTGCTTTGCTACCGAAGGAGGATTTCTCTCCCCACCCAGCAACAGCTCAGCCAATCAGAAACGGCACAGCTCAGCCAATGAGAAGCCATTACCTCCCTGATCTGTTACTTTCCCCCAATGGACTTTTCTTTAGAACAGCTCCTCCTTCTCCCCATTTTCTGTATAAAAGCAGCTCCCCTCCTTTGTTTTCTGGATTTGCCTATGGTTTGCCATAGCACCCACATCCCGAATTACAATTCTTTCGGCTATTCCTGTGTGGCCCCGCCCCTCCAGGAGATGGCCCCGCCTTACCCCGCCCTCCCCAGATCCGGCCAATCCCCATTAGGTAACGTGGAGGGTGCGGCCCCCACTGAGGGTAGCCCCGCCCCTCCAGGAGGTGGCCCCGCCTTACCCCGCCCTCCCCAGATCTGACCAATCCCCATTAGGTAACGTGAAGGGTCCTGCCCCGACTGAGGGTAGCCCCGCCTCCCTAGGAGCTGGCCCCGCCCCCCGCTCAGCGGCGCAGGAGGACCCCAGCACGTGCTTCCCCGCGGCCTGACGTTCCCAGGGCACGGCTCGGGAGCTCACAGCTTGAGAGCTGGCGCGGCGGCTCCGAGCCTCCGTGGCTCCTCGCTGGGAGGAGCTGCTGGGACACAACCGTTTATTGAGCGCCCGCTGTGTGCGCTCAGTCCTCGCCCGACGGTTCGGCCGTGAACGACCCCCGCCCCGTGGGGACACGGCGACGCGGGAACAAGTGGCCGTCCAGGTGCGTCGCGCAGGTGCTCAACGGGGCGGGCCGCCGCGGTCCTCCCGGCCGTCGCCAGGCCCCGCCCCGCCCGCGGGAACGAGGGCAGCCACGCCCCCGGCACGCCCTGCCCAGCCCGAGTCAGCCGAGGGCGCGGTGCCCGAAGCAAGCCACGCCCCGAGCGTCAGGCCTCGGCCAATGCGCGGAGCCGGCTCCCGGCGGAAGCGCGCTGGGGCAGACGCCAGAGCGGAGCGGCGGGTGCTGGAGACCGCTGGGGACGGACAGGTAGTGCGGTCGCCCGCGGGGCCGTCAGTACGATCTGGTGGGCGAGGGGGGGTCTCTGGTCGGGAGGGGAGACTCAGAGGGCTGAGAGGAGCCTCAGGGAAGAGGGGTACTCAGCTCGCGAGGATAGGTCGCCCCCCTGGAAGGGGACCTGTGGATGCTGGGTGAGGGGTGCACAAGCTACTGGGGACAGGGTCGCCAGGCTGGAGGAGGACCTGTGGATGTCGGATAGGGGGCTCACAGTTTCCAGGGATAGGGTCGCCACGCTGGAGGGGGGATTTGTGGATACTGGGTGGAGGCTCGCAGCGGGGGGGTGGCACACAGCTGCTGGGGACAGGGTCGCCATGCTGGAGGAGAACCTCTGGATGCTGGGTAGGAGGCTCACAGTTGCCGGGGACAGGGTCGCCAGGCTGAAGGGGGATCTCTGGATGCTGGGTGGGCGCTTTGGGGGCGCAAAGCTGGCGGGAGGGGTATCTGATTCCTGATAGCCTACCCCCGCCCGCCAGGATGGGCAGCAGCTCGCTGTCCGAGGACTACCGCCTGTGCTTGGAGCGCGAGCTTCAACGTGGCCGCGCAGGCGTGTGCGGGGACCCGTCGTTGCGCGCCGTGCTCTGGCAGATCCTGGTGGAAGACTTCGACCTGCACGGGGTGCTGCAGGACGACGCGCTGGCGCTGCTCACCGACGGCCTGTGGGGCCGCGCTGACCTGGCCCCTGCCCTGCGCAGCCTGGCCCGCGCCTTCGAGCTGCTGGAGCTGGCCGCTGTGCACCTGTACCTGCTGCCCTGGAGGAAGGAGTTCACCACCATCAAGGTAGGGCGGCGGGCGTAGTGGGGCTCCCCTGCCTGGGCTGCTGGGGTCTGGCTACCGTTGGGAGGACAGCTACAGTCAAGGACTAGGGATTTCAGGTGTCCTCAGAACCTGGTGGGTTTCACAGTGCTCAGAACATGCTGAGGGGTCCTGGGAGTGTTGGGGCAGAGCTCTGGCCGAGGTCCCTCCAGCACTCCAAGAGCTGAGAACATGGGGTGGGTGGAGCCCACCTGCCCTGGGTGCCTGCCTCCCAGGGGGTAGTCGGTCCCCTAAAGCTTGTATCACTGCCCTCCCCAAAGTCCACGCAGCCACGGTGCCATAGAAATTCTAGGACAGGTGCACAGGAGAGACTTGAGAGTCCATGGTCACCCTAATCCCTCCAGGACGTGAGCTAATCCCATTTATACAGGAGGACTGTGGGTGGGTGTATCCCCTATGAAGCAGGCAGGGGCTATATGCCCTTGCACGCCTGGGGGTGGGCTGGGCTGGGCTGGAACTTAGTTCACCCCTTGGCTCGGGTATGGAGGTTGTGCCCAGGGCTGGCATGGCTCCTCTAGGTGAGCTGCCAGCCAGCAGAAGGGAGCAGGCCGCTGGTGCTCTGAGCTAATTCAGAAGAGTAGGAAGGTGATGACGTCACCAGGCACGTGGGCGAGTCCGCCTCCGCTGGTTGCCATGACAGCAGCAGCCCGTCTAGGGAGGTGAGCTCTGGAGCCCATGGCTCTGCGGGGACACCTGCTGGTCTGAGGTTCTAGGACTTTCATTCATCCCTTCACACTGGAAGGCAGGAGGTACCCGCCAGGGCCAGCCCATGGGGCGCCAAAAGCAGAATAGTCAAGCCTGCCCTCGAGGTGCTCACAGCTTCAGTGTTGGGCAGACCTGGATGGGGTCTGGTTCTGCCTCCTCCTGCCTGTGTGGCTTTGGGCAAGTTACCTAATCTCTCTGAACTATTTCCTCCTCTGTCTAATAGACACAAGAATAGTCCAGTTTGTGGTTTGCTGTGAGGGGTGAATGCAAAGCTCTCAGTGCACTGCTTGCACTCGGTGGTGCTCAATACGAGTGAGGCAGTGTCCTGAGCCGGGAACCGAAGAATGCTCACGCGCTCCCAGAGTTGGGGAGCTTTAGTTGGGAGAGACACTGGATCACTATCCTAATAATCCTTTTAGTTCCTCACATAACTTTGCAGTCTAGAAAGCACTTTGCCATCTGTCAGCTGCACATTAGAGCCTCCAAAACATACAGCTATTTCATCCATGTGGTGGAATGCTACCCGACGAGAAACAACGGATGGCAAAGCCTGTCCTGATGGGGAGAACTCACTAAGACAGTCCCTGGAAAAGCAGCGTCCAGAGGACTGCGTTCAGGAGGCTCCCTGGTCAAGGAGATAAGCACCTCTATGGTGTTAGCACAGTCGAGCACTCAGCAGGGACACGGGCACCTGACTGGAGCCGAAAAGCCCCAGGGTGGGAGGAGGTGGAGGGGCCTGGGGGGTGGGCAGAGATTTCTCACCGTAGGGACTCTACTCTCCTGATTATGAGCCTGCCTCAGCCCATGAGACAGGCTTTGGGAGTGGGCTGGTCTGGAGGGAGTTCAGCACAACCCGGAACTGCCCAGTCACTTGGCACCATGCTGCCCTCTGGGGTGAGAGTGGGGGCCCCTGAGGCTGGCCAAGGCCGGTGTACAGCCAAGGAGGGGTCGGGTCTGCGGGAGGGCAGGCTGCTGCTGACCGCGCCCCTCCCTTGCAGACCTTCTCTGGGGGCTACGTGCACGTGCTGAAGGGCGTGCTCTCAGAAGACCTCCTGATCCAGAGCTTCCGGAAGATGGGCTATGTGCGCAGGGACGACCACCGCCTCATGGTGGCCACCCCGCCCCCTGCCTCCCAGTTACTGCGCGTGGCCCTGGGCTGCTTTGCCCTCCGGCTGGAATGCGAGATCCTGGGAGAGGTGCTGGAGCGGCTGGGCACCAGCGTGCTGCCTGCTGACGAGCTGCTGAGGGCACGGCGGGCCAGCGCGGACGTGGCCTCCTGCGTGGCCTGGCTGCAGCAGCGGCTGGCCCGGGAAGAGGAGCCGCCACCCCTGCCCCCACGGGGCTCCCCAGCTATGTACCGGGCCCCGCTGGACCTGTACCGGGACCTGCAGGAGGACGAGGGCTCGGAGGAGGCCAGCCTGTATGGAGGGCCCTCACCAGGCCCAGACTCGCCCCCCTCAGAGCTGGCCTACCGGCCTCCACTCTGGGAGCAGAGTGCCAAATTGTGGGGTTCTGGGGGCAGGGCCTGGGAGCCGCCAGCAGAGGCCGAGGTACCACAGCAGGCCAGCAGCCCACCTTACGAGGCCTCGGAGGAGGAGCTGGAGCCGGAGCCCTCGGCCTTCTCCTTTCTCTCGCTGCGGCGGGAGCTGCTGAGTCGGCCTGGGGACGCAGCCGCTCCCAGAGCCCCAGGGAGCCCCGGATGGGCCAGCCCCCAGCATGTGCATGGGCCCAATCCCGAGACCCCCGGCTACCAGGCGCATAGCTGCCTGGCCTCTGGCGCCCTGCCCACGCTCTGTTGCGACACGTGTCGCCAGCTACACGCTGCCCACTGTGCTGCCCTGCCTGTCTGCCATCAGGGCCACGTGCAGCACACCCTGCTCAGCGACACCCAGCGGCGCCTGTGGCTGCAGCGTGCACAGGTGGACAGTCTGCTCTATGACAGCCCTGGGGCCCGGCCATAGGCCCTGCCAGGCCCTGGGTCAGCGCTTTCTGGAGTTACCTCGGTGCTTCTCTGGCCTCATCCCTCCTTGGGCCTGGGCCACTGGCCACCTGCCCCTCCTCCCCTCGAGGAGCCCTGGGCACAACAGAAGGGGCAGGGAGAGTCCAGGCCCCACAGAGCAGGGGGTGGGGGCTTACCTGCCATCGCCAGCTCCTGCCTCCAGCTGTCCTGTCCCTGTCCTCAGCACCCAGATTCACGCCCGGACGTGCTGGGTAGAGGGACACAGCACCCGAACCTGTCCCCATGAAGGACCCTCACCCTCCTCTCACCCCTTCCCCCACCCCACGGCAGGGGCCCAGCTATCGGCGTAGCTCCACTCCCTGCAGGCGGTGGCTCAGGACACGGTGCTTCCCTCTGCATGTCCAGGGGGACTCGCCACATGGGCGTGTCCTTGGGGGCCTGCAGGTGACAGCCCCTAAGCTGACTCAGCCCCTCTGTGGGTGTCACAAGCCACACTGAATGACTCCATGTGCCCTAGTCACAGCTGGGCAGGGAAGCTGGGGGCAAAGACAGAGACATGATCTGGTTTGAAACCAGAGCAAGGAGGTGCCTGCAAACTCTCAAGAAAGCGCAGCAGGAGGTAGACAGTGACACAGCCGGACGAGCCTGAGTCACTCCACTCCAGGTGGAGTGTAGGGGCGTCTGAGCAACCAGCACCCCGGCGGCTGTCCTGCTGTGTTGGCTGTGGAAGGCGGGGTGGGAGGTCTCCCAGGCCCCCCAAGTCCAGTGGTAAAGACGCAGCAGGCCCCCTGAGGCAGACCCCCAAGGCCAAGGAAGGAGGGCCATGCAACCCCTTGTCCCTTGGGCGGGCAAGTGTCCCAGGAGCCACCGGCTCACAGACTGGAGGGGGCAGGTCTGCCTGCCTCAGCCCTTGGGGCAGGTGCCTGTCTTCTGTGCTGGTCCCTCCACACCGGGTGCCCACCCAGCCTGTCTGTTCCAACTCCCGGCCTTCCCAGCACTGGGAGAAGCTGTCAGTCACGAATCAGAACCTCCGAGTACATTAAATCACTGAGCCGCTCAGGACAGTCAGTAGAGCTTTTATCTCTGTGCCCCATGCCAGCCATGCCCCTTCCCCGGGGCCTCAGTGTGGGAGCAGGACGGGACTCGATTGGGCTCAGAGCGTCCAGGCCCAGGGCCCAGCCCACTAGGCTGGCTCACCCCACACCAATCCTTCCTTCCCACCCCAAGGTCCTGCCAGCCCCACCTGGGGGTCACCACAGCCACTGCCTGCCCCGGGCAGCTTCTGGTGACCAAGAGGGAACACAACTGGCCATAGAGGATCTGCTGGTCCCAAACCAGTGACACCCACGGAGATGGGCCAGTGGGAGTTTCTTGCTGGGAAGTGAGCTTGGCAAGTGGTAGGACCCAGCATGGCCAGCAGGTGGCGCCACCACAGCCTGGGTGGGGCTGCCTCAAGGTGTCCTGGCCCTTGGGGTGTACCCACTCTCACCCCACGTCGACACTCGCTCTTCTGGGGCAGTGGCAGGAAGCGGGGCAGCTGGCTGGAGCAGCTGGTGGGTCCTGGCACGGACATGCTGGAAAGGAGCACGGCTGACCTGGACTGCAGGCCTTGCAGACGCCAGCCGTCAGGGCTTGCTGCGCTTGCTCTGGCCCGAGGCTGCGGCTGGGGCCCGCTTGTTGCGGTGGTGGGGGAAGGTGGGCATGAGCTCCGGCTCACAGGCTGCAGGGAGGGGGCTGCTCAGCACTGGGTTGGGGAGGGCCTCCCAGGGCACGGGAGAGCCTCAGGCTGGGAGCGCTTCGGGTCTGAACAGCACCCCCCTGCTCCCCTCCTCTGATCCCACAGACAGTCTGTGCGGCCCCAGCACCCCCACCAGCCTCAGTGCACAGCCCCTGCCTGCCCAGGGCCCACACCCTCCCCGAGGGGTGTGCATGGGAGCCCGCCACACCGCCTGCAGGGGCTTGAGCAGCTACGCAAGGCCAGACCCCAACATAACCACCTGGGACAGAAGGGGCCGCCAGCCCTGTGCCCCACAGAGCAGAGCCTGGGGGGTCTGGAGGACTCACGCAGGGGCTTCTCCTTGAAGTAGGAGCTCTCCAGGCAGTCCCCCGCCGTCGCCCTGGAAGCAGCCGTGCTGTTAGCAGGACCCTGGGCCTCACTGAGGCTCATCCCCCTCACACCATGCCCAGCCCAGCAGTGTCTGGTTCAAGTTTGCCGACAAGTGAAAGGGGGGTGGCAGGTAGGGGTCTGTGGCCCAGAAACCCTTGGGAACCGCAGAGTGGGCTCCATGACCTGGGTGGGCAGACCGCCCAGACTGGGCACCTGACCCGCCATGTGTGTCCTGGGAGGCGGCGTCCGGGTGGCTGCACGTCCTGTGTTCTGAGAAACCTTTCGAAAGGGCTCAGGCTCAAGGTGCCGCCGCCCCCACCTGCAGGCTGGTCCGCACCTTTTCCTAGGGTCGTACATGAAGAGGAGATTGAGCAGGCGCAGGCCAGCCTCTGAGAGCCACGGGAACCTGTGCTTGAGGTTGTTGTAGGGCTGCTTCCGCAGGCTGTACTGGCTCACGAGGGGCAGCTTGGAGAAGCCCTGCAGGAAGCAGGAGCTGATGCCACACGGGCCAGCCTGGCCGAGGGCGAGTGAGGGGAGAGGCCAGGCACTCACCGGCCAGATGTTCTCACTAGGTGTCCCCAGCAGCTGGACGATCAGGTCCACCTGGTGGATCTCGGAAGTGCCAGGGAGCAGGGGCTTGTGGGCCAGCAGCTCAGCCAGGATGCAGCCCACGGCCCTGCAGAGGAGCGCAGGCCGCGCCTGACTCAGCTGCTCGCTCCGCCACACACCTGTGCTGAGCACCACTGCAGTGTGACCACGGAGGGCGAGCGCTGCCCACACGTCTCCATGGGCTGGGGGCAGAACCCGGGAGGAGTCATGATGGAACAGGTGAGTGACTACTCGGGCCCCCCCTGGGCCATGTCACCTGGTCCCTGCAGGCCTCTCAGGGTGGCCACAAGGGCAGGCCTGTCGTCTGTGGACCTCGGGGCCCCTTCTCACACCTGCTCTCGGGATCCGAGGCTTGGGCCCACCCTCCTGGGGCTGAGAGGCTGACAAAGGCCCCAGCTGCACTCCTGTCCCTTCAGTTCTGATATGACCGACTCCGGCCCTTCCCCGACGCCCTAGGAGCGGCATCTGCTTCTCACCACATGTCGATGCTGGTGGTCTGCGTGGTGGTTCCCAGCAGCAGTTCAGGGGCTCGGTACCTGCAAACAGAAGCCTCTACCTCACATCGGGTAGCACCTTTCCTCTAGCCTGGGCTTCCACGGGCACAGCCTCTGTGCTAGCCCACCCACCGGCCACCAGCCTCCTTGAGACAGCCTAGACGACCGGACTGCTAGGCCCAGCTCGGACCACCCCATCCTCAGAAGCCCTGTGGCTGCTGGACAGCTCCTCTGTGGAGTGGTGTCCCGTGTATTACAAAGACACAGACTCCTGCCAGCCCGTCTCACAGATGGGGGCTGCATGACACGGGGCAGAAAGCATCTGACTTCAATATCCTACCCTTGGCCAGGACCCTGTCCTGCCTCTTAAAGGTGTAAGTGAGAAATAACAACACAAAGCTGTGTACACCGCCATCCTTCAGTCGGGCACCAGCTCCCCTTCTCGAGCTGGCTCCGACCAGGCTGGGGGCCTGGCGGCCTCAGGCCAGGGCAGCGCCCCATCCAAGGAGGCAGCTTCTGCAGTACCACCAAGTCTGCTTCTCCAGTGACAGCCCTGCTGTCTTGGGAAGCTGTCCTAGATCCAGCCTCTGAGTGTGCATAGAACCCTACAGCTTAAAGACCCACAAGATCCTTTTGCAACTTCACGGTGTCCTCCCCAGACTCCCCTCCTCCAGGCAGACGTGGTCTGAGGCACTCACCAAAGAGTGACCACCTTGGGGGTCATTGGCTTCACTGGAACGCCATAGGCCCGGGCCAGGCCAAAATCCGCTGTGACAGAGGCAGATATAGGAGGGAGGGTGTGTCACCAGGTAAGAGCTAACAAGTTGCCACCTGGGGCCACGAAGACAAAGGAGCCAGCTCCAGCTCTTAGCCTAATGAGCCTCAGTGCTTATGAGGTCTGACCTCCTCCCAGGGGGAGGGGGAGACAGGGAGAGGTGAGCAGGGGTGCATGGAGCACACGGGGGCTGCCCACCTAATCTCGGGCAGGGAAGGCCCTGTGGGGGGTGACAGCCGAGCTGAGACAGAACATCAGGCAGAGTCACCAGATGGGAGGGAGAGGAGAGACAGAGGGGCCAACTGTACAGGGCTGGGCGCTGAGGCCCAGAGCCAGGGGGCCAGGATGAGCTGGAGAAGGAGAGGCGAGGCCAGCAGGCCCGGCTGGAGCCCCAGTAGCACGCATGGAGAGATGCCCCACCCCACCAAGCCAGCGCCCTGGCCCACCTGTCTTCACACAGCCCTTGTCGGTCATGAGCAGGTTGGAGACCTTCAGGTCCCTGCGGTGGAAAGAGCATCAGTGGCTCCGGAAGCAAGCTCCCGGGTGGCCAGGTCCGCTCAGGAAGCTTTCTCACAAGCCTCCTATCGGAACTTCCTAAAAACGAGCAGGGCAGGCAGCACAGGGCCACTCGAGAGTTGGGACATTGGAGCTCCCGCTAACATTCTGAGGCAGTGGCAGAGCTGGCCTCAAGCCCAGGTCTAACTGCCAGGCCCACCCCGCTCCCCAGCCGGGCCACATGAGCTGCCCAGAGCACAGAAGCTGCTGCCTACACAGTCCTGCTCCAACCGGGAAGGCCCCCACTCCACCCCTCCAGGCTCAGCCCTTCCTGCTGTGCATCACAAGACTCCAGGAAGGCTCTCTCCACTGCAGGACTTCTCAGAGCCTTGACTACACTCATACCATTGGCCCCTCGGGGATTATCTTCTCCTAGACCCTTCCCCAAGCAGCAGTTAGAGAAGCCCACTGCACTGAGGCCATGTCTGCTCCTCTCCTGCGTTCTGGGCAACGAGGCACTGGCACTGGAAGCCAGGGATCAGTACTGGCAGTCACCTTTCCCCAGTGTCACAAATCAGCACCCACTTGGACAAATGTCCCCTGAGGCCCCATCCCATCCAGACCCCTCCCATCAGCCCAAAACCTGCCCCTTGGACCCGCCCTCCCCAGGCCCCGCCCACCTGTGGATGATGAAGTTCTGGTGCAGGTACTGGAGGCCCCTGAGCACCTGAAGCACAATGCACTTGACCTACGCAGAGGGCCAGGACTGCCAGTCAGGACCAGCCGTGTTTGGCACAGATGTGCCCGACAAGGACCCATGCCGGCCCCCCTCCCAGCACCCCTAGCCTTGCACCTGGGCCTCAGAGAAGGGTGTTGGCATGTTTTCCAGAAGGCTGGCCAAGTCTTGCTCACAGTAACCCATCACCAGGAAGATGCTGCAAGAAAAAAGGGGAAGACACACACCACCTCCCACCTCCTCCCGGGTGGGCCAAGGGACCTGCCCAGGGCTGCGGGAAGGGCAACTGTGGTCTCGGGGGAACACAAGGAGGGGGCTGGGCAGGGTGGGCTCAGCAGGGCCTAATGCGGAGAGGCAGCAGACTGCTCACCTCTCCAGGTGGTTCCCCACAACCACCTCCTTCAGCTCCACGATATTTGGATGGCGAAGGCGAAGGAGCAGTGTAATCTCTCGAAGGCTGCTGATGGGGACCCCTGCAACCAGACACAGCCTTAGCAAGCCCCACCCCTACAGAGGGGGACCCCTGAAACCAGAGATTCAGCAGGCCCCACCCCTGCAGACAGGGACCCCTGCAACCGGACGTAGCCTCAGCGGGCCCCACTCCTGCAGACGGGGACGCCTGCAACCAGACACAGTCTCAGCGGGCCCCACCCCTACAGACGGGCACCCGTGCAGCTAGCCACCTCAGTGAGCCCCACCCTGGTCCATGTCAGTCCTCAGTGACCCAGACCCCTAAGTCTTTCACGGCTCTGCCCATCACCTCAGGGAGAATCAAGGCCATCCCAACCCCCCTTCCTTCATCAAAAGCAAGGCACCAGCTCTCTGCACTGACCACTGTGTATGGCAGGGGTCTCCACAGTGAGCAAAGCAGAGCCCTGCCCACAGGCAGCCAGGGAAGGGGTGGGGGGTGGTGAGCAGGGGTGCATGGAGCACATGGGGGCTGCTCGCCCAGTCTCGGGCGGGGAAGGCCCTGTGGAAGGGTGACAGCCGAGCTGAGACAGAACATCAGGCAGTCACCAGATGGGAGGGAGAGGAGAGACAGAGGGGTCAACTGCACAGGGCCGGGCGCTGAGGCCCAGAGCGGGGGGCGGGATGAGCTGGAGAAGGAAGGGCAAGGCCAGCAGGCCCGGCTGGAGCCCCCGAGACCAGCCCCCTTTAACGATCAGGCCAATGCTCTTGGGAGGCAGGCTCGCCCTCAGTCCCAGTAAGACCCTCTACCGTTCCCCTCCAGTACCCGCTTCCCACTCACCATCCTTCTCCTTGTCCATCCGCACCTTTTTCAGGGCGACAATCTCATCCGTCTGGGTATCCCGGGCCCGATCTGGAAATTCATCCATGATGGACTCTGATCTGATGCCCCCTGACATCCTCATGCCATATGGGGCCTCCTCCTGAACTCTGGGGGGTTCCTTCTCTCTTCCTCGATACTGGATGCCCAGTGACACTCAGTCCTCACTCTGTGCAAGCAACACCCCCAGCCCCACTCGCCGTGCCCCCTGGGGGTCCTCCTGTCTGAGCTGGGGACAGGGGCCTGGGTATAACACGGTCCCTCTAAGTCTTCCTTCTTATAGTCAGCACACAGATCACTGCTTTGTGTTCTGTTGTTACCATGTTCTAACAGCAAATAATGTACTTTATCTAGAAAAAAGAACACTTATTTTGGGGAGCAAAGATGGCTCCCCAAATTAGCACAAAAAGATGTGCTAACTTGCGCAGCTTCCAAACCCTGAGCAGTACGATCCACACCAGCACCTCAGCGGCTACGAGCTGAGCTCTGGCCGCTTCTGGAAGTGCTACGTTTTATTGCTGTAACAGGTCCACTCACGGTTATGCATAAGCAAGCTGAGACGGACATTTATTCGGACACGGTGTGAAATTTATGGCAGTCATACCAGGGATCAGAGTTCACTTGTACAAGTTGTTGCTGGCTGTGGAGCAAGGGCTGTCAACCTCCTTCTAGCCCGAACACAGCTCCTGCTTGGATAGTCCCCTGGAGCCCAGGCCTCCCATCTCAGCCACTCACACACAATGCCGTAGGTGCCTTCCCCGATGCGGTTCAGCTTCTCAAACTCCTTCACGCTCCGGCACCGTCCCAGCTGAAAGAGACGGAGGCTGGCAGTGTGGGGACTTTCAATAAGGAAAGGAGAACAATGACACTAGGCCAGAGGCTTTGAATCGAATATCAAAGACAGCTCACCCACTCTCGTCTAATCCCACATCCAGACATACTCTGTCCAAGCACAGTAACCACCAGCCACATATGGCTACCACTAATTAAAATAAAAGTTCATTTCCTCAGCTTGGACAAGCCACGTGTGAAGTGCTCAACGGCCCCCTGTGGCTCATGGTGACTGTACTCGATGACTCATCATCAGAGAAAGCCTGCTGGGCAGCACTCACTAAATCATGCTCTGGAGATGGAAAAAGCTTGAAGACTTTCACAAACTATCTACCAAACACAGCAGAAACATTTCTGTGGCATGGGAACTGCCCCCAACATCCACACAGGACTTCTTCCTTTGAGTTACGAAACACTGCACCGTAGCACGTGGCCATCCAGCTGGGGGTCATATTTCCCAGCCTCCCTTGCAGCTAGGTATGAGCATGTAACTGAATTCTGGCCAATAGGACATGAGCAAAAAGGACAACTGTGACTTCCTGATCAAGGGAAGCTGACTGCCGCTCACTCCTTTTTACCCTTTGAGGCAGGCTGGGATTCAGAAAAGGTACAGGTGGAGCAACAAGACAGTCTGAGTGCCTGCACCTTCTGGAATGTTAGGGGAGAGAGAAATAGTCTTGTACTTCAACCACTGTATTTTGGGGTTTCTCTGTCTGTACCCTAATACACCTTCACAAGGTGGTGCGTTCGAAGGTGGACTGAAGGAGCACTTCCCCCTGGGCCTCAGCAGCACATGCAGCGAGGTTCGATTCTAACAGCTCCTCTCCGGCCTTGCTGCCTCTATTCTCTTAGCCACCCTGCCCTCCATTGCATTCCTTCCTAATACCTGGGGATCCGAGTCAGAACCTTCTGGTCTGGATTGAAGCCCTTCTGTGATCTCGCCTCAACCTCCCTTTCCCACCGAATTCCCTCTCTCACAGTCTCTGTCTCCAGGCTCAACTCCTGTGCTTCCTATTCACACTCTGTATTCCCCTTCTCCGGGACTTCGCTCCTACTGCTCCTTAAGTCTGGCATGCCACGCCTCCTCCCCTCTGCGCGTCCAAATCCTAGCGACACTTCCTGGCCCAGCAGAAAACAATTTTTCTTATGACATCCTCTGATACTCTCATGTCTTGAAGCACCTACTACCGTGCTCTCTGCACTGTGCTGATCTGGTCCTCTTCACGCTCCTGTGAGAGCACCCCTGCGCGTCAGAGCAATGCACCGCGGCCAGTGGGTGGCTCCACAGTGGCCCCGGCGCTCGCTCAGCCAGCCGGTCAGTGGTCCTCACCGGACACGTGACTGGGCCTCGCGCACCAGCAGCAGTTAACACCGCCAGGATCAGACCCGCCCAGCACGGGCCGCCAACGGTGCCCGGAAAGGGTCACTAGCGGACTGGGTGACAGTAACACGCAGAGCTCCGCACAGACCGAGGCACAGAGGCCGCCGGGTCCCGGGTGGGCCCGGCCCATCACAGCCCGGGAGACCACGCCTCCCACTCCTCCCACGGGCAAACGCTCCGGCCTGCGCGCAACGCTCAGAAACCCCGCGTCGGGCCCGGAGCCTGCCCTTCCGGAGGAGGCCAGCAGCACAGAACCTGCCCGTCCCTTTCGCCCGGGAGCTACCCGCCCCGGGTTCCGCCCTCCTCGCCTGGAGCGGGGCGGGGCTACCGCCGCCGCCGGGTTCTGGGCCTGCCGCGGGGGATTCTGGGACTGTCGTTTCCCCCAGTGCCGGCAAGCTCGGCGCTTTAGCGCGACACTGAGGGCCCCCGCGCGTTTCGGCCCCGCCCCCCGCCGGCGAGGGCAGCGCTTCCCCGAGCACCCCCCGTCGCACCCTGTGTTCTGGAGGCACCGTGAAGAAGCCTTCCTTACGGATACATTTCAGACGGATCTGCTCCGACTCCGGCTCCGGATCCCCCATGCCGAGCCCAACCCACCGCTTCCCTTGCGCGCAGGCGCAGACGGGGTTCCTCGGCGCAGGCGCGTGGTCTACTTCCGGGGCGTCCGCTCCTTAGCAACGGTTACCCTGGGAACTTCTTGAGGACCCCGAGCGCCTGCGTTTCTGCTCTCCGTCGGCTCAGACCCCCGACGTTCGGGCCCCATTTCAGTTTTCAGCGCGGGCACCTGCTCCGGCTGGGGCGCTGGGTCACCGCCGCCGGAGGAGGAGGCCGAAGTCTGAGGGGCTGGGGCCCCGGGGGCTGCTGGGCGCTCCAGCCCCGCGGCGGGGCCGTGGCGGCAGCTCTCCCTGCAGCACCGAGGCCGCCCTGGAGCCGTGGGGACGGAGAGCCGCGAGGAAGCGCCGGGCGGTGGGGCACAGGGTCCCCGCCACGTGCTGGCCCTGCAGGCTCTGCCCTGCGGACCTTCCGTCCTGGCTGCAGGCGGGCCACCGCGGGAAGGAAGACGGATGCGGGAGAGTGAGGCGGGGCAGCGAAGGGGACGTGTCGGAAGACGGAGCCAGGGCCGGCTTCCCGCGAAGGGGACTGTAATGTAAATGCTACGGTAACGTCAGTATAAGTTAAGGACGTTTGATAATTATGAAATTAATCATAATGAGTCGAGTCATTTAATTTAAACTAATTGTCATATTCAGTTCTTTCTAGTCCTTTTTAAATTCATTCATAAGCTGAACTTCTAGTTAATAATGAGATTAGAATTAGTGCCGTGGTAAGTATAATTTTTAGATTGTTTGAGATATTCAGGGCAAGGGTAGGAGAAGAGCAATTTCTAGGCCAAATAATAGAAATGTAATGGCCACTACAAATTTTATGGAAAAGGGTAGGCGTGCTGACCCTATGGGGTCAAATTCACATTTGTATGGGTTTGATTTTTCCGTATAAATACTTAGTTGTGGCAGTCAGAATGCATTAATAAATGTATTGAATAAATACTAGTGATGCTATTAATGTGTTAGTAAACAACGTCAATATGAAATGTACTGTTCTTTCTGAAGTTATACCAAAACTAATTGATTGGAAATCAGCTGCACTATTTAATACTAAAAGAAAGGATCCTCATCAATAGATAGAAACATGGAGACCATGTGTAAAGCCTGCTGTGCATTCTAGAACTAAGGAGCTAACACATACTGTCACCAGCCTAGACGTATGAGACCAGACAGGGCAGGGCATCCTCTCCAGCCACCCCAGAAGAGAGTGGAGCCTGACCTGAGGGCTGCTGGTGAGGGTGAAACAGCCAGGGTGGGGGTCCCCTGAATGTCCCCTCACCAGTGGAAGCCCTCATCCACAGCCAGAAAAACAGGAAGGTGTCAGTTCAGCTCTCCTTCCAGGGCAGCTCTGACAAGGCCACTTCCACAGTTCAAGGTGCCATGGCTGCCCCCACTCCACATTCTTCTTCTGGATCCTTTAATACCCTGGATCAGGTTACAGTCACACGAGGAGCCCTTGGGCCCTCCAAGGCAACTACACTCTTGCCTGTTCTGGGATGTGACACCGTAAAGTTTAGTCCTCAGAGTCCAACCTTTTTTCCAAGTGTGGGGGACACTGCATTCACTGTAACCACCAAGTACTTACACCACGCTCCCTCAGAAGCGGAAGGGAAGGATTCTAACTGCCACGAGAGTCCGAGCAAGAGATGCCACCTGCCATCTGTTGATCACTGTGCACAACCAGCCAGGTCCAACAGGTGTATACGGATTTATCCATTTATTACCACAAAGTCCACTCTGAGCCAGAGTCACTCTTGCCCTCTGCCAAACTGCCAGCTGCTCTGGGGAGGTGTGACCAAAGTGGTCACTGAGGGGAACCTCGTATACTGAAGGGGCACCTGCAGCTTCCCACAGGGCAGGGTGACCCTTCTGCCATCATCGCTGAGACTCAGCATAGTGACTCACGACAGCGATTTGGGGCGCCTGTTTCTTCTTTGATCTGTGGACCGTAGGCATCTACTGTACTGGGGTTCCTGTGTCGGTGGTAGGGGCCCCAGTCTGCCCGCTCCTGGATAGTTGTCTGCTCTTCACTTCTGATGGAACTGTAGCTGATGAGAGTCTCTTTTGAGGCTCTGGTGATGACAATCTGTGGAACGGCAACCTGCTTCCTGCTCGACTTCACATCAGGTGTCTCTAGAAGGAAGAAAACATCCAAGTATTTAATAAGTCTGTGGAAAAGTTCTTCCATAAAGCAGACAATTTCTGTGTGAGGGCCGGAGCAAAGGAATTAGATTCATGGTTCAGGAAAAGAAACAGGTGAGGTTGAAGGCAGCCACAACCGTGTGTGAGCATGAGCATTCCAGAGCTTAAACAAGCTGACCACTCAGCTACGAGAGTGGAGGCCCTAGAGGTCCTCTTTCAAGGAAGAAAACAGAAGAGACACTTCCACCATCCACCAGGGAGAGACTGAGCTGCCAGCTCAGGTGACAGATGTTGGAAGGAGAGAGGAATGCAGGAGACAGAAGGCAAAATGGCAGGGCCTGCCCCAGAGGCGAAGGTTCCCACGTAGTTTCCAAAGGATCCTAACCTGGTAAAAGCTCTCTGTACAGAACTTTATCCATTGGAATCCTGTAGAAAATGACATTTCTGAGGTTGGCCACAACATTTTCTTAAACTCGTTAAGGTTACAAAGAATGCACAGGACTTGTGAAACGCTGAGTTTGTCAAACATTACACAACACAAAGGCAGAAGCTCCTCCGCGGCCTCATCTCCCAGCCTGCTGCCCAGGCTGACAAGCTTGAAGCACACCCTCTCAGCCTCTGGTTAAAGCACTACAAAGAGAGGGCGCGCTCTCTGCACATGTGTACGTAAACAGAGTTGGAATACTCCTGTCATCACATACTTGTTAGAAAAACACGATTACGCTGGTCCTATTGCAGCATGCTTTGTTCCCCACTTCATATCTCATGAACCTGGCCACATGGGGGGACGAATAGTAGTTGCCTGTTCTGTGCCAGATGTTGTTCTGAGCTAGAATAGTGACAGTAACAACCCACAACAGCTTCTGAAGTCTGTCCTCTTACGACCTGCGTTTGACCTGCGTTTTACAGACAAAAGAACTGAGGCACAGAGAGGTTAAGTCACCTGCCGAAGGCTGGGGGCAGAGGGAGATGCTGGGGTCCAGAGCCCCCCTCAACCTTCAGTGCTGCATCCACAGCCTCAATTGCCAAATGACCTATGGCCAGCACTGGGCACTGAGAGTATTCTTTTTTTGTCATTAAGCCAAAAACTGCTTTTTATCATATTATGCATTTAATATAAATTGGGGCGTTCGGTTTTTTCACATTGATTTATACAAGCTTTTTATATATTAAGACTACTTAAAATGTTATGAATATTAATTAAAAAATAATACATGATTAAAAATTGCATACGGAGTGATTTTCTTCTTCCAGACATGTCACGTGTGCACGCACACACCATCGGATGCACTTGGCTTCACTCTGTGGAAGGCTGTCTTGCAGCTGACCACGTGGCTTCGCTGAGCCTCACGTCTGCACACAGGTGCCGCCCCTCCTCTTCCATGGCAGCCTGTGTGCCACTGTCTGGGGGCCCACTGATTACGTACCCACCTCCCTTTGAGGAACATAATTTAGGTTATTTCCAGTTTTTATCTCCTTCAAACAATGCTGCAATGAACATTCTTGCATTTATGTATTTACACACTTTTGAGGGTTTACCTATTGGGTAAGTTACTAGAAGGAAAATTTTGGTAAATATTGTCAAATTATTTTCCATAAAGATATCAACTTATATTTCCACTAAGAGCCTATAAGCATGTTTCTCCACACCCTCCCCTGGTTCTTGTCAATTTTCTGAATCTTTTCCCATGCCATAGTGAACATGGGAGAGCTGACCCCGCCCCCGCACGGGTCACCGTCGACTCCTCTGAAGCTTTGCCCTCAGCACGGGCAGGGTGAGCACCTTGTCCCTCATTCATGGGCCAGCGATATTTATTGCTGTGGATGCATGTCACACTCTTTCCTCATTTTCTACTTTCACCTTTGTATGTGTGTGAGAGCGCTTTTTGTATATTTAGGAGATTCACACTTAGTGATTTGTGTTGCAAATAGTCCCCTGGCTTTTTAGCTTCCCTTTGTTGCTTTTTGCAGCAGTCAGATTCATCAGTCCTTTCCTCATGGCTTTTTTAAAAAAATTTTATTTATTTCTTTTTGAGGAAGATTAGCCCTGAGCTAACATCTGCTGCCAATCCTCCTCTTTTTGCTGAGGAAGACTGGCCCTGAGCTAACATCCATGCCCATCTTCCTCTGCTTTATACGTGGGATGCCTGCCACAGCATGGTGCCAAGTGGTGCCATGTCCACACCCGGGATCTGAACAGGCAAACCCTGGGCCACCGAGAATCGGAACGTGCAAACTTAACCGCTGCGCCACCAGGCCAGCCCCCCTCATGGCTTTCAGAGTTTCTCAGACTAAAAAAAGGCATTCCCTACCCCAGACTTATAAAAACATTTATTCATTCTCATTCACATTTTCTGTTTAGCCTTTTGACTCGTAGAATTTTTTGAGAAGTGACTGAGGTAAAAATAATGAAGCCCTGTGTTTTCTCGATCGTCTAGTGCATTGTCCCAGGCCAGTGAGCGCTCTCTCCATCTCTCCCCGTCTTTGACACCACAGCTTTACATGAATCCCACGTGAACAGGAGGCACTCTGGATGACACGCCTCACGTCAGAGAACTCAATCCCTCCCACACCTCTGCTCTTGCAGGTGCTTCCTGCAATTCTTACATTTTTATTCTCCTGGGTGAACTTTAGAATAATTTGGTCCTGTTCCCAAAAAGACCTGCGGTGTTTTAATAGGGGTCACGGTTATTTTAAAGATAAAGGGACGATGAACATCTTTACATTATTGAGGCTTTCTAGTCCAAAACAGGACTTCTTTTATCTTCCTCAGAGTTTTAAAGCTTCTTCGTTTAGAAACATGAATCTTTGTAGGGTTCTTGGTACGCCCTACTTTTACTGGTGTTCAATTACTGCCTAACAAATTGCCACACGTTTAGCGGCTAACTTAAAACAGCGCATAACATTTATCATCTCAGCTCCCACAGGTCCTGAGTCCTGGCCAGAACCCAGCTGTCCGCGGGGCTGCAGCCCCATCTGGACCTGGGGGCTTCCAAACTCTCCAGTTATAGGGAGAATTCAGTTCTTCGTGGGTCAAGGCCGGGAGCCCCCCTTTTCTTGCTGGCTGTCACGGGGGGTCTCTTGCGGCTCCTCTCACAACATGGTACTTTACTTTTTAAAAAATTTTTGAGATATAAGTGACATGGTAGCTTACTTCTTCATAGCCACCCCTCTGACACTTCTACCTTTTTTAAAAGGATTCTTTGATTAGGTCAGGTTCAGCCAGGATAATCCCCATTTTGATTAAGTCAAAACCAGAGGATGAATGGCCTGATAACAGAAACGACGTCCATCTGGCTCACGGCTCCGCCCGCCCTCACGGGGAGGGGATTGCACAGGGCCTGCTCTCTGGGACAGATGGGGCCTCAGATCCTGCCTCCCACATTACCCGACCGCCTTCAAGAAGGAGTCTGACCTCCACTAACGACGTGTCAGAGCGTGATCTATCTCTCATTGGCCTCTCATGTGTGTTGCAAATATATTTTGAGCTTATCATTTGTTTTACATTTGTTTATAGAGGACTTGGAGAAATATTTTACATTTTAGTGTCATCAAATCCTTCACTATTTCTTTGTAATGTCTTTGCTTTGAGGCTTAGAAAGATGTTCCTCATTGAAGAATCAGATTAAAATTTACATCTTATTTTCTGTAGTCGATTTTTGCATTCAGACTTATCCATCTGGAATTTATCTGAGCACACAGGAGGTTACAGTCCAACTTATGTTTTTCATTAAAATGTTAAGTAATTTTCCTAGCATGATTTATTGTATAATCCTTCCTTTTCCACTTACTTTTGGTGCCAATTTTATCATGCACTAAAATAAATATATACACAGACACACACATACATACATAGTAGGGACTTATTCTGTCCATATTTCCTATTTCACTGATCAGCTACTCTTTTACTGGAACTACATTATTTTAATTATAATTTTTTATATAGTTTTCAACTTTTTATTTTGAAATTATAAATTCTCAGGAATTTGCAAAAGTAGTACAGGGTGGTCCCATGTACCCTTCACCCAGTTCCCCCAGTGGTAACATCTCACATAACTACAGTAAAATAGCAAAACCACGACACTGGCTTTGGTACAGTGTGTTTTCTGTGCCATTTTATCACATGTAACCACCACCAAGATCAAGCTCCAGAACTGTTCCATGCCCACAAGGCCTCTGTGCTGCCCCTGGCTAGTCAGCCCCTTCCCCACAGCCACGCTCCGCCACCCTAAGCTCTGGCAGCCACTAGTCTCTTCTCCATCTCTCTAATTTTGTCATTTTGAGAACATCATGTAAATGGAATCACACAATATGTGGCCTTTTGAAATTGGCTCTTTTCCCTCAGCATATTTTTTAATAGCTGTTAAATGTTCCTTAAGTTTTTCTTCTTTTTCAAACATTTCTTGCAATTATGCATACTCTACCTTCAAAAAAAAACTTACAGAAATATTTCACACATATGAAAATAGAATAATGAGTACCCACAGGTGCATCACCTAATTTCTATTTTGTCACCTTGTTTTATCTTTTTTTACTGAGGTTTTTTTTTCCTGGGTATTTTCCAGCAAATCCCAGATATATAATTTTACCCATCAATAATGCAGTATATCTCTATCAGTAAGGATTTTTTTTGGCATAACCACAATAGCACTGTCACTTGGATGAAAATTATCATTGATTCTTTATTACCATCTCATACCCAGTTTGATCATCTCCAGAACGACTTAGCCCAGGTCCAACACTGCATTTGGTTCACGGGTCTCAAGTCTCCTATGACAGTCCTCTCTGCGATGGACTGTTTGTGTCCCCTCAAATTCACCTGTTGAGGGCCTAGTCCCCAGTGTGATGGTATTTGGAGGTGGGGCTTTTGAGAAGTAGGTTTAGATGGGGTCATGAAGGGGGAGACCTCACGATGGGATTCTTGTGCTCTTGTAAGAGGAGGAGACCAGAGCTCTCGTTCTCTGGCCATGTGGGGACACAGCAACGAGACGCCTATCTGCAGGCCAGGAAGGGGTCCTTACAGGAACCAGGTCAGCGGCACTCAGATCATGGGACTCCCAGCCTCCAGAATCATGAGAAACGTCTGTTGTTTAAGCCTCCCAATCTGCGGTATTTTGTTATAGCCGTCCAAACAGACTGAGGCGCCCTTCTTTTTTTCATGTCATTTATTTGTAGAAAAATCGGGGTCATTTTTTCAGTAGAATTTCCAGCATTTTGGAATTGGCTGATTGCAAGTTTGTGGTGTGTTAATCTCTATAATGTGTGTATGTTTGTGGATTTTGTAGTGCAAAATTTTAAGCATATCCAGAAGCAGTGAGAATAGTACACTATACCCCAACACACAGCTGCCACAGTTCTAAACTCGCAAACTTCGCCCTGCCCCAGCACCCCTGGTCACTCCTACCAGGTAGCAGCTCACTCCAAACCTCAGCAGCTGAAAGCGACCACTGCATCTCCTCACGGTTTCACAGGTCAGGAATTCAGCACAGGTTCTATGGGCAGCTCCCATCTGTGGACCCCAGGTGGCTGCCGTCATCTGAAGGCTCAACGGGGCTGGACATGCACGACGGCCACTCATAGGGCTGGGGAGTGATGCTGGCTGCTACACGCTGGGTGCTGGCTCAGCCGGGAAGACTCAAAGGTAGGGGCTGGAGTCACCCAAAGGCTTGTTCACTCACAAGTCTGGCCAGGGCAGGAAGGGCCCAGAGACCAGGACTGCTGACTGCAGCGCCCCACAGCATGGTGGCCTAGGGGTCCAAGCACCAGCCAGCATTCCAGTGAGCAAGGCAAGACTGCAGCACCTTTCATGGCCCAGCCTCAGAAGTCACTCCTGCCACATTCTATTGCTTACAAGAGAATGTCAAGCTTGCAGAGATTTAAGGAGAGGGAACACCCCCCCCCAAGTGGGAGGAGCATCAAGGTCACACCATAGAACACGTGGGAGAGAGGAGTTGTGGCCATCTTTGGAAAACACCGTCATCCACGTGTACACTCCTTCACTTTGCATCAAATCCCAGACACGGTCTCCATTCACCACATCCATTTGTACTTAAATATTTTGGGTGCAGCTCAAAGAGACAAGGACTCGTGTATATTCCATGTTTTTAGAGGCATAATTCACACAAGGTAAAATACACAGTTTTTAAGAGTTCAGCTAGATGAGTTTCCACAACTGTACATATCTATGTAATCACCCAAACAAGATGCAGAACTCTCCATCACCCTACAAGGTCCCCACAGGCCCCTTTCCAGTCGGCGAGCCTCCCCTACCCCAGCAATCACTTTCTGATTTCTATCCCACAAGAGTAAAACCAACTTTTAATAATTTTATAATACACAGTATTTTTGGCTTGTTTGGAACTCTCCACTTCTCCAAGGCTTTTATGGTATTAGGTTAATTTAAAGAAACTTTGACTTCCAAAAGTTCTAACTTTTCCAAATCTAATAGGGAAATTCCTCAGCTTTAAAACATGACTGAGAGAGAAGATGCGCTTCCCTGGTTGAGATGTTCTTCCGGGCAGGCCACATGTGCGTCTGCTCTTCTGAGCCCTGCATGCTGCTCTCTGGAAGGCCACCCGGCCCAGCTGCTCGCCTCCGCCACCGAGTCGCCCCTGCTTTACCCATCTCCCTGCAGCACTCAACACTGAGGACCAGTGCTCTTCCTTTCTTTTTTAGCAGCTTTATTGCTGTTACATACCATAAAATTCGCCTGTTTAAAGCATACAATTCAATGACTTTTGGTAAACTTTCAGAGTTGGACAACCATGGATCCACTTTTAAGAACATTTCCATCACCCTCAAAAGACCCCTTTGCCCATTTGCTGCCAATCCCCACTCCTAGCCTTAGGCTTCCCTCTCTATGAACCTGCCTTTTCTGGACACTTCATACAAACGGGATAATAATACATGTGGTCTCACATCTGGCTTCTTTCCCTCTATCGTGCTTTGGAGAATCCTTCAGTGTGCAGCAGGTGTCACTGGCTTGTTCCTTGTTATTGCTGAGATGTCTCATTACACAGAGAAACCACACTCTTCACTTCCTTTCTGGACACTCCATCCTCACTCTTGTTCTCTGGCCTGTCCCCTCCATATGCATCTTCTCTCGCCCCCTGAAATGAGGGTGTAACAGGCAGTTCCCTGCCCAGCCTTCCCTTGGTGGCAGAGGCCCAGCCCTGGAAGTTGCACGGTTGAGCTCATCCTGGAGAGGCTGGGCAGGTGAGGCCCACCGGGGGAAGGTTCTCTTTGCTGACATGAAGCACAGACTAGGCGCAGTTCTGTCTGGAGTGACCTAGAGCCGTCCAGCTCTCTGGGGACCGTGGATACTGCGAGTGGCAAAGTGCAGACACACAGTCCTTGATGTCGCTGCCGTGCTGCTGAGCAAACCACCGAGCGCCCTGCCTCTGACCCTTCTTTCCTTTGGCAGACAGTGAACATGTGGCAGTACAGCCGCGTCTGGGTGGCTTTTTGTGACTGGCCAAGCCTCCTGACAGACTGGTAGTATTCTCCAAACCTCCTCCCTGGGACTCCGGCCCTTCTTATGGTCTTCCACCCTCAAGTGAGGGTTCCTACATCAGGATTTGAAGTTCAGGCCTTGCCCCAAAGCCCAACACCCTCATTTCAAACTGCTTCCTGCCCTTGATGACCCCACAGGTGCCTCAGTCTGAACCTGGCAGGCCCAGCTCCTCTCTCCCTGCGGGCCAGCATTCCTCCTGTCCTCCTTCCTTGTGTGACCCACCAACCATTCATTCTCATGGTCCCTAAAGCCCACCTTCTTGGCTCCTCCCACTTCCCCCCACACCTCATAGACAGCAGGTTCTGCTGGTCTACCTCCTGGATCCTTTTGGAATTCCTATTTCCACTGCCTCATTAGTTCCCACTCAGTGACTGCAATGGGCCTCTGACAAGTCTCCTCACTGCCCAGATGGCATCTATTCTGGTGACAGAGAGACTTTTCCGAGGCACAAACCCCATCACACCTCATTTTAATTATTTAACAGTTCCATTTCCACAACCCACATGACAAAACTAATAAAAGACTTCATACTCTGGCTGCTTCTGTGGCCTCATCCCCTCCACCCACACGCGAAGGTCTGGCCTCACTGGGTGGTTATGAAGTGAATAAATGTGCCAAACTGTTTCACCCTCCTCCCACGAACGTTCTATTCCTGCCTCCACCCCTGCACCCAGGCAGAGAGCTCCCACAGCCCTTCTTACACATGACGACACTCCAGACAGGAGCAGACTCCCAAGGTTCCATTCCAGTCTGTGGAATGTTGAAGGAACCACAGTGGTGCCAAGAAACACCCAGTGCTCTGGGGTAACGTGGGTATGCCTTGTGTCCGGACACTGCCAAGCCCCTCTGGACCATCTGTTATCCATCTATTCCTTGGGAACTGACCTAAACCTTTACTGAACGTGTATTTCCCACCTAGAATCCTGGATACTCACCTGCTACATAAAGGTCCTAAAACCCGGTCCCTCGTAGGGCACGCCCCTGCTATTAGTGTCCCATCACTCAGGCTCCTGTTTCCCCCTTTCCCAAACTCCTGGAAGGTCCACTTCTCGGTTTCGCTCCTTCTGGGCGTGTCCTACCTTCGACTCCAGATGCAGAAGGCCGCTGCTGCTTGGCCGCCTCTTCCTCCTGATGGAAGCTCTCCACAGGCTGAGTGTCTGGAGGCTTCGCAGGCTCTCGGGAAGGCCTGTCCGTAGACCTGCCCCTAGCCTTTGGGACTGAATAGGTGCACCCCTTCTTTTGTTCCTCACCTGCAACGTAGGATAACTAATCAGACCCGTAATTTACCGAATTTAGGGCAATGGATCCCACCATCCTTCGGTCGCCTGCTTTGGTCCAGACTGAGATAAGACAGCCTGCAAGACTTGGGTCGCTCCGTCTCCCTAAACACGGCTATTTCCGTGGAGGAAGATTCGAGAGGCACGGTCATCAGGAAGGACCCAGGCGCAGGGGGGGATGGCGGGGTGGGGCGCCCAAGAGACAGGCCCCTCGGGGCGGACCCGCTGGCCCTTGGACGCACTCCCAGCCCCGCGCCCGCCGCGGCCACCGGGCCTCGCCCCGGGCGGGGCCGCGCCAGGGAGACGGGGGGCGGCGGCCCTTTACCTTTCCCGGGTTTACGTTTGCTTTTGGAAAGGCCCATAGGCGAGCCACCCCGCCCTGCGGGCGCGGCCGATTGACTCACAGACGGCCGCTGACGCGCGGGTCTCCACGGCAACGCCTCGCCCGCGGGACAGCTGTCCTCTCGCGAGAGGGCAGGAGCCGGAAGTGAGGGGCGACCCCGGAAGTTCCCGCCCCGCAGAGCTGGTCGGGGCGATCGACGCCGCGGGGAGATCGCGTTCCTCCGTTTCTCCGTGGGCCGCCGCTGCCGGACTGGCCATGGACGGTGAGAGCAGCTGCCCTCCGGGGCCACGCGGGGCGAGGCCGCTTCTCCCGCGGGCGGGGCTCCAGGCCCGACCCCGGACGCCGATCCCCGACCCCAGACCTGGACTCCGGTCCCCAGACCCTGACCTCCTTCCCCAACCCCCACCCCCAACTCCGGTACTCGCAAGGGACATTGGCCTTTGAGGCCCTGAGATGTCAGGTCAGAGGGCACCGGAAAAGGAGACAGTTGGCACCACTGTCCCCGGAACACCACTAAGAGCAGTGGGAAGAGCTCAGGCAGAAAGCACTCACTACGTGCCAGGCACGGTTTGAGATGGAGCTTTATGCCCCCTGCTGCAGATGGGGTCACAGAGGGGCAGAGGAAGCCTGTGCAGGACACGCCCCGGGCGGTCTGGCTCCTGGTCCTGGCTCCCGCTGCCTGCAGCACCTCCTCGGGGCCCACTCTGCCGGCTCTGTGCTCAGGGATGCCAAAGAACAGGAAGAATCAGTGATAGAGTGAAGCCACGTACGCTTGCTAGGCTGTTAAGGGCTGGTGTGATGGAGACGTGGTGAAAATCACTGAGTCGTGGAAAGCTGCACAGCCATGTCATTGTCATGAGGGGAATTCTATACAAACCACCTCAGAGAGGTGAGCAGCATCGCTTCCTCCGTCACCCCCACACAAATGTTGGTTTTTGCTCCACAATCCACTCAGCTTTCAAGGGCATTTCTTCTGCCCATGTCACTTTTCTCCAGGGTTAGTTTTGCCTTGGCAAACCCTGCTCTTCAGATCCTGTTCCTACCACTCACATCTAGATGAGAAAGCAGTGAGGGGGGTGGGGGGTAGAGGGCGACTCAGGTCACACACTGAGTGCAAGGGCCCGGCCACACCCAGGCCAGCCTTGTTTTCCCTGCAGTCGGCACCCTGCCTGCCACCTGTGTCAGGTTAGCTCTGTTTTCCGGAGTCATGGCTGGCAACTTCGCCTTCACGGTGCCTGCAGTGGTCGATGGTGGAGGCGCGGAGCTTATCTGAAGAGTGGGCTGGGCTCTGAGCCCGGAGCCTTGATTTGCGTTTGTCAACACCCAGCACCCCATTCTGGTTACAGGATTTGTTTCTCATTCTGGGCTAGGGTGGTAAACCCTGTCAGGAATCATTCTCCAAATTTAGAAATCGAATGAATTGAGATAGTTTTGAGATGCACCTGAATCTGCCCAGCTCTTGCTTGTGGTGAGTAGTAAGCTCGATGTCAGAGGAATTAGCCACTGGTACACTCAGGTCTCTTTGGTTCCTCGCGTGTGGATAGGGAGGCGCCTGAGCCTGATTCAGTGGCTCAGAAGTGGCAGCTGGGTGGGTCATTTCTGTCTGTGGGCCACCTTTTGACAGTGTAAGAGTCATCACTCTGCTATTTATATCCGTTTACTTTTGGAGAGAAAGAGTATGTGAAAAATAGCCTGTCAAGTACTGAGCCTCATTAAATTGGGAAGGACTCCCAATGGTCCTTCCTAAAGTTGCCTTAATTACAAACTGCCATCTTGTGTTTTCCCCGTGGGCCGTGCACTGCATCCCAGACCTCATTTGCCCGCACACTAATCCTTGAGGTCTGCTCATGCTGTCCTGGTGTTGCCTGTGAGGGATCAGAGGTGCAGGAGCTCTGTGTTTGCCCAAGCCCTGTGGCTCACAGGAGCAGAGCTGGTGCACTGGTCCTGTGTGGAGGGGGCTTCCAGGCAGGCCCCAGTCAGTGCCATCCGTGCTTGCATTCTGTCCAGCTCTTCATGTCTAGGGGAGTCTTAGTGACCCCATCTGCTTGTTAGAAGTGCATTTCTTTAAATCCTCAAACCATCTCCTCTCTTTGCAGATACCCTGTTCCAGTTGAAGGTATGTATCACGTGACCGGTCACCCCAACCCTGTCTTGCTGGTTAGCGAATGGGGACACATGGTGTAAGTCACACTCAGAGGGACAAATTATAAATTGGGTGGTCTCTGCACAGTGCTCAGCCTGACTGACGACAAAAGGGGGTTATTAAGTTGGCTTGATGGCGTATTAACTCTTTCCTTGTCTCGGGCTGAGTGGAAGCAGGTTGCTTGGGCTCTTCCATGCCAGAGGGAGGGTGTTATCTTTAAGAAACACAGCGGGGCTGGCCCCATGGGGTAGTGGTAAGGTCGCACACTCTGCTTCAGCGACCCAAGTTTGATTCCCAGGTGCAGACCTACACTGCTCGTGGGCAGCCATGCTATCGGTGGCAACCCACATAGAAAATAGAGGAAGACTGGTACAGACATTAGCTCAGTGACAGTCTTCTTCAGCAAAAAAAAAGAAAGAAAGAAAGAAAAAAGAAAAGGAAGATTGACAATGGATGTTAGCTCAGGGTGAATCTTCCTCAGCAAAAGAAAAAAAAGAACACAGTTTGGGTATTGGGTGCACCCTTCGATGCTCCACTAGGCATTTAAACCTGTGGCTCAGAGCCTCTGTAAGCACACTGCAGGAGTGTTCCGGGCAGCTGAGCGTTCCTCCTGTCTGGAGTGGCGTGTGCACTTCTGATTAATCCAGGGTAGGCTTCTGCCACGTTTCCCTTAAATGCCCTCACCCATGGTTAGTTCTGAAAGTCTGGGCAGGAGTGATACACGCAGGCCACCACTGTAGCTCGTCACACTGGCTTTGCCACAGACGGGAGGGCAGGGAACACTGAGGCCTCGGGCGCTCTGTTCAGCAGACTCGCGTGGAAGGGGCTATGTTGGGTGCTCAGAGTCAGAAAATCTAGATGTTCCTTCCATGAACGTAGGAGTGTGAGGGAGGCAGACAGGAAACCCTTTCTCTAGAACAGAGTCCCACGTGCCTGGGGGAAGCCGGGGCTGTGGAGGGGCCGAGGGGCGGCACGTCCTCCCAGGTGGTGGGTGTTGCAGGCTGAGGGGACGCCGCCAGTGGGGCCAGAGTTCGGAAGCCAGGTGGGCCTCCGGAGGTTGCTCCTTCCCTCGGCTCCTCGGAGCATTCTGCCCACCAGCCTCCTGGTCAAGTGAGGTCTGTTTTAGGGGCTCTTGTGGTCCACTCTGGCCAGGGCTGGGCTGGGCTGGGCCCTCCAGGAGGGAGAAACTCTGTGAACCATGCTGTCGAGGTAGGAGGTTGGGTGTTCGGGGGTCCCTGCTGCTGCTGGCAGGTGGATCCTGGGGCATCTGCTGAGGAGTGGGCTTCGTTTAAAGGCAGTGGGAGCTGCTGGAAGCTTCTGTGTGAAGGGGGAAGGTGGCCAGATGTGTCCTTTAGGCCCTCTGTGGGCCGTGGAGGGAGGGCCAAGACTAGGAACAGGTAGGCCTGTGAGAGTCCAGCAGGCAGGGAGTGAGGCGAGGGTGGACGTGGCATGAGTCAGAAGGACAGAGCGGGCCACTGAGCGTCAGGAGAAAGGGGCAGGGCTGGGGGTGGAGGACGGGGAGAAAGCCTGGGCTTCCGCCTGGGTGGACGGGGTGCCTGCTGAACGTCCTGTGTGGGTGGGGGGCCCTGGTTCTGCAGCGCAACCAGGATTTGGGCTGCAGACACACAGAGCTGCGGGGGGGCATGCTGAACGCTGTAGCCAGGAGTGTGGTCGCTGGGTGCTGCCCCATCACAGCCGCATCCAGCATTTGGAGCATGGGTAGTACGACTAAGGAACTGAATTTTTATTTTTAATTAATTTGGGGTAATTTAAATAGCCACATGTGGTGAGTGGCTACTGCACTGGACCGTGCGGGTTTAAAGAGGTGGAAGGAGGGAAGAACGTCAGCATCAGGGGCAGCGGACGCTGATGTGAGCTGCCTGAGGAGCAAGGCTGACGTTTAGGAGCTGATGGCAGCCTCTGGTCCGGCTGCCTTCTTGTTGTCTGCGCATTTCAGGGCTGAAGGGCAGAGGCAGGCGAGAAGGAGGGGGTCAAGGCCGTGGGGTTGCATGATGCTCCTGACACCTGTGGTGGTTTCTCCTCTGCTCCCAGCTGCTGACCAGGGGGCAGAGAAGCTGGTGCAGGACGATTCAAGGTCGGTGGAAGGAGGGCTTCCAGGGGGCTGAGGCCCCCAGGAGCTTGGGCAAGGGGCCGAGGCCCGGGCTGTGCGGAAGGAAGGCGGGTCGGGGGCAGAGCTGCGAAGATGGGATAGTGGTGGTGGGAAGAGAATTCTCTCTAAAGAGGGCCACCCTCAGGGTATGGCGATGTCCGCCCTTCTGACAGACTTACAGGCTGAGGTGTGTTTCACATAAACCTCGGGCTAACTCACCTAGGTGACCCAGTCTGTGATGTTGCTGGGACAGAAGTGACCAGTGGGAAGACGCCCACGAGATGGCAGTATGTGTGAGAGGGGCTCAGGGCCAGGCAGCCCACTCTCAACCCACTCCATCCAGGTGGTGGGGGCCTGCGCCAAGCCCTCACGCAGCCGACCCGTCATCCTGGTCCTGGACTTGGACCAGGGCTGCAGAGGCCCGGGGAAACAAGATGTGGTTTCCTGTAGGGTCAACAGTTGGGTGTCAGGAAGCTGCCTGCGTGGCCTGGCAGCTCCTCACGAGCACAGATAACACTCGGAGGTGTATTTCCATCTGGAATTCTGTATTATTCCTCTGGGTAGCCTGAAGCAGGTTCTGTTGGGTTTTTTCCCTGAGTTGGAAATCCATCCGTGAACAGAAGTAGGGATTGTAGGAGTTGCCTTTTTAACTTTCTGCTCTGGGGGAGGGTTGGATTAGGATACTCTGGGAGAGGACAGACGTCTCAGAAAACCCTTCACAGCCTCTTCCCTGACAGCCTCCGAGAGCCTGCTGAGTTTTCCCTGGGCTCCTCTGCCTGGGGGCCAGGGCCTGGCAGAGTGTGGGGAGCAGGGAGCGGAGGCCGGGGGCTGGCTTCAAGTGTCTGACCCGCGTCCTATTTCTACTCAGTTCACGGCGAAGCAGCTGGAGAAGCTGGCCAAAAAAGCGGAGAAGGACGCCAAGGCGGAGCAGGCCAAAGTGAAGAAGGTGGGCCTGCGCTGGGCTCTCCCTCTCTGCCCGCCCTCTGCCAGTTCTGTCTCCCTGGGGTGTCTTCTCATGTGAGGTGCCCCCACGACTCACTCGTTCCTTCCGCATGAGGCCTGCAGCGTGTGCATCGAGGGTGTCCAGAGCAGGAAGATTACGCGCCGCTTTGTTCTTTTTCTTGAAATGTCCATGCCTTTTATTCTTTTCCAGTGTTCTGAGCTTGCTTTTTTTGCAAATTGCATGGCAAGTGGGCTTCCAGCTGTGCCTACCGTGACCCCATCACTTCGGCTCTCAGTCACCTCCTCCATGTGGTGGAGAGCAGGGCTGGGGGGGGGTCCCTGCCCACACGAGGCCTCTCCAGGGACGGGCTGCTCTCCCAGGGACTTTCTTAACCATGTCCGTGGGAGTGTTGGATTTTGGTGCCCCCTCACCCAGCCTGGGGCTCGCAGGGCACAAAGGGTGCTGGCAGCTGACCCTGGTCTGAGTCCTTCGTCTCCCGCCCACCGTGTGGTTCCTTTGGGATCAGCGTTGCCCTCTCTGGCTTTTATGAGCTGGTGTGAGATGGTTTGGGCAACTTGACACGAAGCTGCAGAGGGCTGAGCGCATCGTGGGGGTAGAGAGGCTGGGAGGGGTGGCCGTGTTTCCTGTTTGCCCCTCTGTAGGCTGGTCTGGTGGCTCTGCCCTGGGACACCCTCGCTCCTGAGCAGGCTCAGAGCCTGGGTGACTGCACGTCCGTGAAGCTCACAGACGTTTCTGATGAGAACACCTGCAGAGGGTCTTGAAACGGGAGCGGCCCCCACGCTAGCAGAGCAGGCAGAGCTTGCGCAGGCAGACAGCCAGGTCGTCCCAGCCGGTGTCTCCCCTCGGTTTCAGGCCCTGCAGCAGAAGAATGTGGAGTGTGCCCGCGTCTACGCTGAGAATGCCATCCGCAAGAAGAACGAAGGTGTGAACTGGCTCCGCATGGCATCCCGCGTGGACGCAGTGGCCTCCAAGGTGCAGACGGCTGTGACCATGAAAGGGGTGAGTGTTTAGGCCACGTGAGCCGCCTTCTGCTGGCAGGAGCAGGGGCTGGCTGGGGAGGGGGAATCCTGCCGACCCTTTGGTTCCGTGGTGGGGTTCCCTCCACACAGGAAGGCCGGTGCCGAAGGAGAAAACAACCCCCAAGATCCGTGGTGTCCTTGGACTTTTCTGAAGTGCTCGCGGGCTGGGTCTCCTTGTGTCTGTCCTTTGGTTGACAGCGTTTCCTGGGGACCTGCCAGGAGAGGGCCCGCGCATCCTAGAGGCCCAGCCTGCCTCGAGCGCGGCTCAGCTTGGCCCAGCCCGGGTCTTGCTGGCCCCGCGTGCCTGGACAGCAGAGGGCCAGCTCTCCTCGAGGGCACTCAGACGCCTGTCCCTGGGGGTGGTGTTCCTTCTTTTAGTCCTGTTTCCTCCTGTGCCAGGTGACCAAGAACATGGCGCAGGTGACCAAGGCCCTGGACAGGGCGCTGAGCAGCATGGACCTGCAGAAGGTCTCTGCGGTGATGGACAGGTTCGAGCAGCAGGTGCAGAACCTGGACGTGCATACATCGGTAGGTCGGCCCTTGATCCGGGCATGTGTTCCCTCCCCAGTGTCACCACGTGTCCTCTGTGCTGGGCCCCTGATTCCTTGCGGGGAGTCTGGACCAGCACACAGAGGTCAGCAGATGAGGGGGCCTGGGGCTGGGGTGTGGTGGCCAGGAAGGCTCTCTGTGCGGGCGACTCTGCATGACACCCAAGGGATGAGAGAGCTGGAGAAAGCAGTCAGGAGAGAGTGGAGCATGGAGAAGGCTGATGTGGGCGGAGGGAGCAGACAGGAAGTGTATCCAGACAGGGTGACCAGAACGGGGGCTGTGGGGCCCTCTTGAGGCTGTAGCGGGGGCTCCTGGGGCCTGGGCTCAACTGCCTCAAACATGACCCCCCAGGTGATGGAGGACTCCATGAGCTCGGCCACCACACTGACCACACCACAGGAGCAGGTGGACAGCCTCATTATGCAGATCGCCGAGGAGAATGGCCTAGAGGTGCTGGACCAGCTCAGCCGACTGCCTGAGGGCGCCTCCGCCGTGGGCGAGAGCTCTGTGCGCAGCCAGGAGGACCAGCTGTCTCGGAGGTGGGCCTGGCACCGGAAATGGCAGGTGGTGGACCCCTGCCATGATGCTGTGCTTGTGAGGGCCGGAGTGCATTCTGGGCTCCAGGCACCTCTGAGGCAAGGCTTGGACCGGGGAGCTCGGCTCAGATGCCCCACCCCCAGCACCCTCCAGGGGCCTGCACAGAGGGCGGCTCCGTCCCCAGTTCTTAAGTTTCAGTTGCATGCCTCCAGGCGCAGTAGCAGCTCACTCTGCCTGTCTGATGGCCTCTCCCCTGCTCCATGCTGTGCCTCAGCATGAGGCTCACACGCCCGTCCACAGCTCGCTTTAGAGAGGGGGTCTGCTCTTCCTGACAGAACAGAAACGAGGATGGAAGGGTGCCTGGCCGTTTTTGGAGCCCTTCACGTGCTATCTCGGGACAGCCTTGAAAAGCAGAAATTGAGAGGAAAAGACCATGGCCTGATGGATGGATGAGGGGCCCAGGGTGGCTCCCAGGGTGGCGTCTTGCACCTGAGTGCACCGTGGTTCAGAGACAGCCCTGGCCCTCGCCTCCCTCACCGGTATTGTTGATTTGCAGGTTGGCCGCCTTGAGGAACTAGCCGCGCCCGGCCGCAGTGCGCCGCCCCAGCCTCGATGCGCAGGAAGGGCCAGGAAGGAAGCCTCTCCCTCTGCACTGCGTCCTGCCTTTCTGCTGACCCTGCAGCAGCAGCCGTCAGCCCTCGCTGCACCCAGCCTCACCTGCCAGGCCTGGGAATTGTTCCTCTTCTTTTAGGGGGGCCGTGGGTCTATGTCCTGGTGAGTTTGCACCAACTTCTGGCTTCTGTGGGTAATTTCTGTGATTCTGGGCCGACCAGCTGGGGGATCTGCAGGCTCCCCTCATCCCCCACCCTCTGAGGAGTTGATGGGGCCTGGCCAGTGGACACCATGTGGATTGTGGGACCTTCACACTCCGCATGATGGCAGACATGCTACTGGTGGTCAGCCAGCAGGGTCAGGGCCCCTCCTGCCAGGCAGGGAGCAGGGAGCACTCCACCCCTCAGACAGACATGGCCCCAGTGGTACACTGAGGAGGTGCTGGGGGCCTTTGTGTGCTGAAGGATGTCCTTGAGGGCCACCCAGCAAACACTCCATCCTGGGGCCTTTATGGAACATCCCAGGGATGAGGTCTCGGCCACTCCAGCCGGGACCTGTGCTCCTGCCAACTGCCTGAGCCCCACTCGGGCTGCTGGGCTCTGAGTCCAGGCGTCCCCCCCCGGGGGTCTGCATCCTTGCTCCACTGCCACCTCTGGAGGGCTATGGGCCCCCTGGGGTATCCTGCGTGTATCCAGCAACCCAGAGTGTGCTGAGGCACCTCCCAGCCACGGAGTGGGCTGGCACAGTGGCATGCTTTCTCTGTCGCTGTCCCCTGTCGCTGTAACGAGTGCCTCCCCACGACTGGCCTCCCCTCCTGCCTTCTGGGCTCACGCCACTTGACCTCAGGAGCCAGGGCCAGTGCAGCAGTGCTTCGAGGAGCCCTCGGCTGCTGCTGCTGCGCAGAGGCTGGCCGCAGACTCCTCCTGACCGCCTGCTGGGACGGCCTGGGAGGGTCCTGGGACAGGCCACTGTCTGGTTTTTTCGATTCCTGAAGTTTACTTCATTTTCTTGAAGGTTCCAGGGCTTTTTATTTTCTGTTTTTGCCAAAATAGAAGGAGCAGGCAGCAGACTCAGAGCATTGGGTCTGAGCCCCTTCGGCGTGAGCTGGTGGGAACTGCGTGCTTGGTCCTGACCGTGGCCTGGCTCTGTGCACAGCTGACCACCACACGCAGCCCTCACAGAGGCCTCCACCAGCTGGCCTGTCCTCTCACCGACAGCTCTTGTGAACAGGAGCGCTGGGGACCTTTACCTTGACTTGCTCTGTCTGACTCTCCCGGCCTCCCTGTGCGCGATAGTCGTGCCAGGAGCAGCCGTGGGCCACGGGGCGAGGCCAGAGGGCAGGGTCAGGCACTGTCCAGCATTTCTTCCACCATGCCGACCTCACCTCCCTCCCTGGCTGGGGTCCCTTGGGGTGCCCACGTGCTGAAGGTTCAGAGAAGGTCCTGAGTATCCTCTCCCAAGGGGTGCAGAGCTCCACGGACATGCTGGGTGGGGGGCGGAGGCCGTGGCTCCTCAAAGGGCAGTGGGCATGTTTGCCCTTTTTCCTAAAATGCTGTTGTGAGTAAACAAGTTGATCCCTGAGAACTTTCTCCAGCTTTGTGTTACTGGTCTTGGGGGGCGCGGGGAGCCATGGGTGGGACCTGCAGGGTGGTTCGTCCGAGGCTGAGGAGGGGCATCTGGGGTAGGGGAGGCAGGTGGTGTGAGGAATGCAGAGTCTCAGGCCCCACCCACACAGATGGAATCAGAACCTGCAGTTTTAAATTCTCTCTAAGTTTTTACCTTGAAATGATTTTAAACTCACATAGAAGTTGCAAACAAAGGATGCGATCTCTGCATATTTCTGTCTGCCAGCTTCCTTCACATCAGCATCCTTGTTAACCACACACAACTGCTAAGCCAGCCAAGCGCCCGGTGGTACTGACTGGCCAGGCCCCCGCCCCCAGTCTGGTGGGCCTCCCGTTTCTTTGTCTTCATGACACAGAAGGCCTTGAGGCATGCTGGCCAGGTGATTTGCAGACTGACCTTCCACTCAGATTGGTGTGACGTTTGCACATGATGACATTGAGGACGGAGCTGTTGGCAAAGAACCCACAGATGTGGCATTGTGTCTTCAGTGTGTCACACCAGGTGTGCAGTGTCACTGTCACCTGGGACAAGTGGTGCCAGCCAGGCTTCTCCCTTGTAAAGTTACATTTTCTCCTGCATTGAGTATCTGCATTGAGTATATGTTCGAAGACTGCAAACCTCGTCATGCTTTGCCCTTGACATTCGTGTCCATTGATGAAATCTTCCTGGTGGCAGTATTCATGGAGATGCCTATTTGCAGTTCTGAGTTCCTTCTCTCCGCTTATTTATTCCATTATTTATATCAACATGGACCTGTAGGTGTTTACTTTATTCTCTGTGTACGTCAGAAGCTGCATCTGTGCGCCTCTGTGGGCACCAGGACCACAGGTTCACACTGCCAGTGAGGCTCGGTCTGGCCCTCCCCCTCCTCATTTCTAACGTATTTGACGGTGAAACCCGGCCATCACGTGCTCACTTCTTGGCTTGTTTGTCTTGTGCACAGTGGTCTCAGGATTGCTCACCGTACCCCTGTGAGAGCCCCTCACTGCCCAGAGGACAGTGTTTGTGGGCAGTCCTCCCAGTTTGTGGTCAGGTGCCCTGCTCGTCGGCGTCCCTGCCCTCTCCAGAGTGTGCTAGTCTTGTGTTAGGTTCATTGGTGTGTATGTCACTAGTGCTCCCCATCCTGGCTGGCTGGCGTGTGAAACATGGCCAGGCCTCTAGAGTCATGTCCCTGCTCCTCGGCCTCAGCCCACCCCTCAGTGGCAACAGGCCCCACAGCACCGGGTGTGTCCTCCCATGTCTCTCCACCGAGCACATTGTCTTTGGACAGGGTCCTCGGCTGCTTGCGCACCCCGGGTTTATGAAGCGCTGATATGGGCCCTTCCAGGGGAGAGATGACCCCGGGAGGGCAGCCCGAGTGGCCGAGCATCCAGACACCACCCAGGGACTCTGCACCCCAAAGTGGGCTCCACACTATAGGTGGGCCCAGCCTCCTGCCCGCCTGTGTGGGGCCGGTTACCAAGTCCCCAGACCTCCCTCTCAGTGCTGTTCCCTCAGGAAGGGCCGGCGTGTCTGCCTCTCGGTGGAGCGAGGGATAGGTGGAAATGCTGTAGCAGGAAGAACTGAGGATGGGCAGCTGAAGACCTGCCTGGACCCAGGTGTATCCAGGACAGTACCTGAGGGCACTGCCTCTGTGGGGTATGGTTTTAATGCAGTTAAGGTGATTTCAGGACTACCCTTTCTTGGGAGAAAATACTTGCCAGGTAGCAAAACCAGGCATGCCACCCCTGCAGGGCACCAGGGGGCCCTTTCCATAGTCAGTGGGGAATGGGGACATTGGTGGGGGTCGGCCGCCTCAGGCCGGAACCCCTTGCTTGCTTGTTTCTCCTTTTACATTAAATTGATCCTAAGTGATCAGCAGATACCCACAAATGTCCCTTCTGTTGGCTTTCAATCCTCCCAGAGAGGTGCCGGCTGGAACGAGAGGCAGGCCCCTGTGGTCAGGTCACCCGCCTTCTCGTGGGACATGCAGCCCCTTCACAGAGAGTCTGAGGAAGACAATGGTAGCAAAGCACAGAGGGGACTGTCCGGGCTCAGGGCACTGTGGGGCGGGCACCCTTCTGCGGGCACCCAGGGTGCCACGCACAGGAATTCCTGCCCGATGTTAAGGCCTGCAGCTGTCCAGAAGGGGCGTTCTCAAGGCCTCTGGCCTCAAACGGGGGCAGCAGGGATGTGTTGGGGCCCCACCCGGGGTCTCACCCACCAGCTTACTCATCTCAAGACGTATCCACCCTCCGATGCTCTGCCCTGCAGGGTGCATGTTCCCAGTCCCTGAGGAGACCCCCGGGGTGGGCCCCAGAGAGTGCTCCTTGCTCCAGACCGCACTTTCCCATTCATCGAGAGGCTGGGCCCAGGGGTGGGGTGTGGGTGTGAGTGAGTGCATGTCAGGGGTGTGGGTGTGTATATGTGGGTAGATGTGCACACACATGGTTGTGTACATGAGTGTGCCCGTGTATGTGTGCATGTGCAGTGTGTATGTGTGCGTGTGCATAACTGCAAGTGTGGGTATGTGGGAGTGCACGTGTGTGTACGTGTGTGGATATATGTAGGGGCGTGTGTGTGTGAGAACAAGTGCATGTGGGGAGGTGGCAGCTGGAGCCTGGGCCACGTGTTTTTAAAGGTGCCTCAGCCACGTCTGTCCAAGCCCTCCTCAGGCCCCGCGCCCTGCCCGACCCCACCCTTCCAGGACTCAGGCCCTCCTGTGTCTGGATGTCCAGCCAGGGGCCACTTTCACAAAATTTGCCCCCGGATGCTCAGGAGCCCCCTTCCAGGGCCGGGGTGCTGATGAAACACACCCTCAGGACTCCAAGGGGTCATTGCCTTTATTGAGGTCCACTGTGTGCCCGTGTCCTGAGTGGGCCCACAGCAGGCAGCCCCCCTGGGAGCCCCGTCTTTGTGCGCCAGGAGCCGCGTTCCTAGAGCCTCGGCCGCTCTGACAACCAGTCTTCCTCAAGCCGCAGGAGCCCGAGGGTCCTGGTGCCCGTGGCTCATAGAAGACACAGGCCGAGGGGGAGCAGGGCGAGGGAGGCCAGCAGGGCCCCCAGCTGGCGGTGGAGGCTGGGGGCCTGTGAGTACCCATACTTGGTCCTGCAGGAAGGCTCCAGCTTGTCCAGTGGGATGGGCTCTTCCTCTGGAGTCTGCATATGGTCGCTCGCCTGGAGACAGACACAGGTTGGGTGCCTGCCTGCCAGGCAGGGTGGGGTGGGTGAGTGTGGGGCCTCCTCACCTCCTCCACTGCCTCGAAGACCCTCAGCAGGTTGTCAGCCAGGGCGCCCCTGATCTCTGCCTCCGTCCACTGTCTCCTGAGCAGCTCGGCGACCAGGTCTGGGTACTTGGACACGTCCTCCAACCCTGAGGGAACCCTGAGACGAGGGTGGAGAGAATCAGGTTCTGCATCCCAGGGACCGAGGGGCCTGTTCACCTCCCCACAAGCCACTGACCTGCCCACACCCCCATCCAAAGACACTGAAGTCCAGGGAGTGGCCCTCAGAGTGGGATGTGCTGGCCCATCCTCAGGACACACCTCCCTCCTCCAGCCCCTCACAATGTGTTCACGGGGGTCACGACCCTCCCAGTTCATCCACAAGACACAGGTCTCACCCCTTACCTTGAAACACCATCATAGTCCCCACCAAAGCCCACGGCCTCAGCTCCCGCCACGTTCTTGATGTAGTCCAGGTGGTCTGCAGGGGAGGCAGCAGGTGTGGGTCCTGAGAGGCCCTCCACCGCCTGGCCTCTACAGCTGCTCACATCCACCTACCTGCTACTTGGGACAGGTTGGCCTCCCTTTGGCAGGCAACGTAGTCGTTGTAGAAGTTGACCATCACCAGGCTGCCTGTCTGCTTCTGTAAGGGGGAGAGAGTGGAGCTGTGGGTGCAAGGAGGACAGCAAGGCTCCCTGAGGACCACCCACCAGGGGGACAGCAAGGTGCCCTGAAGACCACCCTGGGAGCAGACCCCCACAGCCCCTCACCACCAACTGAAGCACGTCGTCGGGCACGTTGCGCCTGTGCGCACACAGACTGTAGGCTGAGGAGTGGCTGAAGATGACGGGGGCCTTGGAGAGCTCTAGAGCGGCCTTCATGGTGGCCACAGACACGTGGGCCAAGTCGATCATGACGCCTAGCCGGTTCATCTCCTTCAGCACAGTCTGAGGGGAGACGGCTCAGGGCACCAGGACAGCCCGACCCCAGAGCCAGGCAGGCTGCAGTGTGCACGGCCTTCTGGGGTTCCCTGCAGCCCCCTGAGAGGTCCAGGCACGGGGTTGGGGGGCATTTGGGCAAGGGCATCAATGACCCTTCAATGGCCGGAAGTCTGGGGCCACTCTAGTGACCAGTGTGTCCCTGGGGATGACCCCTGCCAGATCCAGTTTACAGGTGAGGAAACAGGTTCTGAGAGGAGAGACACTGTGTCCTGGGTGACTTCTCTGAGGGCGACTGCAGTCCTCGCCCACCCTACTCACCTGCCCAAAGAGCGACAGGCCTTGGCTCTGGGCCTTGTCTTCCCCCGTGTCCACCAGCCAGTTGTCGGCCCTGCGAGAGCAGAGAGCAGGTACCAAGGGGCAGAGCGTTTGTCCTGTCCCCCCCCCCACATCCAGGACCCTCAGGAGCAGAGGAGGGCACGGGAGCAGGGCCGAGCTGGCCTCTGAACCCCCGTGAATGTCCCACACAGCCCAGGGGCCTCTGGGGTCACTTACCAGGGTGTGTTGCAGCTGTGAGTGAGGGTGAGGTACCGCATGCCCAGGTGGTAGAGTGCCCGCAGGACAGCGAGGCTGCTGTCGATGGAGTGGCCGCCCTCCACGCCCACCAGGCTGGCCACCCTTCCTTCCTGGAAGGCCTGGCGGATGCCTGTGAGGAGAGCCGGCCGGGCAGTGGGCGCCTGGGCAGTGGGCGAGTAGGTGTCCAAGGGGAGCTTCAACATGAGAAACGCCCCCGCTGCACCAGCACACTCTGCTCCGGACAAGAACTGGGGTGGTGTGGGGCCTGGGGGGTGGCTGGGACCCACCTGTGCTGTTGGTGACACACACAAAGGTCTCGGGGTACATCTGACACATGCGGTGGACGACATCTATCTGCTCCAGTGTCCTCCGCACAGCATCCTTGTTCTGGGTGTCGCAGGGTACGTATGCGGACCAGAACTGAGGGGCCAAGAGAAGGGTTGGAGCTGACAGCGCCCGGCCCCAGCCCCACCCGCCAATGGGCATCTGGCTTTCCTCCCACCTTGGAAGTCCTCCCTATGGCCTGGATGGCTGAGTCCCCTCCAAGGGCCTGTGGCCACCAGGGAGCCGCTGCACCTTAGCCAGGGCCCAAGGTGGGGGGGATGGACAGGGCCGGGCTGAGCTGTACCTGGCCCCCAACAAAACCAGCCTTCAGCTTGGGGATGTTGGTGTGCGTGGAGGCCAGCGTGGTCAGGTTGGCCCGCTCATCCCGAAGCTGGTTGTTGAACATCTTCAGCAGCTGCCAGGGCAGGTCGTTGTGCCTGGAGGGGCCAAGTGGAGGGGTCAGAGGCAGGTCAGGACAGCCACCTGGACCTGGGGCCTTCCAGCTCCCTCCTCCGCAGGCTGTCCCCTCTCCACTCCCTGCTTCTCAAGCTCAGGACTAAAGCCAGCTGCAGGGGTGAGGTGCCTGAACGCAACTGACCACAGGTGCGCTTCTCTACCGTGCCCCCCAGGCCAGGGAACCACGAGCTGAGGGAGCCCCCCATGGCTAGGTCCTCCCTCCAAGGGCCTTTCACTCTGCAAGATGGCAGGGCACATGCTTGCTCTGCTTCAAAATCGGGCAGGAGCTTAAACAACCTCCACGAACGAGGTTGGCTGACCCTGGGGGAGCGAGGCAGAGGGCCTGGGGCCTGAAGGTCTCCACAGGCTAAAGATGAAACCCTCCACTCACAGGAAGGGGCCAGGGAAGCGTGGGGAGGGGTCTGCTCTTGGGGCCTGGCACCCCCACCCCACCTTTCTGGGGCAGTGACTTCAGGTGCAAGATTTGGGAGCCCACAGGCCCCCGGCTGCCTCCATCGCTCTGGACAGCCCTGCGCCATGTCCAAGAAGCTCTGAGCAGCCCTGTGCTTACAAAGGTCTGAGGGTCTCTCAAGTTTCCTGAGGAGCCAGTTCCTGTGAGTGTTTTGGAGGAAGGGGAAGGGGGAAGAAAAGAGAGGGAGAAAGGGGGAGAGGGGGGAGGGCAGAGGGGCAAGGAAAGGGACGCAGGAGGGGAAGGGGAGAGGGGTCAGTGGCTGGTGGGTCTGATTCCTCCCTGGATCCAGGAATGGGCAGAGGGAGACCAGGGGAAGCCCCAAAGGGCGAGACTGCTGGAGAGCCAGGCCGCCTGGGTCCTGGATGCTGGAAGCAGCATCAGCCCCTGGGAGCTAGTTAGAAACGTAGAGGCTCACCAGTGGCTCACCCAGACCCAGCAGTGGGATCTGCTCTTTCACCAGCAACCCACATGGGTGGGACATCTAGGGAGGTGCCTTGGCTGGCCCGCAATCTAGTGACAAGACGGCTGTGAGGACTGCCTGGGGAGTGTTTCATCCTGGTGTCTCGCTCTGGGGATGCCTGGGGCCTTCTGGTGCCACCATGGGCCCCTCCCACCCCACCCCCTTCTCTCGGAGCCCCATCTCATGGGGACAGCACTTTGCAGAGGAGGAACACCACAGTTGGGGTGCAATGGCGGTGAATGGGGGGCCAGGATGGGGCTGCACTCCCGCATTCGAGACCCCTCTCTCCCAGGATGGCACCCCCTCCTCACCCAAATCCAGTTCCCATGTCCAATCCTGGCTCCCACCCCTCTTGCTGTGTCTTCGTCTGTAACATGGGGATGTCTTGAAACCTTCCTCAGGGTGAATTGTGAGGGTAAATGAGTAGCTATTAATACTAATACTACATCGGGATCATGCTGGCCTCCTGCAGGCCCAGGTCAGCTAGCCCCTGGGCTGGGCTTTTCCAAAGCAAGCTGGCCGGGCCCCCTCCCCTGGGCCCCGCCCCTTGACCAGCTCCAGACCCTGCTCTCTGTGGGGCTCGAGCCACAGGTGCTGCTTCCAGGAATCTGTGATTTGATTGGGTGACAGGGCTGCGCGAGTGGTCAGGAGGCCTTTGCTGGCTGAGCAGTGGACGCTGGGTGAGCTCCAGCCAGGCGGGATTACCGCCTCAAGCCCCAGCCCTGGGCACCGTCCCCGGGGCAGGGCTGGGCAGGGCCCCTGGATGGGACTAGGCACCCCAGCCTCTGGGCAATCTGGCCCCGCCCTCCAGCTGCCACCCAGGACCCACCAGGACGGCAGGGCACACTTTACTCTCGCCTCCTCCCCTCGGCCACTCCACCCTCGGTTGGAACCCAAAGTGGGGACAGAATTTCCTCCGCCCTGTGATGAGCCCTGCATTCTGGAGCCTGCCAGAGCTTCCTTCCTTATCTGGGTGGCCTGGGCAGTGCCCTTGGCCATGACATGAGGACCCCACTGCACTATAGAACGCCACGCTGCAGCCGGCACACATGCAGGCCGGCAGCTGTGAGAGAGCCCGCTGCTCGCCCATTCTCCTCCTTTTCCTTGGTAACACAACCTCCCATTTTTAGCAAGGCACATGGCCATTTGAAACAAAGATACTTCCCTGCGCCCTTACAGCTGGGTGTGGTCATGTGACTAAGTTCTGCCCTGTGACAACTCCCAAAATCTGTCCTTGATAGAGAGTGGTTGCTTCCCCTTTGCCCTTTCTAGGTCCCTTCCTTGTTCCTGCTGGCTGGCATGCAGATGTGATGGCCAGAGCTGCTGCAGCCACTCTAAATCATGAGATGACCATGGGAATGGTGGCCACAAGGAGTCCTTGGAACTGTGGAATGCCATGCTAGAGCTCCCTCTGGACGTCTCTGTGTTGAAGCTGCTTACTTGGGGCTCTGACCTACAAGAGTAGCTAAGACTAGCTGGTCCACAGTTATTAATTTTGATTCCATCAGCCTAGTCTTAGCTTTCTAGCTCTTTGGACAATCCCAGCTCCCTGAGCATTCCTGGCTATCTGGGCTCTTTGTGCCATCTTACCCCTCACGTGGGCTTCTGGGCAGCTCCCCACACCTGGCCTCAGCCGCCCTCTCTCGGTGCCCAGCCGCCCCAAGTCCCCCAGAATGAAGGAATAGCTCGCCTGGCTGATACTGTTGGCATCTTATGCTGCCCTTGCTGCCCCCTGCCAGACAGCGGGGGCTCCAGGCGGGGAGCCCAGGCAGGGCCTCTGCAGCCTCCTCCCCATACCTGGCTCCCCAGCGAGCCTGTGGAGGAGACCCAGCCTGCAGGGATGTCGGAGGCAGGCACCTGGCAAGAGGCAGACAGGAGAGCAGAGGGCCGCAGGGTCCAGGCAGGATGGAGGGGAGGATCCGAGGGCAGGAGGGGAGGGAGGGGCGCACACAACCCCTGGGGGCCCCTATTCCTTCTTGGGGGCTGCCACAGCTCACTGAAGTCCTACATAGAGGGACACCCCATTTTCTCTGCTTTCCTTGCAGAGCTTTTTTGTCCAAAAAAAGCCCCGAGGCATCTGCCAAATAGTAATGACGGCAGCATTTATGGAGCACCTACGTGTGCCAGACACATGCGGATGTTCAGCATTTATGGAGCACCTACATGTGCCAGACACACGCGGATGTTCTCCTTAGCACTCTCAGCTCCCAAGAGCATGCGAGAGTCCCTCCTCTCAGCGATGGCAGGAAGGGAAGCAGGAGGCCAGGGCTGGCAGGTGTGCTGGTGGGTCAGGACAGGCCTGGCTGCTGCGGTGGCCCTGGGCAAAGCCCTGGAGGAGCTGAGACCAGGAGTGTGGACCTGGGGGCAGATGGGCAGGGATAGCGCAGTGCGCGGCCTGCCTGGAGCATGGATGAGTGTGGGGGTGACTGGAGGGGCAGTGAAGGGCCCTGTGGGCCGCTGGGAGGACTTAAGTTGTTACTCTGAGCTCAGTGGGAGCCACAGGAGGTGGGAGGTGAGCTGGAAGGACAGGAGCTGGGACTTATGTCTCCAGGACTCCCTCTGGCTGCAGCATTGAGACCCAACCTTGGCCGGTGGAAGAAGGGGGACAGTCAGAGGCTCATGTTTGACCCAGAGCAGAGGTGGAGATGTGAGGGGAGAGGAGGGTCCATGCAGATGTACTGGGATGCAGATGCAAGAGGCGCTGCCAGATTGGCTGTGACATCAGAGAAAGAACAACAAGGTGTTGCAAGTCTTGGCTGGAAGGGGGCCTTCGAGAGAAGCATCAGGAGCTTGGTTTGGGCCATTGAAGCATGACTCCAAGCATCGTAGGCAAGGCAGAGAGGCGACCCCAGGGACCCCGTGCCAGATGGGGTCACCCATGGGTGGACACTGGAGAGGGAGGGGTGTGAGGAAAGGGTCTCAGGGAGGAGGGTCAAGAGGGCCAAGAAGGGCCCCCAGGAGCCCGTGAGGGATGCCACCCTCACCTGCAGTCTCTGGTGAGGAAGCTGAGGCCCCAAGAGGAAACGCAGCTCCCTCAGGCCAGATGGCTAGTGCGAGGCATGACCCCGGGCTGGACCACCAACCGTGCCTGGCCCCAGCACCCACTCTGAGCAGACACCTGGCCCCCAAGGCACAGGTGGGACCAGGTTGTGGGGCGCCCCCAGAGCATCTGAGGGCCAGGGGCTTCGCCACTTGCCTCCTTCCTACTCCCTGCAGGCCCTCATCTGCTGGAGCCTGGGGGCCCTCGGAGACTTCATGGAGCAGCTGAGGCCAGCAGAGAGCCAAGGCCACACTATAGCTAGAGAAACAGTCCCGGTGGGGAGAGGGCAGCGCCCACCTCAAGTCCAGGGCACGTAATCCTCAATCCTAGCTCCCCCAATCCCGGACCCCCAGCCCCAGACCCCCAGCCCTGGACCCCCAGCCCTGTCACACAAGTGACCACTTACCCGTCAATGACAGGTGTACCCTGCATGATTCTTTCTGCCTGGTCCCGGAACTGGTCTGCAGTACAGATGGCCACCAAGGGCCAGAGCCACCAGCTGGTCCACATGACACAGTCCCCAGGCACCTGCTTCCACCGCTGCCCTGGCTCGTCTGGCCTGACCTGGCCGGCCTTTGCTCCACAAGGATGAGCCGACGCTGTAAGGAGCCGCTCTCTGTGCCAGAAGAGAGAGCAGAAGCCTTGGTCCAGGTGATTGCTGCCAGGAGTTCTCCTGTTTAATCAGTAATCAATCAGTAATCAGCACATTCCCTGAGAGGGTGGGTGGATGGAATGTCCTCGACCCTGTGGGCTGGGCATTGCTGTCTGAAGCAGGCAAGAGGCTGCCAACCCCAGGGGAGGGGCTGGAGCCCAGAAGAAAAGACAGTGGCTCAGAGGGGGCTTGCTTGGGGTACGCGGTCAACAGTCTTAGCTGTATTGTTACCACTGCTGCCCTCAGCACCCAGGGCCTGAGATCTGCAAACAAGAATTAAAACAGTCAAGTGCTGAGTTCTGGTCCTGCGCTCCTCTGTTTGCTTGTAAAAATGGTTTTACGTTACTTACCGAGGAAGATGCTGCGCAGACCACACCCCACCCCAATGCTGGGGGTCTGCACCTGATTCCTGGAGCCCTGCCGGGCCCCACCATACCCAACCCAGTGGTGGGGCATCTGCACCCCAGTTCCCAGCCTGTGGCCCTCTGGCATCACAGGGACCCACACTCCGCCTGCAGGCTTCTGACCAAGCAGGTTGGACTCTGGGGTTTGGGGTCAGAAACCTGGAGCACCAGTGATTCCTCAGAACTGGGGTCCTTTCGCAGGCTTGCCACACACTCAGGTCTCCCTGGGGACTTCTAAGAACCTGATGTTGGGCAGCACTGGGACCAATGAATCCTGGTCCCAGGGCTGGGCCAGTGTCCAGGGTTCTGATGAGCAGCCGGGCTGAGAACCAGGCTGGCTGGGAGGGAGCCAGGTCAGAAAAGCTGGTAAGAGGTGCGGGCGAGACGAGGAGACCCTTCCTCCCACCTGAGAAGGAGGTCTCATCCCTCCTTCAGCCATCAGCTGCGTGTCCCAGGCAGGTGCCTGGGCCTCAGTTTCCCTCCTGTTGAAATAGCAGCTTGCAGGGCTGATTGGAGAATGGGACCAAAGGCACAGACATCGTTTGCTCTAGTCCTTTCAGCCTCTCGTCCCTCCAGCCTCCACTCGCACCCTTGCGAGGAGGAGCAGAGTGTCCTCGGTGCTTCTCCTCCATCTCTGCCCCAGGATGCCTAGGGCCTGGGCCACTGGCCCCAGATCCGTCAAGGACTTTGCTCCCAGGCCCCTGTCCCTTGGTCAGGACCCCCCCGCTGCTGGCCCAGGTGTCCTCTGTGCCAGGCCCCAGGGTTGGACCCTCACCACAACCCTGTGCAGAAAAGAGCCCCCCTTGATGGATGAGGAATCTGGGTCCAGACTGGGCTCTGACCAGACCACCTGGGGGCTGTGACCTGTTAGATGCTGGGCCACCCCAAGGTCAGAGTGCCAGCATGTCACTGGTCCTCCAATGCTCCGTGTGCACTCACCTTCGACCCCCCCTGACCTGTCACTTGGTGACCTGGACACTGCTTCGTGGGTGAGGTTCAGGTCTGCTCACGGGGGACCATGCCCTCCACAGTGAGCTCCCTTGGCTCCTCCAGGACTCCTCTCCAGGGTCTTCCGCCTGACACGGCTGTCACCACACCGTGCTCCTGTTATCAGCCTCTGCCTGCTCCACAGTTTTCTCTTTTTTTTCTTATCCTTTTTGTTTCAGAGTTGGTTATTTTTTTTAAGATCATATAATTGTACTTTATTTCTTAACCTCATCTGAGCATCTTTGTCTTTCAAATTGATCATTTAAGCCAGTATTATGACAATGACGGTGCTGGCCTCCCTCTCCTGCGTGTCATAAAGCCCCTCTTTCCTGTAGCTGTCGGCCCTGTCTCCCGCTTCCTTGCTTTTGCTGCATTCTTTATGTGGTTCCTATCAGTTGCGGTCTCACACAATTAGAAAGTTCTTCTACGTGTCACGACTTTGCTAGCATTTTCCCTCATATTTTTAACATCATATTTGGATCTATATTTCTCTGTCAACACATAGAATGTGTAACACGTGGTCACAGCCCATGGTCTCGGCAGCATTCATTTAAATGTAGCCACATGTTTTCCTGGATTCGCTGTTTCTTATGCACTTCCTTTTCTCCTCTCTTGAGACATTTACTGTGATTTTTTTTCTCACTCGTCTGCAGCCGTTCTTGGGCCATTTCCCAGGAATGGTGGCACCCGTCACAGCCGGGCTGGCTCCTTCCTCTGCGACTGGGTGGTCTCCCCACGTCCGCAAGGCTCTTCTTCACCCTCACCCCCGCAGAGGGGTCGGGGGTGTCTTTCAAACCTGCCTCACACTGGATTTTGGCTTTATTTCCATTTTCAAATTCAGAATTCACTGGCTTTAATTGTCGGAAAACACTTTATCAGTCTAGAAGTCCAGTAGAAAAGAAAGCCTTCGGGACCCAGCCTGGTTCCACAGCGGGAGGTACGCCAGCTGCCAGCTTTCTGGTCATCTCCGCGTCACTGAACCACGGCCCCGCGCCTCTTCCTTCATCGTCAGCTTCGCCTGGTCCCGACCGACCTCCTCTTCTGCTGACCAGGATCCGGATTTCGCGGGTCAACTGCCCAGCCCCCTGGTAAACCCACAAATCTCCCTCCCCTGCAACTTCGGGCAGCACAGAGCCGGCGAGGGCGAGGAGAGTGAGGCACTGCCGCGGGTGCAAACTGCAGAGTAGGGAGTCACTGAAAACCTCAGTCACTGAGATAAATAGTATTTTAATGCAATATTTTAGAAAATCAAAAATTCCAGCAAAAAAAATCCATGATGAACAAAATAAAGACAGGGCCAGTATTCTGACTTTTCCTTTCTCACCCCAGCTCCTACACGATTCCACCCGGAGCTGGTCTCACGGGAAACACTCCCCTCTGTTCTGTGACTTCAGCCACAGACAAATCTTGTCAGCGGATGGCAGAGGACGGCCCGTCTGGGAGCTCAGCTGTGGGCATGACCGCACTTCCTCAGATACTCCTGGGAGGAGAGGATGCAAGGCCCCGGGGCCACCCCATGTGTCAGGGTCTGCACACCCTTCTTCAAACATGAGGTGACGGCAGAGGATGACACCGAGCATGAGCTCACGCTGAGGGTGAGCGTGAGCCCTCTGAGCAGGGACCCAGGTCCGTGCCGGGTCCTGTGTGGATTCCATTTCGCATTGTTTCTTGATCTGACTCGTGACCTGTGGGTGGCAGGGCGGCATCGCTGAGTGGGCTGTGGGGTCAGACTGCGTGTGTGAGCTGGTCAGATTTCTCAGCCTCGGTGTCTTCACCTGTGACGTAGAAGTTATCTGAGACCTCCCTCACAACAGTCCCTCATAACTGATCGGCAGTTTTGCTGGACATTCGCTTCGGGTTGGAAACCGTTTTCCCTCAGAACCAGAGGGCTCTGCGGTCTGTCCACGCCGCTGGTGAAAGTCCAGAGTCGATGTGAGTCCCGGTTCTGGCAGGTGATGCGCTCTCCGTCCCGTCTCTCCGGCACCGCTCGAAGGCAGAGCTTGGACCTCCTGGGTTGGTCCTTTCTGTCTCCTGTTTTGGGTTTTCTTCTATTTTTAGTCTATGGCCTAGATCTTTCCTCAGTAATGTCTTGCAGCACTTTGATTTGACGTTTTCTTTCAGGAATCATGTATTTAACCTCCCAAGAGTGGTGTCTTGTGTCTCGTTGCTGAAGCTCTCCCTCGCATCCTGCTCTTGTTATGGAAGCGACGCTCTGACCCCAGAAGACCACGCGCCTCCTCGGGATGCATTGTTCCCACTGTTTCTCTGGACCTTGGTTGCATTGTAGCTGGCAATTTTTGTCGCCTCCTATTTAGTGTTTAGGAACGCAGAAATAGCCAAGCTGGCTGTGCCGTGTGGATGCGGCAGCCGCCCGGCCTCAGGCTTTGTGTAGAAAGGAGCAGGGGGGGCTGGCATCACGACGTGGCCCCTTCATGGCAGAAGGCGACATGAGCACTTTTGACAGCAACCCTGATTCTCAAACAATATATTTTTGGGAAGGACCACCTGGGGTTTGTCACCCAGGAAACGTTTGGCCGTGGGCTGGTGAGGCCTGGCACCCGTGTGAGCGGCGTGGGGGCTCAGCCCCTCCACAGTGCGACTGTCGCCACAGCCCCCTCTGTACCCTTCCTGACAGGACTTCTTACTCTGCTTCCATCCAATCCATCGTTCCCAGAAATCTGTCAGAGTCTTTGCTGCCGATGGACACCTTCCGTCCTCTGACGTGTGGTTCTGACCCGACTGGCCAGGAGCGGGCAGCGCTTGTGGTCTGGTGTCTGAGCAGAGGACGCGGCAGACGGTCAGCCGGCAAGAGTCCCCGGGTTGGGTCTGGTTGGATCCCCTTACCTCCCCTGTGCCGGTCGCCGGCATGGCAGCCATGCTCCACCATATCGTGTCGTGTGGTGAGGCCAGGGCCCGGGCGGGCAGCGGCATCCCAGGGTGCAGCCAGCCCGGCCAAGGCCGCCTGTTTCTAGAGTCGTTGTTAGGAGAGCAGCCAGGAGCTGGAGCTGGTGCTTGTTAAGAGCACAAGCTTTGGGGTCGGACAGCCCTGGGCTCAAACTCCCGGCCGTGGCAGATGGCACCTCCCGAGACGGCTGCGCCTTCTCCCACCCGACATGCTCCTTGCGCTGCAGCGTCGACCCCTCCTCGGAGGCGGGCAGCTGCCTGGCCCAGGGAGGCGCGGGTGTGACTGTGGGTGCCACCGGCCTCTGTCCCCTGGACACTCCCCTGGGACCTGGCGGGGCTGTTCTTCAACAGCCCCAGCTCGGCCCCAACTGACAACCAGACAGGAACCTTCGGATGACCCCAGCCCCAGCTGAGGCCCCAGACACCAAGGGCCAGAGATCAGCTGGCCCCACGGGGCCCTGAGGAAGGCCCAGCTCACAGGAAGCGTGAGCACTAATGCACACTAAACTGCTACGTTTGGGGACTGTTTGTTACGCAGCAATAGAGGCCTGATACACTGGCTGCTTTCCCACAACTAGTGACTCTGATGTTCCTGTCTGTAAAACGGGGACAAATGATCCTAACCTCACAGGGCTGTTGTGAGCCAGCACTCCTCACGCGTCAGCCTCGGGTGCTCCCTCCATGAGTGTCACCTTCTTCGTGCCCCACGGTTGTTTCTTTTGAATAAAGAGCAGCCTCTTGTGCCCACCCCACATCTTCTCAGTCTCACGTGGATGACGTAGAGTGACAGCAATGCCTCCTGCATGCTGTGTGGTGGTCCCCAACCAACAGGCCCGAAGCCTAGGGACAAATGCTCTTGCCAGTTTGTCCCCGGGAGGACATCCTGAGACCACCCAATGATGCCTTCATCTCAGACTCTCCTTCCCCCTTGGCCCTGTGGTCACTTCTCAGAGAAGCAGTCTGCGCCCAAACCTTGCCTCAAGCTCTGTGTTCAGGGGAGACACTTAATCACTTTTTATCTGTGTAGAGGGAATGGTATTATTAGTTGGGAAATCAGGATCTCTTGCCATAAACAGAAGGAATACAGTGAAAATAAACAACAAAAAATTAAACAGTGTCCTTATGTCTCAGCCAGAGCCTTGGAGAAGCGACCTATGAGGAGTTCCAGCGGGTGCTTTCCCTGTCCAGGGAGCAGTCACGGCCAGCTGGCTGGCGGCTCCTCCCACACACACACTGCGAGGACAGAGGGGGCCCAGTGGGCCTGGAGGCAGGGCCCGTCAGGGAAGCCTTGGGAACAAATTATCAGCTGGAGCCACCAAGGATCATTCCACCAAAACTGCGCTGTGATGTGGGGCCCGAGGAGGCCTCCTCTCCCCAAAGCTTCACCTGCCACTCGTGCCCACGTGCGCTGGGCCACCAACCAGCCAAGAAGGACTGGAGCCCATGGCCCCGAGATAGCCCGCGGCAGTACAGACGTCCCAAGATCCATGACCCACCGTCATTCTACAGTACATGAGCAAACACACACAGATGTATGCAAGACAGAAACGTGCACACAGCTCAACCCACGCCGAACCACGCCACATGAGCACGCATAAGCACCCTGCACGTGCAAAAAGAGAAGCAGACCGACACCTGTGTAGGCACAGCTACACACACCCAGACAACTCACATGCAAACACGCCCGTGCCTCCACAAAGACCCCCACAGCAAACGTGTGCAGACCTCATCCACACCCATATCTAGACTTGACCATGTCTGCACAAGTGGACACGTGCAGACACACCTACCCACAACCCACACCCTGCACACGCATGCACACAATGTCACAGACCAGACACTCAGACACACCGCGCACCTGATCATGCAGAAACGTGCTCAGGCTTATAAACACGCAGGCACGGACTTTTCACATGTGCTATGCAAACGCACACTGAGACATCCAGTCGTGTGCACACACGAGACACACACACAAGCACACAGACATGACCACACACGCTGCAAGCCTGTCCCCTCACACACACAGGACACATACATGCACGCTTTGCATGGGGTTGGGAGCCCACAGGCGCCCTGGTCTCTGCGCCCACCCAGCCCCCACACCCACCTCGGCGCCTGCAGCCCCCTCCGCCCCTGTGACCACCCACAGAGCTGGGCACAGCGGTCCTGAAATGGCCTGGAGGGAGGACGGCGGGGGCGCGGGGTGAGTCCCTGAGAGGACCTGGGGCTCAAAGACAGCTCCACAGCCCTCCTCCGCGGCTCCAGACCAGGCGACGTCTGCACGGGGTGTCCTTAGGCCCCTCAGCCTTCCTGGCCCAGCTGTGAGGCCACCACCCCGACCCCCACCCGCAAGGCCTGGATCCCCAGTGTGCTCCAGGACAGCACTCTGGCACCCAGTCCACAGGAGTCACCCTCAGGCTGTGGCTTCTCCACACCCCTCCTGGTCCTGGCCCGCCCCCCACTCTCCCTGGGGTGACCTCATGGCTCCTCTGGCTGCCCCCACCGCTCTGAGGCCTGTGACCCACTGAACACACAGCAGCAGGTCCCTTCCCTCAGGGACCCCCGAGACGCTCGATGAGGTCCTGGCCCCTCAGCCTTGAATGGGGAGGGGGTTCCAGCCTCCTCTCACCACCTCCCTCACCCCGGAAACAACCCTGTAGCCCCTCTGCCTGGCACTGACGTCCTTGCTCCATCTTACCCTCCGTCCATCACCAGAGAACCCCAGGACCCCAGCCTGTCAGGCCCTCCCCCTCCCCCACCCACGACACCCTCAATGTCCATCTCCCCCAGTTCAAACTCTGAGGCCTCACGGAACATGCAGCAGGTGCCCATTAATGGATGCGCTGGCGGGTGCTTCCTAACCTAGAGGCTCAGCCCTGAGCCCCTGAGACTCACCATGAGCAGGAAGAGGGGCCCAGTGCTGCCAGGACCGAGCTCTGCCGCCCACCGCCTGTGCTCCTGAGGCCTGGGGGTTTGTTTCTGTTTTTCTCGAGTTCTGTCCCTCCCCTGAGTTCTCCACCCAGCTTCCCTTGCACAAAAAAGCCACCTCTTAAAAAAAATTCCCCCAGGGGCCTTCACAATGGGCCATGGAGAGAAGGGCTTAATGTCCCACACATGTCAGCTGGTTCTAGTTTCTGCAGACACGTCGGAGGCCTCAGCCGTCGCACACACTCAGCTGGCCCCAGCGCTGGGGCTCTCTCCGGCCCACAGGCTGGGCCTCGGGCCCAGGGCTGGCAAGACAGGACTGTGTTGGGTGAAAAGGAATTGGGGTCCCTCAGACAATAACGTGGGGGCTGTCTGAGGCAGGCTGTCGGCCTCAGGTGGGAGGGCTGGGTTAGGAGGTAGGGAGGAGGGAGCCAGGTACAGGGGTTCATGGAGGTGGTCTGGGACTCTCCCGCTGAGCCCACAGTGTCCCAAGGCAGCAGCCAGCCTGTCACCTGAGGATCCCCTGACTCCTGCCCACCACCCTCATTCCCTGGGGTCGAGAGTGACCTTCTGTGGCCCAGGGTTGAAACTCGATATCTCTTCAACCTAGGAGCGGGGTTGACTATAGCCTGGCCCAGAGGCTGGGAGGCCCCGGTTCCCACATATGTAATGGGGGGTTGATCTCCCCACATTCTCAGCTACTAAAGGATCAAAGGCATTCAGGGATCGGAATGTCCTCTGGCAGAGCCATGGGACTTTTGAAATCAGGGGAAGGTCTGGTAGGGACCCAGCCCAGCTCGGGGCTGGTTCCATCATGTGGTTTCAGATCTGGGGCGGGGGGCATACCCTGATGGGTTCTGGTGGGCAGCAGGCTGTCCTGTCCCCACACAGGTAGGGGCCCACAGCAGCAGGGTGGAGGCACAGTCGGGGGCGCACGGCCCCCAGCCTTCCCTCTGCCCTGGCTCTGGGGCCCATGCTGCCTCCTGGGCTGCAGCCGCAGTGTCTAAATGCGGGATGGCCGCCGGTCGGGGCTCTGCCATGAGAGGTTCAGGTACCAGACATGGGAAGAAGGGAAACAGTGATGGGCCCCGGGGGTAGGGCGGGGGTCCCCTCACCTCAGAGTTTAGGAGGATCCAATGAAGGAGGGACAGGCAGTGAGGGCACAGGAGAGGGCTGAGTCAGGGTCTTGCTCTAGGGGAGGGCGGACGAAGGGCTGGGCCTCCTTCTCTGGGCATCCCAGACCGGGCCTGGCCTGGAGGCCAGCCCCCCACTTCCACATTCGGTGGGGTGCCACTCGGGGGGCACAAAGACTGGAGACCAGAACTTCCCTGCTGGGCGGGCCCCAGGCTTGACATCACCCAGGACGGCTCTCCTGGCCAGACCCTCCTTTAGGGACGGGCAGGGGGCCTGGATCTGTCGTGGGCACTGACTTGCAGGAGAAGGACAGGTGTCGGCAAGAGAGATTGCTACTTTCAATATTATTATTGATAAATAAATGGCAACCAATAGGATCTATTGGAGACTATGAGGAAGCCATTTGGTGTAAAACTAATTCAGCCTGACCTTGTTTTTCCAAAAGGGCCTGACATGGCCGTTGAACATGCATTGCATATCTGCCTTAAGCGTTTACTATGTCCCAAAGACAAGAATGATGCCCTTTGAGAAAGATGTCTGTCAGCATTTCCTTAAGCATAAGCATCTCTCCCCAGGCTAGGGATTGACTGCTGACCTGCTGTGACCACCCAGCTCGAGACCACAGACCTGCTGTGTCCGTCAATTGCTGTGTGAATCGCTGTGCTGGCTAGGCAATCTCATGACTGTTGTGAAAGGGACATTCCGATCATGCGTGATACGTGCTCTTTGATGTATATGACCACTCCTTCCACCTCCACTTCTTTGGAGCGCTCCATTCCTGTGCGGAAGGACTCCCCTCGGGCCACAGCGTCCTCAGATCTGGCTCATAGTAAACTCACCCCAATTTTGATTTATAGATTGGTTATGGATGACTTGTGTCCACATTACTTTTTACACTATTTGAAATTTTTAGCATGTGCATTAAAATGGAAAAATCAAACTAATTAAAACAGAAAAAGAGGCTCTGGAGTGCTCAGGCAGCCTCCCCAGCCTCCACACAGAGTCCCCACTGACTCGGGGCACCCTCGGGGCCCCAGCCCTGCCCTGAGCCCCCCTTTGTGGGGTTCTGCAGGCTTCAGGCACCCGCTCCTCAGCCCCACCTCGAGGCTGGCATCCTGATGGGAGAAGGGACAGGGTGTGGACGGGGAGCATGGGGAGGCCCTGCTGTGCCGTCTGTGGCCCCGAGGGAGATGTTTGTCTTTCTGAAAGTCCCCAGAGAGAAAACACCCCTAGTTAGGTCAATTGAGGGGAGCCATTTATTGGGGTGAGCCTGGTGGAGAGTACCCTCACAGTGGATGGCACCCACAGCCCCTCCGGGTGTCAGGTCCTCTCGGCGAGGTATCCAGAGGAAGCTCAGTGTCCAAACACTCACACCTCCAGGCAGCCGGCTTCTCCACTCCTTCTGGGGCTGAGGGGCCCTGGGCCCCTCAAACATTGTCACACGCGTGTTCTGGCTCCTAGAGCCAGTGCCTGGGCCCAGAGGGAGAAGGATGTAGGAAGGGACAGCCGCCAGGAGACGTCACCACCTGCCCCCTCGAGAAAGGCCACCTGGCTGAGAGGAGATGCCGGGGCCTGCACAGAGGGGTCAGGGCTGGCTCCCTGGAGAGCCTCAGAGGGCCCACGCTTGGGCTACCACTCTTCTGTCTGGAAGTTCTGAGTCTTATCTTCAGGGTGTTCTGACGGACCATGGGCCATGCGAGAAAAACATCCCACGTCGCCATGTCATCGCAGCTTCCTCCTCCCCAGGACTCAGCACTTTCCTGCAGGCAGGATTTCTCCCTGTGCTGTTTCCTGCCTCCTGGAGGCTCTGTCCTCACTGGGGTTTTATTTGCCGAATTCCCTGCTGCGTCCTCAGCTTCTAGAACAGGCAAGTCCACAGTGAGCACCCACGGAGAGTTAGGGAGGGCAGAGGAGCAGTGTTGATCTGCGCACGTCCCCTCTGAGCCGGTCCACAATACTGGCAGTGGGGTTCCTGCCTCCAGGCTGCTGGGGGACTGCGGCTGCCCAGGTGGGCTCTGGGCTCTGGGCTTTTCCCCGCGCCGCCTGAGGCCACGCCAGCAGCCCTACACACAGCTCCGGTTAGGGACCTCAAGGCGTCTCCAGTTTGGTGTCGGACTTGGTGCATTTGAGCGCACGAGGCATCTGTAGGGAAATTTAGAGAGCGCCACCGTGTCCTGTCCAGGGCTGCTGGGTCCGCTCTCCCACTGGGCCTCGTGGGTGACTCAGAGGCAGCCGGGTCCTGGACAGGGAGGGGCAGGAGGCCCTGTCCCAGGGGCCACCCCCAAGGGAGGGGCAGGTTTGAGGTCCAGCATTATCTCCGCCGCATCGCCAGCTGCTCCGTCAGCAGATCCCTGTTCTGATGGGAGCCCGCTGTCCTGGGCGCCACCCTCCGTTTACAGCCCTTGTCCCAGTGCAGTGACAGGGGCTCCTGGCCACAGCCTCAGAAGCCTGGCGTGGCCCCCCCACGGGGCAGTGCCGTCACTGGGCCAGGCAGGCAGCGTGCATGAGGGGCCTCCCGCTGGGGCCAGCCTGGTCCCCTGGACCGTAGAATAGGGACAATGGTGCCCACATGGAGACACTCAGATTTGAAGGAGGCGCCTGTGTGAAGATGCTGAGGGACTCTTAAGCACTGTGTGGGGGCTTCAGTGTCCTCTCTGTGGACCGGGCTGAGAACCCAGCTCTGCCTGAGGCTGATGGACACTCAGGGGCTGGGCTGGTGCCTCGGGGTCAGTCCTTCTCAGGCTGCCCGTTCTTCTCAGATCCACACCCCACGGGCATGAGCACAGGTGGCCGTGACAGCAGGTGTCCTTGTGCCTCCTCCTGTCCACTCCACTGCCCCCAGCTGCTGCTGCCTCCTGGTAGCCCATCAGGGCCCTGTGGGTGTGGCCTGGGAAGTCACTTCCCTGTGGGGGGAGCACCCGGCAGCTCTGGGCCCCGTAGGGCTGCCCAGCTGGGGCTATCCCCTTTTCCAGCTCTGGAAACTGAGGCACGGACTGAACATGCTCAGGCCACACTGCTTAGAGCTGGGATTCGAGCCCAGGTTGCAGGATTTCAGAGGGTTCCAGAAGGTTCCAGAGGTGTGCATCGACCACTAGACTGTTCTTATAGGGTTTGTTTTCATGCATGTGTGTGTGTGTGAGGAAGATCATTGCTGAGCTAACATCTGTGCCAACCCTTCTTTATTTTGTATGTGGGACACAGCCATAGCATGGTTAATGAGTAGTGTAGGTCTGCACCTGGGATCCAAACCTGCAAACCCTGGGCCACTGAAGCAGAGCCTGCAAATTTAACCACTACACCACCAGGCCGGCCCCAAGACTGTCTGTATGTTTTTGAACCTCTCAGGGCAGCAGGAGGAGAGAAGGCGGCCCCAGGCTTCTCCCACATGCCCTGTCCCCCGGGAGAGACCAAGAGCCCTTGGTTCCAGCATCGGGGGCCACTCGCCGTGCCTCCAAGAACTGCCCCTGCTGTCCCCGAGTCCCAGTGGGCACTGCAGTCAGATGCATGCCGACATCGCTACCTGGAGGAGGAGACCCTCCTCACCCCGCACCTCCAGCCTCAGTCCCGCTCAGTCCTCAGAGCCGCGCACGTGACCTAGGATTCCATCAGGATTGGTCAGTAAATGTGCCTGTCTACAGAGAAGAGCTGAAGCCCTGAGGGGGCATGTTTGGGGGACATTTGCATATTAGGGGGCACTGGATGCCCCCTCCTGCCCATGACACCAAACTACCACCTCCCTGGCGCTGGTCACAGGCAGGATATTCCAGCCACCTCCCCACCAGACAGCACCCCCCTGGGCAGCAGCACCGCCCCCTCTCCCGTCCCACCTCCTGCCCCCAACCCCTGGCCCCACCGACCCCCAGCCCACTTACCTTGGCCTCGGCAACTCAGGCTTGTTCTCAGCCAGGCACTCCTGGCCTGGGCGAGCTCAGAGCTGCGCTGGCCTCACCCCAGCCACCTGCCTCTCCTCCCAGGCCTGTCCCCAGGAAGGTGAAAATGCCCCATTTCCGCTGCAGAAACGTTGCGAACGTGGGAAGGAGGGGCGGGTTGGAAGGAGGGGGTGGGGTGGGAGAGAGAATGCAAGGGGCTCTTCCCCCCGGAATCTCTCCTCTCAGCACCCTGCCCTCCCCGTCAGCCTCCCAGAGCCCTTTCCAGGGTGGAACCTTCTTGTGCGATCTCCCAGCTTCCTGTGGGCATCCCGGAGGACAGGTGTGGGCATGCTTCATTCCACTCAGGGTGCTGGCGCTGTGGGCCACCTTGTCCAACTTTGCGGTGGCGGATCTTAGAGACTGCTCCATGTCGGCATATGGAAGCCTCCTTCATTCTTTTTATCATACATTTTAACTGTGAAAATACAACATATATGCCAAAACATATGTAAGACATTTATGTACACGCACACAGAAACTTGTACACCATAGCATTATCCACAATAGCCAGAAAGTGGAAACAACCCAAATGTCCATCAACTGATGAATAGATAAATAAAATGTGGTCCATCCATACAAAGGAACATTACTCAGCCATGAAAAGGAATGGAGTACTAATTCATGCTACAACAGGGAGGGACTTGGAAAACATCATGCTCAGTGAGAGAAGCCAGACACAAAAGGGCACATAATGTAAGATTCTATTTATGTGAAATGTCAGAACAGGCAAATCTAAGGAGACAGAAGGTGAGTCAGTGGTTGCAGGGACAGGGGGAGGGGGATGGGGTGTGGCTACTAATGCATGTGGGGTTTCTACTTAGGATGATGAAAATATTCTAAAAGTAAATAGTTGTGATGGTTGCACAACTCCGAATATACTAAAAACTACTGAATTGTAGACATTAAAGGGGTGAATTTTATGGTATATGAATTATATCTCAACAAAGCTATTATTAAAAACATGTACAGTCTAATTGATGAGGATTATTTTGGGCTGATTACTTTTGAAAGCTGCAGACAGGAAGGAAACTCTGAAGGGTGGAATTTGCTTGCCCTTTGATGAGAGACATTTGCATTTGTGAAGGAAGTCTCCATCTGTGGGGGTGTCTCCCTCTCTGCAGGAGGAGGAAGCGGGGGTGATCTTATCTCTAGAAACTCTTAATGGGGAAGGCAAGGACCTAAGTCTGCATAATAATCTTGCTCTTGTTTGCTGTACTTGTCTGGTAACTTCATATAACTGACCCACCCCCCCCCCACCACCAACAACAACAACATCCTCCTTTGTCTTTAGCTGAAGATGATATTTAAGGTGGTGGCTTCAGCCATTTACTTAATCCGATCTGATTCTTATCTAAAGTTATAGGACCACCCAATGACCAGAGCCCACCACCAACATCTTCCTTTGTCTTGTAAAGAGATAACTCACATACCTATGCCTTAAATTTAGCCCTACCCTCAACCCATGTTTGCAGCTCTTACTGCCCCTGGGTCCTGTCCCCATGCCTGCAGCCATTCACTGCCCCTGGGTCCTGTCCCCATGCCTGCAGCCATTCACTGCCCATGGGTCCTGTCCCCATGCTATTCTCTGAATAAAAGAGCACTACTGCCAGACCTTGAGAGTCCAAGAAATCTTTCTTTCAACTCCTCGGCTTGCCGAGCCCACACAGTAATGACTTATTTTGAGGGAGCTGCTACCCAAGTCAAGAAGCAGACACCAGCCCTGGGACCCCGGTCCTTCTGTTCATACCAATCTCTTCTTGCTTTCCCTCGGAACTCCACAAAGCTGTTTATTTTCCTTGCTGTGTAGTATTCCATGGTCTGCCATCCCCCGGGCTGCCCCAGCTCTGGTACACACAGCCACATCTCCCATGCCACACAAGCAATGCGACCTTGGCCCTCCCTCCCTTGAGGGGTGGGGTCCATGACCCTCTGCCTGGGTTTGTGACTTGCTCGTAGACAGTAGGATGTGGTGGGTGTGATGCTGAGTGGTTTCCGAGGCAGGGTCTGTGCTAGGGACTGAAGGTTGTCTCCCCCCACAACTCTGATGTTGACGCCCTGATCCCCAACGTGCTGTGTTAGGAGGTGGGGTCTTTGGGAGGTAATTAGGTCATGAGGATGGAGCCCTCGTGTTGGAATTAGTGCCCCTAAAGGAAGAGAAGGGACACAGCTGATCTCTCTTGGCTTCGTGGGCACCCAGAGAGAAGGCAGCTGTCTACACTCCAGGACGTGGACCTGCCCCAGACACCAAATCTGCCGGCACCCTGATCTCAGACTTCCCAGCCTCCGGAGTGTGAGAGAGACATATCTGCTGTTAAGCCCTGGGTCTGTGGTATTTGTTGCAGCAGCCTGAGCCGACAGTGGGCCAACAGCATCTGAGTTGTCCACAACATGCTTGCTGGGACGCTCAAGCCACCATGCTGAGAGCATCTGTGACAGCCCCATAGGGCCTGTGGAGCAGATGCTCGCCGTCCACTGAGCCTGGCCCCCTTCCTCACCCTCAGGTCTGTGAGCACAAAAAAAGCGGATATTTGAAGCTGCTCAGTTTGGGGTAGCTCCACACAGCGATATTAACTGCATGGGCTGTCTCTACCCCTGGCTCTAACGGAGGTCCCCTGGGCACGTGTGCACCTGTCTGAGGCCCGTGCTCCCAGCTTCAGGGGATGCGGCCGGGCTGCACCCCGGGCGGCTGCACCGACCGCCCCCTTTCGAGCAGGCGCAGACTATTCCACCATACGGAGGTGCGGGACACTCCCCACAGCCCCAGTGGATGGCGTTTGGCTATTTCTAATCGCCTGCTACCACAGGCACGCTCCCTGCCTGTCTCGAATGTGCCTGAAGGTAATATTACTGGGCCAGATCACGTGCATTTTACAGCAGGTCCAGAGACACCGCCCAACTGTCCTTCCATGACCTTGTGCCCCTGACTGGACATACCGGCCCCTCCTCCTCACACCATCACATATGAACTTGGGGTCGACAGCACACGGCGTTTGGGATCTCTCACAGTGCAGCCGTCACAACAGCAGCAGCAGGGACCAGCCCTGACGTCTGTCCACAGGTGAATGGATAGACAAGTGGTAGCGGGTCCTTCTGTGGAGTGTGACAAAGAATGAACCGGAACTGTTGACACGTGACAACGCGGATGGGAAGAAGCCAGACTGTGCTGGTGCACGTGTGTGGAGTCCTGGAACCGGGGGCTCGTGCTGTGTCAGCAGTGCCTCCAGGCGGGGCGAGGCGGAGGATGGGACACGGCCCCACGGAAGTCTCTGAGCACTGAGATCTGTTACATCAGCTCCTCAGTGCAGGAGCAGGTGATGTGGGAACAAGTGAGCATCCAGGGCGTTGACCCTCCAGAGAGCTGGACCCTCGTCTCCCGAGGTCGGCGAGTCAGGGGATGACTGTCCTCTGGGAAAATCTGAAGGATGGGGCCTGGGAGCTGCAGCCAGATCAGGGTACACTTTGCAAGTTTGGTGGACAAGGAAGGACAAGAATGTCCAATGCGTGCACCTTTCCTGGGTCTGTGGAGCCAGCCTGGGACCCTGGGAGGCCAAGGGGCCAGCTGTGGGAGCCCTCACCTTTGTGCAGGAAACAGCATGGTGTCCCCAGCCACAGGGACCATCACTAACGCCCTAGAAAAGGTCCCCCTGTAGCTGCACTTGGGCTCCAGGGCCGCCGTGCTGGTTCAGTCAGAGCCGAAGTCCTCCCATGGCCCATGGCCTCACACAACTGACCTCCCACCAGCCCTGAGCTCCCAGGGCCCCCAGACTTCCTTGCGGCCCCGCTCAGCCAGGCCAGGCCCACAGGATGTCCCTGGAGCTGGAGATCCTTAGCTTGATTACACTGCATTTTTCCCAAAAAGGTCACATTCATAGGTTCCAGGGGACATACCTTTTGGGGGCCACCATTCCACACACCGCAGGGGGGTTTAATCTGCGCCCCATCTTATACATAGGCTCACAGATGCTGAATGACCCACCTGAGGCCACCCAGCTGGTGAGTGAGTGAGATTCAGACCCAGGGAATACAGAGACCGGCTCCACCGGAACACCCTCGGTGACGCTGTGACACCAAGTGACCCCTCTCTCAGTGACATGTGCCCTGTTCCTGCTGCGGGTCCACCAAGGGTGGGCAGCTGTGCCCTGAAGTCACTCCGGGACAAGCAGAAGGAAAGAAGAGTCTCAGAGGGCCACAGTCGCTCCCCTGGAGGAGCCCAGGGCAGTGGCCAGACCCGGTCGCCCTGTGCCGGGAGGAAAAACCCAGGCACATCTGGAGAACAGGGTTAACGAGGGCCTCTCCACTCTCCTCCAGGCAAAGACTCTCGGAGTCGGTTCCTTCTCCGGGGGTGTGGCAGCCTCTGAGGAACAGAGGCAGGAACAGGACACACAGGGGGCGGGAATCAGGGGCCCCCGGGCGGAACGTGCTGACAGACACCTCACGTGGTCCTGCTCAAGGTCCACCGGAGTCCGGCCTTGGCAGGCTGAGCCGGGAACAAGAACACCCCTCGGGGTGCAGGGATGCTCAGAGTGGCACTGGTGTGTCCGCCTCAGGTGGGAACAAGGTGTCACACAGGAATTTCCACCCTGTAGTAGGGTGGCGGTGACCCGTGGTGAGAGGGGAGATAGAGAGCCAGTGGGAGTGGATGAGGTGGGTCTCAGCCCCTCCTCCACTCCTGCACCCGACCCCCCATGGATGCCTGGCTGCGGGAGCTCGGGCCAGCGGGGCGCAGGGCAGGCTCCTGTGGGAGGCATGAGATGCGGGGGCTGGAGGAGCTCAGAGTTGGGCCTCAAAGGCCCCCCTTGGCTGCAGCCCAGAGCAGGGGCAGATCAGCCAGGGAGGGGCTGCCACGAGGGTGTGCAGGGAGTGCAGGGCGGCAGGGGGCTGGGGATCTCTCTCCCCGGAGAGAACCTTGGCCGTGTGGGGTGGGGCTGCCCTGTTTCCTTTCCCTCCCAGCTTGCTTTGACCTTTTACCTCTGATGATTCCTCCTGAGCGTCTCTGTTCCCCCAGGACACCTGAGGGCCGAGGCATGGACATGCCTGCAGGTCTCTCTCTTCTGAAGGTGAGGATTGTGAGCAGGGTCCAAGCGGGGAGTGTGGCCGGCGACTGTCTGGGTTGAGGGGCCCTCGAGGGTATAAACGCCCACCCTCCACCCCCAGGGCCGCTGGCTGATCCAGAAGGAAGTGACTTGTGCACGTGCTGCCGCTGGTTAGTGACGGAGGCAGGACCAGGCCAGCTTCCCCACTGTCCTGCCAGCCGTGGGCCAAGCACAGTCGTCTGCCACTGCAGGAGGGTCAGCTGTGTGTCGGCTGCATTTCCTGCCTCCAAGCCCACTCAAAAGGAGAACAGCTGGCCTGAATCCTGAGTAACCAGGGGCAGATGGCAGTGTGGCAGCCTGCCAGCCATGCACATCTCAGACTCAGCCAGACGTTGGTTGAAGTGTGGAGAACAGACTTCCATCAGCAATAACTCGGGCAGAGGGCAGAGCCCAGCGTGAACCGAACTCCACTCGGTTGTGCAGACGAGACTTGCTGTAAGGGGAGAAGGAAGAGTGGAGAGGGGAGAGCTGGGGTCGATGGTGTCACAGAGGTCGAAAGTCACAAAAAGTGGGAAGGGTACCCCAAAACGCATTTGCCGTAATAGTTGCTGAAAAGCAGCCTGAAGGGAGGATGTGCTGAAGCCCTGAATGCTGCGCGAGCCTCCGCTTCCTGGGAGAAAGGACTCAAGTCAACGCTCTTGCGGCGTTGGGAGTCCCCTTTGTCCTCTGCACAGTTACTCACAGAAACACACCCCAAGGAATAGGAACTTTGGACATTTTATAATTTTGGTCTAGTTTCTTGAACAGCTCAGGAAAAACGAGTGACATTCCTCCTGTTTTGGATTTTCTCTGATCTTAGAGCTCAAACTAATCCCTGCTGGGTTGACAAGCAGTTGCATCAGCTTCGCCCCTGAGGACAGCGGCAGGACCTTCCGAGTGCCCAAACCAGAGGCGCCGAGGTTCACGCACACTTCCTCCACCCTCTGGCTTAAAGCTGTGGATGAGTCATGTTTTATGCTAAGCATGTGACTAAAGTATGTTATTAAAAGTTAAATTAAAAAAAAGAAGCAGGCAGGGAGGCCTGGTCCCTGGGAAGCCATCTGGGTTTGCTCATGGCCGCTCGTCCAAGTTGGGCTCTGGTGCTCCCTCGGAGGCTGGGAGACAGGCCCTGTCTTCGGGCGTGGCTGGAACAGGCGGGCAGTTCCCAGGCAGTCTCGAGCTGTCTCAGGTGGGCACTTTAAAGGGGTCCAGGGTCATCCTAGGGACGCAGCTCAAGCTGTCAGAATGGTGTTAGCACTTGTTCGAGTCTGCAGGCCAAGGGGAGGCCTGTGGAGATGAGGGCTCAGAGGAGCCTGGCTGGGGTCCGGTCAGGGAGAGGGGCTTTGTCTGCACGGGACGGCTTCGGGACAGGAGGCACGGTGCATCCCCCTGGTCAGTCTTCTCGAGTGGTGCCCAAGAGCAAGAGGGTCGGGAGAGGGAAGGTCCCGGGCCTTGGTGGCTTTCGGCCTTCTCCCCTGGTCCAGCAGGAAACCAGCGGGGTAGCTTACCCCAGGCTGCCCGCAAACTCGGGGCTTTCCTGCAGGGTCCTCGAGCAGGGCCCTGGGCTGGCAGAGTTGCACCTCAGCGGCAGCCCCAGGGGTGGTGGCTGGAGGAATGCAAGCGGAGGGGATGGCAGGATTGGTGCCGCCCTGAGCACCGGGCCTGGGACAGTGAATCCCTGCCTGAGTCTGAGGCCACCTTCCAGCTCTTCCGGTTGTGCACCCCCAGTCCAGCCAAGCGGGAAGCCTTTCAGGTCCCCAACACTCTGCCCACCCCCGCCTGGCTGACAACTCCTCATCCAAACTTAGCTGGGTGTCTCCACCTCCAGGAAGTCTTTCTTGCTTTCACCACTAGGGTGGGTTCAATGGTCTCCTATGACCCCACAGACCCCTGAAGCTCGCTCAAACTCCTTGGTGAGCGTCTGCTACTGTGGCCTGACGCCCACTCACTGCCAGCCCCGCAAAGGCGTGAGTGGTACTTGTCTCCCTCACAATTGCTATCTCCAGGCCAGGCACAGAGTATACGTCCAGAAATATTAGTGGGTGGATTGCCGACAGCTTTGGTTCCCGTACTTTACCGTGTGGGAGAATACCAGAGAGAAAACTGGTGCTGTTTTTTATCTACCAAATTCTTGGAGGAGGTTGTCAAAAGGATGAGACCGCCTCTTGGCTCGGGGCAATGCCAGGCTCCTACCCCTCCCCTCTCCTTAGAAGGTATGTTCTGCCCCCCGTTCCCACCGTGAGCTGTTCCAAGGACGTAGCCCGGAGAGAGTGAGGTGCTGTCGGGACCACCTGGATGGTACATGACTGAACCCCGGCAAGGCCTCCGTGTAAACTCAAGCTTTGGCAGGCAGGTGGGGAGATCTGCTCGTCTTGCGGCCACACAAGACCGGTCTCGTCTGCAGGTGTCCCTGCTTGTTCCCCCACCACCCCCACTGACCTGGAGCGGCCGCCTCTTTCTCCAGTCTCTCGCCACCCTCTGCGTACAGGGCCAGATCGTGAGCCAACACAAATGTCCGACAGTGAGGGAAGGGGACGGGAGGTGCATCCACTGCTGCCCCAGGACGGAGTCATGCAGCCACTGAAGATGCGTGTGTGCTGAGCACAGGAACCTGGCGCAACGCGCCGCTCTGCTTAAAAAGCTCAATACCCAAATACACGTGAGCAGTTACCATACGAAAGCTGGGCAACCACACCAGCGTGCTTTTCACGCATCATGTTGGGACAATGATGCAGCCATCTGAAAAAAGACCAGGTTGTACTCCCCACCTCACCCTCTACAAACACGGGGTGTGCCAGCGACAGAGCAGTGGCGACAAGACCTGAAAGTACTAGAAGAAAACAGATGCAGATTCTCCAACTGCCTTGCAAGGCGTAGAGAAAGACACCGGTGCATTTTCCTACGAAGGAAACGCCACACCGGCGGACGAAAGGTCAGCGGCAAACCAGGACATGCGTTTGCGATAACGTAGACGGCAGACAAAGTGCTGACACAGAAGCAGCTCTTAGAAACCGTTTTTAAAAAGGACGCAGTCCAACAGGAACAGGGCAAAGGACACGAACAAAAAGATGGCAGAAAAAACATCCCCGAACACCTGAATAAATGCTCAGCTGCACTCAGAATGAGAGAAAGCACACCAAACGGCACCAAGAGACCATTCTTCTACCGAGCCGATTGGAAAAAATCCAAAAGTTAGCTGGAATCAGAATCACCTCTGTCCTTTGGATGAGCTGTCCCGCTTTGGGAAATTTATCCTATAGCCGTCCGCACACCCGGGAGACGGGGTTGACACGCGGAGACCCACTGCAGCATTGTCTGTCATTTCACAGACCACCCCAAAGCTCGGGGTCTAACACAGCGATGATTCATTATTTCTCACGAGTCTGTGGACCGGCCGGGCCCAGCCGGGGTCCTTCTGCTCCCAGGGTGTCAGCAGGGTCATTCCCTGGGGCTTGGCCAGTGCTGGAATGTCCCAGACACCTTCACTCCCGTGTCCGAGCCTCAGCTGCTTGTCTGCGGCCTGGCTGGGCCTCTTTTCCAGCAGAGCAGTGCGGGCCTTCCAGAGGCCGGTGGTGGAAGCTGTCGGAACCCACCAAAACCAGCACAGACTCACGTCTGCCACATTCTGTTGGTCAAAGCAAGTCGCAGCCCAGGTTCAAGGGGAGGGAAAAGCAGGGTGCACACAGAGGGAGGGGAGCGGTTTTCGGTGGTCATCTTTGGAAATAACCTGTTATGCGTTAGTAGCAAAGGAGTGCGGACAACTGGTGTCTACCTGGAGGAGGACGGTTAAAAACACAAGTATTCTGTGCGGCTCTCTATATGCTGATGTGTGAAGTCTCCAGGGTGCTGCTCATGGCAAATGGCATCGTACAGAAGGGAGGAGAGAAGACACTGCCCCCACCCCGTCATCTGACCCCAAATCCAGCCCAATCCCAGCTCCCTGGTTTCAAGCCCAGAGTTGCCAGGTTGGGGCTGCCCTGGCCCAGCCTGAGGGGTGAGCCGAGCCTTCCAGGGCGGGGCAGCCAGGCAGAATGAGGAGGACTGAGTGGTGAGCGGGGGGCTCGGACTGGCGGGTGCCCACGGGGTCCGTCCTCCCCCGGGGGATAAGGGGCAGGCAGCAGGTGGGATCAATGGTGGGGGGCTGCTCTGGGACCCCAGACATGCCGCTGCCCAAGGGAGCACCATACATGCTCCCAGACTTCTGACTTTGACGATGGCAGGTTTGTTCTGGGGTCGTCAGGACTGAAAGGGTGTGCGCCCCTTTTCAGCAGGGTCTCATGACCCATCACTCCTCTGCTGGGCCGTGGAAACCAGTACTTTTTGTAAACACTCCTTAAATGCTTTTGATTGGCACAATTATAATGCCTGTGTTTGGGGGGTTCACCATGGAGCACGAACATTTAAAGCCCCACTTCTTGTCCTAGGAAGCAGAGGCCCTCTTGCCCTCTGAGGGCACTGTCCCACAAACCTGGTAATTCACACCTCACCACAGACAGAAATGGGAGTGGCCCTCCTCCTAGAACCACCACCCCTGCTGGCCTATCCTTTAAGAGACTTCCCCCACTGCCTCAGGACCTTGGCACATGCCGTCCCCTCTGCTGGCAGGCTCTCTCCCTGCTTGGTTGCCTGGTCCATGGGTTGCATCTACTTCTCCCCCAGCTCTCCCCAAACCTCACCCCTTGCTGAAAGCTGTCCCTGACCAACACTCGGCCGACCACAGGTGTGGGAGCGTATGTGTGTGCAAGGGTGTACACACAGACAGGCACACGCACACAAGCTCTGACTGCATTTCCCTTTCACAATCCCATCACTGTCTGGGAGATGATGTGATGGGTGTAAATCCTCACCAGACCCTGCCTGGAAGGAGGTGGGGCCAGGCGGGGTGGGGACAGTGTGGTCAGGTCCTGTGGCTTTGGGGTGCCCTGGCTGGTCTTGGAGACTAAAGGGGGTGGAGGGTGTTAGTCGGAGGTTTCTGCCTGATGAACAGATATTCTGGGTAAAATGTGCCATGGCCGCTGCCCTACCCCAACCTCTGCTTGGGGATCTGGGGCTGGGACCCCAACATGTCACAACCATTGAACTTCAGTGCCAGAGTGAGTCCCACCAGTGGCCCCAGAGGGTGACTCCAGCAGAATCTTTCCTGGCAGGGTGCTCATGGCCTTGAGGGGCTAAATGGGCACCAGGGACCTGCCAGACCCACTGCTCAGAGCACTGTCTCTCTGCTGGGGTAGGGCCTCCGGCCGAGGAGACAGACAAGAGTGGAGGGCTGGCAAAGGGCATCAGGACAGGCCTGTGAGGGCAGCTGAGACTCAGGACAATGGCCAGCCGTCACCTGGCACGGACCTACGTCAACATTTTAGCAGTGAGTGTGGCTGCTCTAGCACACACCTGCCGGAACCAGCCCACTGGCGGGGCAGTCTGCCAGCAGAGCCTCCCTCCACTTCCCTGCCGAGGCTCCAGACTCTGCTCACAGCCCCTCGGGGACCCACATGAGCTCGCGGATGAGCACGCCCAGGCCTGCTTCTGCATCGTCCACACCCCTCAGAGTCCAGCCCCGCAGGCTGCCTGTACCTTCCAGCTCCAGACACAGACGTCCTCTTGGTGATGTCCCCTCATTCAGGTGAGGGTCCTCGGCTGGGTGGGGGTGTCTGGGCAACGCTGCTCACACTGCCCCTTCCATCCACCCAGAGCCTCACTCCCTCCTTGACACGGGGCAGTGGACCCCGCCTCCCCAAGTCCTTCCTATCGTCATCCCTGAATCTAACACCAGCCCACGGGCTGCCTCCTGCGCCTTCCGCCAGCAGGGCCTGTCTGCCAAGGACGGTTTCCGGCACGGCTGCACCTGTGGGGCTCCTTGAGCGCCCCCCCGACAGTCTCCTCGGCGATGGCAACTTAAACTTACAAAGCGGGGGCACCACAGGCTCTCTGAGCTGCCTCAACGCTGTACGTGCACAGTAAGACTTCAGCTGAGAATCACAAGTCGAAATCGATTTCTCAGTAACATGTTCAAATTCCTCTCACAAAGCTGAGCTCTCCACCCTTGGGGCCGCCGGTGTCTAGGAACTCAGGGTTTGCGGGATTTCAGGAATCGCACCCACTTCCGCAGATGCTGTAAGGTCCGGCAGGGACAGGCTCCCCTGTTTCTGCCTCAAGACATTAGAATATTCACTCTCAGTGGATCAAAAATTACTACAAATAGCTTCACGTCAGTTCAGGCCAGGTGTTTCCAATCAAATGAGTGTTAGTGCAATAATTAACGAAAGACTCATTTTTCAAAGCTTTTAGATTGGGAGTGAATATGACCTGTGACCAAATTCTCTAAAATATTACGAGACTTTCAAATGCCAAATATGTAAAATTTCTTTAACACAAAAATATTGATGCCACAGGTGTCATTCTTTAGAATTTCTAGTACGTATTTTTAAATCATTTTGGAATTAAAGATAATGCTGGCCTCACTTTGGACACAGCCCAGCTCCTGGCACGGCCGGGGCTGGAATTAGGCCTCCAGACCCCCGGGGAGCCCCCTCGCCTTCACTCAGCTCCATCGTCTGTCTCCTTGTCTAGAACGTGGCCTTATTAGCGAAGCATTTCTGTTTGGTCACCAATGTACCCCCAGCACCTAGGATAGTGCCTGACATACAGGAGGCGCTCAAAAATGATTTATTGAATGAACCAAAAAACGTTGCTCACCCAGTAAGGAGACAATTGTAACAAGCCAAGTGGGTTCAGAGGTTTCCTTCTCAGCTGGCTGGGGTTGTGTCGTGACCAGAGATATTGCGCAGAGTCTGCCAGAATTCTGGCTGACAAGACAGGGAGATTCCAAGAACAGTGTTACCAACAACAACAGGACTTGGGCCAGCCCCGGGGCCTAGTGGTTAAGTTTGGCGTGCTCTGCTTTGGAGGCCCAGGTTCAGATCCCAGTCACAGACCTACACTGCTCATAGGTGGCCCTGCTGTGGTGGTGACCTACACACAAAATAGAGGAAGACTGGCACAGTTGTTAGCTCAGGGCAAATCTTCCTCAGCAGAAAAAAAAATAATAAAATAAAAATAATAAGACCTTTATAACTTAAAGAGAGGTTGGCCCTATAGCTCTCAGGACCTGTGGGTCTCTCTCATTGCTGTGCCATGACATCTGCGACCTTGTATCAGCTGAGTAGATCTGCACTTCCTGGGCTCTAAAGATATCTAACCATCTACCTATACATACATCTGTTTATCTATGCCCACCCATCCATCATCCATCCATCCATCCATCCACCCATCCACTGTCATCTACCTATTCATCTATCTAATTTTTCACTCTTTTTTTTGTTTACTCTATTTTTACATAGTGGAGCTCATGTTGCCCATGCAACACTTTCTAACCTGGACTTTTCACTTAAAATTTTAGTATAAGTATTTTCCCATGAAAAAAATTTTTTTTAAAGATTGGCACTTGAGCTAACAACCGTTGCCAATCTTTTTTTTTAATTTTTTTCTGCTTTTTCTCCCCAAATCCCCGCAGTACATAGTTGTATATTTTAGTTGTGAGTCCTTCTAGTTGTGGCATGTGGGACGCCGCCTCAACATGGCCTGACGAGCGGTGCCATGTCCGCGCCCAGGATCCGAACCAGTGAAACCCTGGGCCGCCGAAGCAGAGTACACGAACTTAACCACTCGGCCACGGGCCTGGCCCCTTCCATGAAATTTTTAATGGCTGCATATTGTTCTGTGGTGAGATACGGCATAAATAACTTCCCTTCATTCCTGGGTGTTTAGGTTGCCTCCCATTTCTTGCTACTACAAATCATGCTGAACTAAACATCGTCATTCACATTTCTGATTATTTAGTACACTATTTTTAAGGTCCTAAATATGTATTGCAAATATGTATCTTTCTTCCTGGGTCTTTCCTGTCTGGATCTAGGAACTGCAGGGCACCATCCAGAAACTAAGTGACTTCCTGGGGCTGCCGCTCGGGCTGGGAGAGGAGGACAGCATCCCGAACACTGCCCCTTCTCCTTCATGAGCCAGAGCAGCCTGGAGAGCACGGAGACCCCAGACCACAGCAGGGCAGCTTCCTGCGGAAAGCTGCGCTCCTTCCCAGCCCCCTCCTTAGCCCATGGGCTCCAGGCTGTCAGTATAACACACGTCACTAAAGGCTTGATGATGACAGTGCGGAGTCAGGACACAAAACAAAATGACTGAGAAGCTCCTGCCCGGAGGGGCGCCAGCCTGTGGTGCTCTCCCGTGCTGGCGGCCTGTCTCTCCCAGCTTACAGCTCTCTCTCCTCTCGTCTCTTCCTGGGCCCCTAAATCCTACTTTCTGAACCCCTCCAAGAAGGTGCCCCCAAATCCATTCCCTCCTAACAGTCTCTGCTCCACACATTCCCGTGGGAGCAGGTCCCCTGCTGCCCCCCTGGCCTCCTCCGGCTACGGGGCAGCACAACCTTCTCACTCCTCCGAAACCACAGCTGTAGGGGACACAACTCCCTGCCACCATTTCTTTAAAATCAATATACTATCCTAACCATCCTATGCAGGAGAAATATAAGGAAAATAACTTTAAAAAGATAAAGTATTTCAGCATAAAACTTGTGATCATGTCGACGTGAGCAGATATAATGGCGTGATGAGACTCACGCCCCTGAGCATAGACCCCCCCCCGACTCAGGCCTGGCAGGGCCTGAGCAGCTCTTGGAAAACTTGGAACAAGAGGAGGTGCCCCACCCCTCGATGGAGGTGTCTGCTGCGTGCTCAGAAGCCGGGCGTTTACGAAGCCAGGCAAGCTCGAGTCCTGGGGGCACAGGCTCCAGGGCCGGTGCGCACGCATGGGTTCTCATCTGCCTGAACGTTCGAGGAATGTCTGAACCATGGAATAGTATGTAGCCTTTAAAAAGAAGAACGTCTTGCCTTTTGCGACAACATGGACGGAGCTGGAGGGCATCATGCTAAGTGAAGTAAGCCAGATGGAGAAATGCTGCAAATCCTGCCTGGTCTCACTCACACGGACTCTAAGAAAGTCCAGCTCACAGAAACAGAGCAGAACAGGGGCTGCCAGATGGGGAGACACGGGTGAAAGACACAGATCTCCAGTTACAAGGTCAGTAGGTCCTGGGGTCTAACGTGCAGCATGGGAACTGGAGTTAACATACTGTATTGTACTTAAGAACGTAGATCTTCTTTTTTTTGAAGATTTTATTCTTCCTTTTTCTCCCCAAAGACCCCCCGGTACATAGTTCTATATTTCTTTTTAGTTGTGGGTCCTTCTAGTTGTGGCATGTGGGACGCCGCCTCAGCATGGCCTGAGGAGCAGTGCCATGTCCATGCCCAGGACTCGAACTGGCGAAACCCTGGGCCGCTGAAGCAGAGTGTGTGAACTTAACCACTCGGACATGAGGCTGGCCCCAAGAACGTAGATCTTAAATGTCCTCACCACACACAACACACCGGTCATTGTGTGAGGCGATGGGGTGTTAACCAGCCTTATCGTGGGGATCACTTCATAACACGTATGAGTGTCAATCGCCACCTTGTGCCCTTAGACTTACACAGTGCCATATGTCGACCATATCTCAGTGAAGCTGGGGAGAGGAAGCTGACATGCACGCCAGGACGTCCTCACGGGACCGCTTTGTCACACTCTGAGTCACGGTTTGGGGACGGAAGTCCGAGTCTCGTCACTTCACCTGATGGAAAAGCAGGCCTGTCCCCTCGGGCGCTATTGTAGGAAGTGTCCGCTGAGCTCCCTGCCAGGCCCGGGATTCCAGAAGGGAAAACAGCGAGCGGGGCAGCCAGGCCCCCAGGGCGGGCGGGAAAGTTGAGAACAGCTGCTGTGCGTCACAGCTCTGCATGCCTGCTGTTAAGAATGTAGTGTACCAGACCGAAGCACATCTATGGAATCCTTCTATTTAAACAATAAAATAGTTTGGAAAATTTGAAAAATAAAACAAAACCAGCTGCTCCTCAAAGCCCCCCACACGCCAGGTCTCAGGGGAGTTTCCAGGTCCCGCAGCCTCCTAGCCTCCTCGGAGCCGGCCCGGCTGCAGGCGGGGGTGTCCACGGGCAGGTGAGCATTGTGAGGCTGCCCGACAAAGTACCACGAACCGGGGGCTTCACACAACAGGAATTTATTCTCTCACAGGCCTGGGGGCCAGAAGTCCAAAGTCAAGGTCAGCAGGGCCGTGATCCCTCTGAAACCTGTAGGGAGGGTCCTTCCTGCCTCTCCAGCATCCATGGGCCCTTGGCTTGCGGCCGCACATCTCCAGTCCCTGGGACCACCCTCTCCTATGAGGACACCAGTCCTTGGATTAGGGCTGCCCTAATGACCTCACTGACCTTGATCCCGTCTGCAAAGACTATTTCCAAACAAGGCCACACTCCAGGGACCAGGGCTTAGGACTGGAACGCGTCTTTTTGGGGGACAGACTTGGACCACAAGACTGGGAGGGGATGGTTGTTGGTCTCCTCTCTCCCAAGGAACCCCAGAGGTCAGCTGTGCTTCTTCTGTGGTCAGGGGGGGTTTCTCCCCCTCAGCCTGAGCTCCTCGTCCGCCTTCCCCCAGGTGGGGAGACTGCAGGGGGATTGGAAGCAGCACTTGACTCCTGTGCAGAATGAGAAATTCAGCACTGTCTACCAAGCCAAGAGGGGCGACTCCAGCATTCACCTCCCCTGGACGATGCACCAACCCCACCCCTGACCCCCCACCTGCTCCCTCCCGGCCCGGCTCCCTGACCGCCCAGGTGGGCCTTCACCCCAGCCTGACAGTAGAAGCGGAGGGGCCTGCCGCGCGACCCTGCTCGCAGCTTTCTTTTCGTGTCTGAGGACCACTCCCTTCCCACTGCCGGCAGGTGGGCTTCTGTGAAACTCGCCCCTTGCTGAACTCCAGGCCTAACCTCATGTCTGCAGGACAGGGCGCTCTGACAATGCCACCTTCAAGCCGAGGGCCACCAGTATAGTCGAGTCTGCCGAGGGGAGCCACAGGGTTTGAGGGGGGAGGCGGGCGGATGCTTTGTACTAGCTCCCCCACCTCAGTGGGGTGAGCAGATGCTAGGGCTTTGCACTCACTGTTTTATTTAATCCTGGGAACGCTGTAGGTTGGTACTCTCATCCCGCAGACAGGAAACGGGAGGTGCCCGAGTTTGACATTAGGAAGGAGGAAGCCAGAGTGAATCCTGATCTGTCTGAGTCCTGAGCTCATGGCTGCGCCCATTGCTTCTCCCAAGAGGAGCTGAGGGCCTGAGAGGCTCGTAACTGAAAAGCCCACAGACTGAGGGTCATCACATGACCACAGGTGTGCTCCACCCAGTGCCAACAGCACCACCTCGAGCCCCAGCCACGAGAGGCAGGGGCCACGGCATCCCTGGTCTGTGGCCAACAGCCTGGGAGGGGTGCTCGGTGGGCTCCTCTCTCAGACACCCTGAGTCTGCTACTGACCAGGCTGCCCCCACTCAGGGCCCCAGGCCTCCAGGAGCCACCCCGGAGCTTCTGGCAGGAGGGCATCTGGGAGTAAACCCCTGGAGAGACTGCCCAGGTTGGGCACAGGCCTCCGGCTTCTCCTCCTGTTTTCCTGGGTGAGATTCAGGTACAAGTTCCTGTCCAGGCTCTGCTGGTCCAGCTGAGGGGTCAGTGTGGCCAGACTCCAACGTCAGGGGGTGAGAGGGCCTGGGGGTGCCGGCCAGGCACGCAGTAAATTAGATGTAATTTACATATGTGAATGTATACTCCTCAAAGCACACACACGCACACGTGCAAGTCCGTCGAGGTGAACACCGACGTGTGTGTGTGTGTGTGTGTGTGTGTGCACCTTCATCACCAGGACCAGACGGAGCACACCCGCCCCAGGCCACCTGCTGACCTCGAACTTCACACAACGGACCGGCAAGGGCGACTCCCGCGCGTCTGCCTGTGGTGCCTGGTCTCACTGAGGGTCTCAGGGCTCCACCGTGTGGACGTTCCATGACTTATCGGTCCCTTCTGCTGTTGACAGCCGTCTGAGTCGCTTCCACTTTGTGCCTGCACATTTGTGTGGAGGTTTGCGTGACGGATCCACGTGTTTCTCTGGGTGCGGACCCAGGAGCGAGCGTCTGGGCCTGCCAGTTCTCCAAGGTGGCCGATCATCGCTCGGCCCAGCTTGGGTCAGAGACGCTGGGGCCCCATCCTCACCGGGGCAGGCTCTGTCAGTTCTGGTGAGGCAGGTGCTCCTGTGGCTCCATCGGCATCCTGATGAGGAAGGCCTGTCCGCGGCTCACAGGCCCCCTGAGGTTCTTGTCATGGAGCCCCGGTTGCCTCTCCTGGGAGACCCGGCTGTGAGCGCAGCCCTGCTGTGGGCGAGGGGGGGCTTCAGAGAAGCGCTCAGCAGACACGAGCAGTGGTCCTCCACTCACTGCCTCGTCTTTTCTGAGGTGAACTCACCAGCTTGGCAGGCGAGCTGCAGCCGGGCAGGTGTGTCAGCTCACCCCTGAGACCCCAGGGCTGGGCACCTGGGCAGAGGGTCCAGCCCGACGACTGTTTCCTCCTGCCCAAAACTATCCCAGGTGGCCATGCTCCCCTGGCCCAGGAGGAGACAGTGGGGGACGCAAAGCTACAGGCTGGCGCCAAGTCCAACTAAGGGGAGAATGTGGTGTGATGGCACCGTCCCCGCGGCCCGCCTCCCTCCCGGCCGTGGCTGCCTCTCCTGTTCAGATGTGGGGACAACGGGCCACCCCGCTCCAGGCCATCTGCTGAGGAGCTGACATGGTCAGCTGGGCCAGCCGGGAAGGGAGAGCCCTCGTTCTCCCCAGAGACGCTGGGAGTCTCCACGGGTCACTCCTTAGTTTGATGCTGTGACCAGTAGCCACTCTGCCAGGCCACCCAGACCACTGGACCATCTGGACCGATGGACAGCCACACGGGCAGTGCTCGGGCTGTGAGGGAGGGTCTGGAGAGGCCCAGGCTGTGGCCACTGCCCCTCGCCCTCCCCAGCCTCCTCCTTGGGGAGCCCAGGAGGGTCTGGGTGCCAGGGATCTGCTCCCAGCCCCCCACCCCACCCCGCCATGCCGCAGGCCCCGCAGCACTCTGCTCTTCCCTCCGGCTTCAATGAGCTCCAGTCCAGTCCTCTGCCCCCGCAGCCACCGCCATGTCTCCACCTGTCACAGCAACCACTTCACCCACAGGTACACTCCCTGCCCACAGGGAAAGAAGGCCACCGGAGCGGAGGGAGCAGCTGTTTTGGTTTTGAAGACTCCCCACGTGCAGGCACAGACGCTCTTACGCGCTGTGGCTGCTGCACAGCTGAATCTGGGAACTTTTGGAGGCTGCGCCAGTGCACGCTGCAGGTGTGCGCGAGCATGTCCCCCACACGAGCCTTTTCATAGCACCCCAAAGTGGGGGGGGTGACCCAGATGTCCATCACTGGGCAGCGGGCCCCGGGGCCCTGGGGCAGCCTCTGGGCTCACTCAGGAATGGCCACTGAAGGGTCACTCACAATGATGACGAACCACAGCCACCGACGTGGATGAGGAGGAATCACGTGATTGAGAACGGGGCTCATGTGGGAGGAGCCCCTTCAGGCCACCAAAAGGATGCTGAAAGAGACGCCCACGGACATCAAAGGATCCCAGAGTGCCCGAGGCCGCAACAGGTGGGGGCCAGCTGGGGTGCCTCTGTGGTGCCCGCCCTGCCACCACCGTGGGTGCGCCCTGTCCTTCCCTTCTTCTTGAGGAGCTCCTGGGTCTGCTCCCCGGCGCTCCCTGATGCCCAGTTGACGGCCCTCCTCTGCCTCCACACGCTGCGTCCTCAGGAGGGTTATGGAGCCATTTGCAGCATGGGGTCATAGCGCCTTCTCTGGGGCTGTGAGAATTGAGGGCATTGGGGGGCCTGAGGCGTGTGGGCCACCAATTCCTATTACACAGCACTCACCCCAATGACAGTGTTCCTCTGTCACAGAACAGGCAAGGGAACATTCAAGGAGAACTCTGGAGGAGAATGCACCAAGGTCTTCACACGGCTGCTCCAGGGGGATGTGCTGCTGATTTTTAAAATTATTTTTGCCTATTTAGATTTTCTAATTTTTCCACAAAGAACAGAAATTGCTTTTGTAAGAAGAAAAAGAAAATTTTATGTTCAATAATAAGATCCGAGACCCAGAAGCAAAGAAAGATGATAAGACAATCTGCTGGAACACACCATACCTGAAGCCATGCTATGACCACCAAGCTAAGGAGTTAAGACAAAATTCAGGAGCCATTAGGGCGCTTCTGATGGTCCCAAACAGGTGGCAACATTCCCCAGCAAGTGGCCCTGAGAAGTCACTCTCTGCCCTAGAAGTGACTTACCTTATTCCTATTCATCAAGTCTCCACTTACATGCCACTTCCTCAGGGAAGCCTTCCTGGAATGTCAAGGCTGAGTCAGCCTCCCTTTCTGAGGTTTTCCCTACAAAAGAGACACCCATAATAACGATGGGAGACATTTTCCAGAAACTTATTTGATGCAAATGCTAAGTGTTTTACAAGCTGTTTTACTTTAGACTAGGTTTGGCTATAAGTAATATGGATAATTAAAAAGCAAAGTAGACGCTTATTTCCCTCTCCCCTCCAAGAAATTCTGAGATGGTCAGGACCTAGGCCCTCCTATCTTCTTTATCTACCCTGTGTGGTTTCCATTTCCAAGTTCACATATGGTGCAAGATGGCTGCTGAACTCCAGCCATTAGATCTCAATCCAAGCAACAGGAAGGAATGGGGAGAGAAGTGCACACCCTGAAGTTGTGCATACCACTCCTCCTCATAGTCTTGGCTAAAATGTAGTCATGTGGCCACACCTCGCAGCAAAGGAAACAGTCTTTATCGGGACAGCTATGTGCCCTGATGAAAACTGGGGCTTGTAATTATGGAAGAGGGGAAGACAAGCTTCAGATGACCCCTAGTATCTTTGCACCATGGGCTGGATGTTGCTTGCAGTGGGCGTGACAGAGGAGGGGCCAGCCTTGGAGACACAGCAGTCCCCAAAGTGGAGGCGGGCTGCTCCGACTTGGTGCGGCCTGTCCCGGGCACCCACGTCACGTGATCGAGGTCTCTCTGTTGGCTAGGTGGACGTGACTGCTGTGCTCTCGGGTTGGCACACAGCAGGCGTGTAATAAACGTTTGCCACTCTGCCGGGTGGAAGACCAGAGGACGGCGCCCAGCCCGCAGGTTGTGGGGAGCCCGGGTGCCCCACCAGCCCCCTCGGGCCATGCTCCTTGCCTCCTGGCGAGCTGTCCAGTCTGCTCCCACCTTGCCTGCCCCCAGCGCTGCTGCCAGGTGCTACATGAGCATAATCGGGGCTCAGGACCAGCGGTGGCCTTTGCCTTCCTCCTGGGGACTGGGAGCCCCGGGTGTCGTCACAAGGCACCGGCTGGTCCCTCTCTGTGGGGACAGACCAAAGTGAAGCCCAGGTGGGCATCGGAGGTGGGCCATGGGTTCCAGGCCCAGCCACACTGCTGGGCACTCGGTGTGGGGAGCTTCTCAGTGCCCTGTGTTCAGGAAGAGCCTGGGGACCCCAGGAAGAAGCCAGGACCAGGCAGAGTCGGATTCCCATTTCTCCAGCGGCAGGAGGGGAGCCCCTTTGCTCATGCCATCACCCTTGGCCTCAGGTCCCCTTCCAGGCAGGGACCAACGCCCCCACCTTGCAGATGGGCATCGTTATGGGGTACCTCAGACCTCAGCAAACGCTGGATGGATGAAGGAGGAGCTTGCCCCGAGGGCCAGTCTGCAGCTCCCCTGCAGCGGCCAGAGGTGCTGACTGTTCCATCTGAGCCTCACGAGGCCCCACCCTCACCCCACGCCTGCTGTGCTCCAGGGGCCCATCCAGCTGGTGCGACCTGAGCACTGAGCAGACAGTGGCTCTGGCAAGTTTCCTGGGCCGAGTGCCTGAGTCTCCTCTGGGCCTTAGGCCCCCGGCCCCCAGGAGCCCGTTCTGCCTGTTCCTGCCTTCCAGGAGGCCCACAGGGGGAGTCTGGAACCTCTTCCCCTGGGCCAGCTCCTCCAAGGGCTGGAGACGGTTGTGCTGGTCTGCAGTCTACACACCTGGTGTTCTCAGGGACGTCCTGGTCAACACCCAGTGGCCCCAGGAAATGTCTGTCCTGGGCAGGGCACCCGGGTCCCAGCGACCCGCCAGTGGCCATCAGCCCACACAGCCTGGTCTGGTCTCCCAGAGTGGGCTGACGAGCTAGAGAGAGAGAGCCACGCAACGGGGCTGATTGTGGCTGGGGGTCAGAAAGAGCCTTCAGGACAGCAGCTGAGGACAAAGACCCCCACTCGGCCCTCCCCACAGACACACACACGTGCACACACAGCCAGGGGCTGTGTCCTTGAGTCCTGGGAACCAGGCTGCAAGGCCCAGCCCAGGACCCCCCCTCTGCACCTCCCAGCTGCATCCCGGGCCAAGGGCTTAATTTCTCCCAGCTCGTGAAACACGCTTACAACAGGCAGCCACAAGGGGTGGTGGGACTTCAGTGCACTGAGGTTTGAGCCAAGTTTGGCGAGTACCCAGAACACGCTCCTCGCAAGCGGGGCTCAGCAGCTGTTGAGGTCTCGATGGGGGGAAAGGCTCTGCGCCAGGCTAGGGTCCTGGGTGCCCTTGCTAAAGGGGGGTCGGGGGGTGGACACCAGCGCAGGGGGAGGTGAGGGGCAGGGCATGGAAGGCCACTTTCGCCCACGGCTCCCCTGCGCCCAGGGCTGCGCTTGCTCTCCGTCTGACAGCCTGCTGCCACCCCTGCACCAATTACCAGCACTTACTCACAGCTTCCTGCCTGGCTTCCTTTGTGCAGCAGAAGAAAGCACAGCCTCGATGCCGAGCTGCCCCTGTTCCCACTCCTGCCAGCCACGGCAGACTCTGAGGCTGGCAAGGGCAGGCCCTGGGGGTGGGGGACACGGACCGGGAGTCCTTGGCCTCTGAGGCCCAGCCTGGCCTCTGTGGGGGAGGCAGAGAGCCCGCAGAGCAGGGGGCACATTTACAATCAAAGGGACGGAGCTTTGGCACAACCCCCCTTCAGAAGGAGGAAGAAAAGCCACGCTCCTTTGCGAAATTGATATTTATTTGCCAAACAGGCATTCTGTGCCTGGCCCTGTGCGCCACCACCTTATACTTCCAGGCAGCTGTGAAGAGGGCCTAGCTGCCTAACAAGTTACCCCAAAACTAGGTGGCTTAGAACAGCAAACACGGATAAACTCACACGGTCTCTGAGGGTCAGGAACACGGGAAGGGATCAGCTGGGTGGTCCTGGCTCGAGGTGAGGACCTCAGCCCGGCTGGAGAGCCCCTCTCACAGGGGCGCTCACACAGCTGGTTGGTGCTGGCTGTCAGCTGGGACCTCGGTTCTGCTCCACGGTTGCTTGGGCTTCCTCACAGCGTGGCAGCTGGGCCCCAAGAGCCAGTGTGTCGGGTGAGCCAGACAGCAGAGTGGCATCTTCATGACCAAGCCTGGAAGCCACACAGGACCCCGAGTCTGCCAGGACCCAGGGAGAAGGAACACCCACTCACCTCTCAACAGGAGGGGTGGCCAAGGAATTTAGGGCCATGACTTAAAGCTGCACACCCTCGTGTGACAGATGAAGATGAAGAATGACCTTGTCCAAGGTCACACAGCTATTGAAGGCTGGAGCTACACGTCCAGTCTGACTCTGGACCAGTGAGTAGGCCACTGGCCATTGTAAGCACGCTCAGGCTGTTTGTAAATCAGGAATCCAGCTCTGAGAAGGGACCACTCCACTCGGCAGGCGCAGCAATTTCTGGAGTCAGTGCGGGTGGTCCCGCTGCGGGTCCTTGCTGCTGCACACTCTGATTCTGCTGGCTGGGAGAACCTGCGTCCTGGCGTTGGTGCTCGGGAACCGGGGACCTGCTGACCTCATCTGCAGGTCGCCACGCAGGTTGGCAGGATTTCTGACCCCGGTCCTGGGTCCCCACCCTGGGAACCCGTCTGGATGATCGTCACCTGACGGAGGACGTTGCAGGTGAGGGTGTGAATCTGGGAACTGCCCCGGTCAGCTGGGCGGCCCGGCCGTCGCTCACCTGCTCTGAGCTTGCTTTTCTAGGCTGTGCAGTGCAGCGCCCGCTGACCTCTGGCGGACACCAGCCACTGGCCTGAGCAGAGGGCCCTCGGGGCTCCCCTCACATGACAGTCGGGCTCAGGACCCAGGCACCTCCAAGCAGTGATTTCAGCTGCTCGCTCTGCGGGGGCTTCCTCCTCAGCAGGCCTGCCCACATGCCCGCCCAGCTGCTGCCATCAGTGCTGCCGGCTCCCACCACACCAGCCTACAGTCAGTGAAAGTCCCAAGACCGAGTCTCATTGGCCAGCTCAGGTCACGTGCCCACTGTGAGCCAATCACTGTGGCCAGGGGACAGCCTGCTCTCTGATTGGCCAGGCGTGGTCCCATGCCCGCCTTGGCATCTGGACAGTGATCCAGGCCCTCAAAATACTTGGACTGAGCAAGGGGGGCCTCAAAGGAAAACTAGGCTGCTGTTGGGAGGGAGGTGGGAATGGACGAGGGAAAGCAAAAGCAGTGGACGTCCAGCAGAACCCCCCAGGGCGGTAATTCCTCTATGACTATATGCGCCCTGGTAGAGCTGGGTGGCCTTCCCAGGCTGGACACTGGCTGGTAAAGGTCACCACAGCCTTACAGCCGAGCCGGCCCTCCACCCCCACAGCCCGCTGAGCCTGCCCACTGGCCCAGCCCCAGGGCAGCTGCCTCCCGCTGTCCGCCATCCATACCTGCTCTCCAAGAGGGCGTCCCCTGAGGGCTGTCCCCACTGCTGCCTGCTTCCTCTTGGTGGGAGGGGAGGTCTTCACACCTCTGCCCCCTCCCTGTTTCACGTGCTCTGGGAGCAGCTACATCCCTCTAAGGCAGCGGCTCTGGGAAGGGCCCCTTCCTCCACGCCCGGCTCACTGGGCCCCCTGCCCTGCCCTGGACGGGGGCGGCTCCCTGGGCCACCACTGCTACCCCAGTGCTGTGCACAGACCCCCTTGCACTCTTCTTAGCCAAACCCTCTGTGCCTTCCGCCTCCCCAGGGATCTCAACTGATCAGCCTCCCTTGGTTTCACCCCTGAGTGGAGCCCAGAACTTCTTGAGGCTTTCTGATGCTGAAACCACAGTCGGGTCACACAGGACTCAGTGGCTGGGTCAGGACGTGGCTGACACTCACCCCCTACCTTGGGACCCATGACCCCACCCACCCACTGGCCCTGCTGACTCCCAATGTGGATGGAGGGGGCTGCTTCTCTAGTGTCCTCTCCATCCCCACCGGAAGAGACCAATATCGGCCCCTCGGATTTCAGCAGTAGCCAGGTTACCATGGTGATGCCTATTATCCCTGCCTAACAGGAGATGAATCAGGAGCTAAAAATAGGCCCCCAGAGTGGATGGATGGACCGATGGGTGGAGGGGTGGATGGGTGGATGGAGGGGTGGATGGATGGATGGAGGGGTGGACAGGTGGATAGACGGATGGGTAGAGTGGTGGAAGGATGGATGGAAGAGTGGACAGATGGGTGGACAGATGGATGGAGAGGTGGGTGAGTGGCTGGGTGGGCCTGGAGTCAGGATTGGGACAGTTTGTTTTTCCCAGACAAGATAATTCAAGGAAATCTCAATCGGAAACCCACGCCCACAGGACTGGGAGACTCTGGCAGGTGGTGCCCTCTCCCCTGACAGAGCACGTAGCATGTAACACATAGTAGGTCCTCATAAATCCCAGTGCAGACTGAAGTCAAGCAGAGGCCTTGCCTGGCCCCTCCCCACCTGAGCCTGGCTGGTGCAGATTTTAGGCTGAGGGTCACAAGAGGCCAAGAGGAGGCCGCTCGGGGTGGGGGAGGCCTTCACACCCTCTGGCCCTGCAGGAGTCAAGCATCGCCCTTCCAACACCTTGTACTCCTGGAAGGGCCCTTCGTTCAGTCCAGGAAGAACCCTGTGAGCCTGTGTCTAGAAGATTCCCTGTTCCGGTGTGGGGGCTGGAGGGGGTATCGTGCAGGCCTCTGCTGGAGGGTGGGGAGAGGGGAGGTGGGGGCAGTAAAGGCCCAAGACAGCTGCTGTTGGGACGAGACAACACTTTATTACACCTCAGCCGTCCCCACCCCCACAGGCCCCACAGACAGTGCAGGGGCCTGAGGGGGAGTTGGGGCACCAGGAGGGACAAAGAGGAATCTGCCTGTGGGGACGGGACAGGGTTGTTTTCTCTGACCGAACGCTGCCTACCAAAGATCGGCTGAACAGCAGGAACCCCTGCTCCACACCCGTCTTTTCATTCAGGAGCAGGTCCTACCCCCAGCTGAGCTGGAGGCCCCTCCAGCTCCCAGGACCTCCTTCCCACATCCGCCCAGCTGGGAAGGGCCAGCCATGGGGCCACTGTGAGCCCCACACTGCAGCTCCTGTTTCAGGACTCCCCACGGGCCTGGGTTTGTTCATCCCGCACCTTGGAGGCCTGGAGGCTGACCCCGGCAGCAGGAGCATGGGAGGACGAGGGGCGGGCCTGGGCTGGGGGACAGGAGGCCTCTGGGGGGTGCTAAGGGGCCCCAAGGGTGCTGGAGACGGAGACGGGACGCCTCCTGGCCGCCTCTCTCTCGGGGTGTCCTCACGGGGCTGAGCCTGGGCCGGCTGCTCGGGCGTGGGTGCCGAGGCCACGCGGAGGCAGCTCCTTGTGGCTGTAGAACTCCACCACCTGCTTGGGCACCTCGGCCAGCACACACTTGGCCAGCGCTGCTGGGGATGCCTGTCAGGGGGAACGTGGCTACAGTTGGGGGTCTGCCCCAACCCCATCCCCACTGGTCACACCCCCGGCCTAGTCCTCGAGAGCTGGGCCCTCCTCACCGTGGTCTCCTCCTCTGGAATCAGCTCAGGGGACCCCGACCAGGAATTCACCTGGTGGCAGCTGAGCCTCTGCTGAAGATTCAGACCTGAACCTAGCAGGCTGCAAAGCCCATGCAGTCTCGACAGCAGTGACACCACGGGTGACATCTAACGGGCTCTGGGGCACTGTCCTGAGTGGCATTTGTGCTCATGGGACCCTATCCACCCCTCGGGAAGGTGGGCACAGAGGGAAAGTGGCTGGGGCAGGAAGGGAGGCGAGGCCACCTCCATGTTCCCCTGGGAAATCACGTGTGTCCATGGGACGTGCACTTCCGACTATGGCACAGAGAGGTCTGGGAGTGCCTGGGGGAAGCTGCAAGCAGGACTCATGGGAGCCGTTGTCTGCCCTCTCTCCACTGTGTGGGTTTGACATTTTTCATAGCAGAAAGGGTTTTAGGTGCTTGACAGCTGCTGACGTCTAGAGCAAGGGGAAGGAGGCGGCTTGGGAACCATCACTCAGCCACTGAGCGAGGGACCTGCGTGTCCTCCTGCCCCCCGGGCCCAGAGCCTGGCGCACAGTCCAGGGACGCATGGGCACCTCCTCGCTGGCCCTTGGCCACCGGCCCCTCGCAAGCACTCACATTCTTGAGCTCCCGGAAGGGCACGAACTGCACGATGTCACGGAGTGCGGGCTCGCCCCTTGGGGAGCGCAGGACACCGTCGTCCCCATCCAGGACATGCATGTCGGTGAAGTCAGCATTGCCCACCCCCACGATGATGATGGACATGGGCAGGTGGGAGGCACGCACGATGGCCTCCCGCGTGTCTGCCATATCTGTCACCACGCCGTCCGTCAGGATCAGCAGGATGTAGTATTGCTGGGGGCACAGGGAATGAGTGGGGCTCCCCGCCCTTCCTCAGGCCCTTGGGGACTGCACCTCCAGGGCAGCCTGTCTACTCCCAACCAACCCTCCAAGTCCCCCAGACAGCCTGGAGCGGCCACAGGCATCCCTTACTGGTAGTTACAGGCTTTCCTAAATCGGTTGTGATGAAGCATAATACACACGTCACACGCATAACAATTCACAAGCCTGTTCTCCCTGGCAGGTGCTGTGCTCCAGGCTTCCACCTGTCTCCTACTCCATCTGGCCTCTGACTCTGCGGCAGATACTAGAATGCCCACATCTGACAGATGCCGAGACTGAGTCTGGTGGAGCCAGGATTTGAACCCAGGTTGGAGGCCAGAGAAGGAGGGATCTGCAGGTCCTGGGCGGGAAGGGGCTCCCCACACCCTGAAGGGACCTTGAAATCCAAGGAAAAATTTAGAGAGGACACACATGGGTGCAGCCCGGCTGGGTCACAGACTGGACTTGTTCCAAATAAAAGTCCATTTCCATTGTTAAAAGAAACAAACCACTCAGTGCCCGTTACTAAAAATCTGGACAAGAGAAAATGTGAACAAGAAGGAGGAACGGCCCTGGAGCTCCGGCCTCCAGAAGGCTGGGCTGTCCACCAATGGGCCCAGCCCTGGCCGAGCGGGCGCCCAGCACTGCAACGCAGCTGGAGGAAAGCAACCAACGGGCAGTGGAACAGGCTCAGACGCCACCTCCTCCGAGAGGCTCCCTGCCGCCCGGGCCCGTCTCCCCTCACTGAGCCTCCAGACCCACGTGCTCAGCAGGCTCCCGTCCAGGGCTGGAAGTGCCCCGGGGGTGCCCAGCAAGGCTCCCAGCCCCAGGTAGACGCCCCTCCTCAGGAAAGCGCCACATACACTCCTCCCACCCCCTAGACTAGGTCTGGTGAAGACCTCGAGGCCCTGTGCTTCGCTTCACCAGCTCTGCAAACACCGTGTGCCATCCCCCGCCAGATGGATTGGAAGCTTCGCTGTGAGTAAGGGGCCTCCCAGGATTGGACACGAATGATGCAGTCAGGGCCCTGTGAGGCCATGTGTGTGTCAGGAAGAAAGGTCAGCACTTTTGCAAGGGGCAGAAGGAGATGGGCAGCGGGAAAATTCGGGTAGAGGGCGCTGGGAAGTGGGTCCCTGGATGCACACCCAGCGTCTACCCACAGCATCAACATGGCTCCAGGGAAAACAACTTAAGCACCAGCGAGAACCCTGAGGAAGTCTCTGGGCCAAGAAGAAGGAGGCGGCAGACCCGAGTGACTCCTAGGAGTCTGACGGCCCGTTTACAGGACTCAGAAGAGAGGGACGTGTGGACGCCACCGGGAGGGTGCAGTCCTCGGACCCCAGACCGGGAGCTGTGACTGGACATACAGCCTGCTTCCTCAGCAGCTGCGCTGCCACTGTCAGGGGGACTAGCGAGGATGACGGTCTGCCTGGGAACCTACTCCGACATGAGTGGGGCCGCGGAAACGGGCTGCCTGGACGTTTGACACTAGGGAACAGCTGCTGTCCTTCGGGCGTGATAATGCGATTGTGGCTGCATCTTACCTCTTTTAGAGTTTATACTGATATTTATAGATGAAATTACGTGTCTGGGACTTGCTTCAAAATCATATGGAAACATGACAACTGAATGTAATCCTTGATTCTGGACTCGATCCTGTGCCAGAAATAATACTGCTATAGAATGATTATTGGTCAAATTAATGAAATTGGAATATATTCTGTAGATTAAAGTATTGGGGGCTAGCCCCGTGGCCAAATGGTTAAGTGTGCACACTTTGCTTTGGCGGCCCAGGGTTTGCGGGTTCGGATCCTGGGCACAGATGTGGCACTGCTCATCAAGCCATGCTGGGGTGGCGTCCCACATGCCACAACTAGAAGGACCTACAACTAGGATATACAACTATGTACTCGGGCTTTGGGGAGGAAAAAAAAGAGGAGGATGGGCAACAGATGTTAGCTCAGGGCCAATCTTCCCCACCATAAAAAAAAAAAAGCATACCTAAAAAGAAAAGGGTGGGTTTTATCTTTGTTTGACTTAAAAAAAAAAAAACCAAAAGTATTGTATCTAAGTTAAATTTCCTGAAATTGATATTTGTGTGGTGGTTATATAAGGGAACACCTGGCTCTCAGGAAACATGCACTGAAGTCCTAAGTGGTGAAAGGACAAGATACAGCAACCCTCGGCTTCTGGGGCTCTGCGTCAGGAGAGCAAGCACAAAACGTGGGGCCGCCCCCCACGTGGGGGGTGGGGTGTGGGGCAGTCCAGGCAACGGGACAATGGGGGTTGGAGTCCGAACAGAGCAAGGCTGAGGAACAGCCTGGTCAGAAGACCAGGACATGGGCAGGCAGATCCTGGGACGATGGGCAAATGTGGACATGGGCGTGAGACATCAGAGGGGTTGCCTTCACCACCCTGGGCTTGAAAGCTGAGCTGTGTCACCTACAGAGTGTCGTAGCTGTTAGCAGGTCAACAGGGAGAACTTGGGGGGTGTCAGGAGGTAAGCCGCCGGCTCTCAAATGGTTCAGAAAGAAGACAGTAGTAATATACAGGGAGAGAGAGACGGAGAGAGAGAGAGATGGAGCAGAGAGAGAGAGAGATGGAGCGAGACAGAGTGGCGGGGGGGGGGGGGGGGGGGGGAGGCGGGGAGGAGCCGGGACTGGTGAGTCGGTGAAGGTAGAACTGAAGTCGTACCATTCTTATAACTCTTCTGTAAATGTGAGGGTTGTTACAAAATAAAAAATTAAGAGAAAGCCACAGACCAGCTGGGCGTACAAACGAACAAACAGATCTACAAACCGTGATGAAAAAGTAAAGCAGAACGCGACCCTTAGCACAGTATCATCTGTGCAAATTAAAAATACATGCGAACAAAGTAACGATATATGTGCAACAGAACACACAGACGTGGGGCTGCCTGTGGGGAGGCGTGGACGGGACAGGGAGAACCAAGACTATCAGTAAATCAGCCTCTGGGGGGCATGACCCCCCAGTGAGAATTCTCCTTGCACCTCAAGATCAGAACTACGGGTGGTGGTGTTGGCCCCCTGTGTCTCCCAGGGCCCCTGTAGCTCCTCCAGCCACACTGGCCCCCAGCCTCCTGCCTCAGGGCCTTTGCATGGGCTGTTTCCTTGGCCTGCCTGACCTCACACAGCTGACCCCATATCCTCCCCATCCCCGCACGGCAGACAGCACCTTCTAATGCACCCGGTCCCCACCATGGCCTGCCCCAGGCACCTACGGAGGCCTCCCCGGTGTGCTCCTCGGCTGCTGCCATGCAGGCCACCTTGGAGATGACGGGCGCCACATTGGTGGGGCCGTAGAGCTGGACCCGGGGCAGGCAGTTCTGGTAGGCCTCCACCACACCCTGGATTCCTGTGGGGAGAGGGCGTGAGCCCGGCCCGGCTGCACCCCCGCTCCCCAGCATGCCTCAGGCTCCCACCTTCACACTCATCGTCCTCGGGGTCAAAATTGATGGCAAAGTTGTGGGACACCTGGGGGGGCACAAAGGGGACCGGTCAGCTGGTCCACTCTTCCTGGACCCCCACAGCCCACCTACTGGGAGAGGGAAGTTTGGAGGTCCTGGGGCCTCCAGGTGGAAAGTGCCTCGTGGCAGGGAGCCCCCAGGACAGAGCGCAGACAGACAGACAGACTAGTCCCGGCCTAAAGGTCCGGAGTTGCCTTAGCCAATAGCCCACACGCACCTCCCACCACGCTTTCCTGCGTGAGCCAGCTGAACTGCATTTGTAACCCGAAGACTCAGGACTGGTCCTTCCTTCTCCTGCCAGGGACACCGAGCTTGCCTTCCCTTCTACCAAAGAGCACTCGTGCTGGGAGGTGGAAGATCAGCCCCTCTGGCTGGAAGGTGGGGTCCCTGCACCCTGCCCACCGACCTCAACTAGTCGCCCTTCCCAGCAGGGAGGGGCAGCAGGCTGGGCGGGACACAGGATGGCCTCTACGGGGAGGGGCCCAGAAGGAGCACGGCCCGGAGGCCCTGGCAGATGCAGGGGGTTGGGGTTCCAGCCCCCAGGCTGTCCTACCTCATACTTGGGAGGGATCCGGGCTCCAAACCCCAAAGCAGAAAACCTCTTGTCGCTGCAAGAGAGGCAGCCCCATCACACAGGGGTCCCTGATTTCTAGGGGTAGGAGTCGAGGCGCTTTGGGGAGACATCAACCGGAGCCAGAAGACTGGGGCTCTGTGCCACCCCCAGGTGACCCAGGCCAAGGCTGACACTTTACTGAGGGCCAGGCCCTGCTGTGAGCCACATGGGGGAAACTGAGGCACAGAACATGAAGAAACTGCCCACCAGGCAGAGGGGTGGGGGCAGAGCTGACTGGATGGCTCTGAGCCGCCTTCCCCAGTCTCTGCACCTTTGCTCCAGGCCCCTGGGAAGGCTCCAGCCACCTGCCTGCAGGACCGCGGCTGCCACTATCACCCCAGACAGAGAGCTCTGCCCCTCCGTGGCCTCAGTTTACTGAGTCCATAAAGTGGGACACAGACCCCTCATGTTTGTGTGGAGAGTGATGGGGACCATGTGGGTGAGGGCCAGTCCCACCTTGACGCACAGAGGTTCTGACCCACTCACGCTGCCCCTCAGGGAGCTGGACCTGCCCACGGCGGTCAGCCACACAGGGGCGCCAGGGCTGCCCCATGGAGTGAGCCCCTCCATGGCCCGTGTGTTCCGGCCTTGCCCAGGCAGATTCCTCCGACCGATGGACACAGCCATGAAGCCCACCCCATGGGCCAGGCCTGACTGGAGCCCCGGGAGGCGAGGGCAGTGGGGTGGGGACACCTGTCATAGTCCTGGCAGATCTCGCCCACGGCCACCAGCGCCTGCAGGTACTCGTTGGGCTGGAAGGGGTTGATGTAGTGCAGGGAGCGGCTGTTCCGGGGGTCGCCATTGGAGGCCGTGAAGTCGATGGCCACCTGCGGAGGCCCCAGCACCATGAGCCAGGAGCCCCTCCCTCCCCCCGGACCGGGATGGGCACCTGCACCCCCATTTGACAGGTAAGGAAAACCAAGGCTTGGGTGCGCCCCCAGGGGTGAGAGCCCAAGGGCCCAGCTCTGCGCTGGGGCAGTCAGAGAACGATTTGAGGAGAACAGATCCTGCCAATCCCAAAGCTTCTGGGACCCTGAGGAGGAAACGAGTACCTCTGGGGGTAACACCCACCGAGGCCCGCAGGGAGCAAATGTGGTCACTCTGAGCCCTCAGCATTTCCTGCAGCGTCATGGGCCCAGGCTGGGTGGGGAAGGGGCCCAGGCCCCAGACTGGACACAGCTCCTCTCAGCCGCCACCCTCCCCGGGCAGAGCCTGAGAGGTGTGAGCCCCAGGCTGGGGTCCCCGTGTGCCCCCTTGCCGTTCTGGCTGCAGCTCAGTGGAGCGACATGAGCCAGTGCATCATGGACGAGGACAGAGGCCACCAGGAAGGCACAGACACGGGGCTTTCTGTCCAGCTCCACTGCCGCCCACCGTTCCTGGCCAGGGCCAAACCGGCTTGGTCTTATAGCTCGTGGTGTGCCGTCCCTATGGTTCCTCTTTCCTTGCATGTTTTTTCGTCACTATGTTTTGGTCGAGGGCAAGTCCTGGCTATGTCCCTCCCGAGGGTGACCTCGGGCAGCTCCTGAACCCCACTGTGCCGTTCCATCTCACAGGGAGGTGCTTGAAGGCTCCGTGCCTGGGGAGGGCGTGTGGACCTCCAGACCCTGCAGAAGGGCCTCACTGTACCCATTTGTCTGCACACATCCACCCCAGGTGCTAAATGGTCCAGGGTAGGGAAGGGTCACTCAGGATCCCTGGGAGGGGGGCCCAGGCTGACCCCTGTCCCGTGGGGTGTGCCCTGGCTGGCTGCATGGAGCAGCCACCGTGGCCGGGTGGAGAGCGGGGCCCCGTGGACTCACGGTGAAGTGGATCTGGCAGCCGCCCATGATATAGTCCAGGAAAGAATAGACCCTGTGGAACTTCCAGGCAGCAGCGTCGGCAGCCCGCCCTGGACACGCCACCCCCGGGACACAGGCTGGGGCTGCCGGCTGCAGGTTGTGGGGCCCAGGGACCTGCCCCCATCCCGGGCGACCAGGGCAGGAGTGGGCGGGCCATGCCCTCCTCTCTTGGGCCCTCAGCCCCTCTCTCCATGTCTCTTCTCTGCCCTGGGGCTCTCCCTGTTTCTCTCCTCTGTCTCCCCCCATGCCTCCCACCTCCTTCCCTGACATATCGGGGCCACTGGACCTCTGCCGTGGGAGCTCTTCAGGGTCCATCTGGCAATGGGGAGACTTCCAGGGAGGCTCAGCGGGAGCCCCGTGGGTGGATGGGGAGGGTGTGCGGGCAGGGGCCTTGGCTCACCTTCAGGTCTGCCAGGATGACCACACCTGAGTTCTTGTAATTTCGCTTCTTCTGCTTGTACTTGGCGTTCACGCAGTCCCACTGGGCCTGGGGGACAGGGACTGGCAGAGACCCCACCCCAGAGGGCCAGCGCCCAACACCCCACCCCAAGGGGCCAGGGAGGCTAGCAATCCTCGTCGTGACCTCACCCCAACCTGAGCTCAGGGGCTGCTGCGGGCTGGCAGCACATCGAGGGGTCCCTCCCTGTCCCCCACTTCCACCTGGTCCCCCAACGCCCAGCCATTTGTCTGACACGGTCCCCCCCTACACACACCCGCTCTCTCGTGCACACACCCTCTCACACGCCCCAGCCAGGGGCCCCGGGTCTCAGTTCTAGCCCTGGGCGGCCATTTTCCAACCGTAACACAGCGATCCTTGTCCCTACTCTGGCCACCTGGTGGGATGGTTATCATTCTTCATCATCATCATTAGTCTTCTCTGGGTTATACCAATAATAACAGTTCTGGAGCCAGCACCCCACCTGCTTTCTGTGGCTCGCTCCTCCTGGCGACTCCACCACAGACGGGTCAGGACCCAGCCCTCACCCAGTTTTGAGAGCCTCCGTGACGGGCAGGGGCCCCAGCTCACCTGGTCCTCCCTGAAGGCCTTCTGCATCTCCTCAAAGGTGGTGGAGAATTCTCCAATGAAGTCGTGCTTCCCGCGGGAGTCATAATCCCAGACGAGGCACTGGGGACCCAGGCCCCTCAGCCCGCCTGCCCCTCCGGGGCCGCCAGCCTGGGTGTCTCCATCCTGCCCCCAGCCAGGCTGCCCCCTTCCCCACCACCTCCGACTGGCCCACCCCTCCCCACAAACCTCACCTCCATGAAGGCCCCAGTGTGGTCAAGGGTGCCTGGCCCCCAGCCTCCCAGTCCTGCCCCCTGGCACCCCCGCACAGCCCCGTCTCCCACCTTCAGGGTCCGCGCCTCCTCGCAGCTGCACAGGGAGCTCAGCGACACCTTGAAGGGCTCCCACACTGGGCTGAGGTTGTTCTTCACCACCTGCGGGCGGAGGGCCTGGCTCAGGCAGGACGGCCAGCCCAGGGCGACATTTCCAAACCTCTCCGATGGGAACCACCTTCATAACACCCGCCACATCCCTGAGCCACCTGGATTCCTTTTTTCCTTAAATAGCCTCTTGTTTTATTCAAGTTAATTGATCTCAAAAGGAAGTGCTCTCAGTGCTGTCACTGAAATGCCACTTCTCCTGAGGGAGTGACGACAAACTATGATTCCTGAGTTCTAATACAGACGCTCCCTCCGAGCCTGCTCACTCCCTGCTGAAACGGAGATGGTGGTGGTTGGGGTGAAGACCCCGAAAGGTGTGGGGGCCCCGGGTGACACAGGGGGTGTCGAGGGTCAGCCACACCGCTGTCCTTTTATTCCTGTCCCCAAAGCCCTGCAGGGGGTGTCAGCTCCGAGGGTACGGGGCAGGGACCCGTCACCTCCGTCCTGTACACGAGCTGCTCGCTCTGGTCGTCGTTGATCCGGTACAGCTCCAGGAAGGGGTCAGACTTGCTGAAGAGATCCTGCAGGAGGACCGGCGGGTGGGACCAGGCTCAGCCCTGCTCGGCCATTTCCCGCTGTGTCCTTCACCCCTCAGAGCCTCTGTCTCCTCGGCTGTAAGAGGAGGGCAGAGCCCTTCCACACAGCATCTCAGAGTGACCCCAGGCCTCGCCCTCCCCTCCAGAGCCTTCTCTAGTTCCCCAGGACCTCGCCGGGACTCCCAGCCCCAGCGTCTGGCCCAGCCTCTCTCGCTACCTGTGCACATCCCCAGCCAGCACTTGCTGTCCCCTCCCCTCCCCACCAGGCTTCAATCTCTCGTCCAGGGGAGGTGGCTGACGACACCCTACACCACTGCTCTGTGCCCCAGCCCCGGGTGAGGAGCCAACAGAACCGAGTTCAGATCCAATTCCTCCCCTGTCTAGACGGGAGCCTCCCTGAGTCTGTGTCCCCATCACTCAACGGCCACGAGTGCCCCTGCCATAGGGAGCTGCGAGGATTAAATGAGATATTGCAGGAAAATCCCCAGGGAGTAGGACAGAGCAGCAAAGCGCTGAGAGTAATGACAGACGCGGTGGCTGTGACAGCAGCACACCTGCCTGGCGGCCACAGAGCTCTGAGTGCTTCTCACTCGACGCATCCCCTGTCTCCCCGCTGCTAGTTTTGTCCTGCGTCATCTTGCAGGTGCAGCCTCTGATGTGTGGGGGCAAAGCTGGGTCGGGGCTGAGCTTCTCCATCCCCCTCCCAGCCCCCGGCCCCACGCGGGGGCGCCCACCCCCCCACCTTGTCGTCCAGCTTCCTGGCCCGGAAGGAGAGTTCCACGTAGCCGTTGTTCCTGGAGATGTCCTCGGCGATCACCTGGCAGGGCGAAGCCACGGCTCTGGGCTCTAAGGCGGGCCTGACCCCACCGCGGGACCCGCAGCCTGCAGCCCAGCCTGAAGGGAGGCGTCTGGACACCCAGGCAGCTGTGCAGCCGCGGGCTCCGCAGGCAGCCCTGGGCCTCAGCCCTCGGTCCCTCCTCGGACCCCTCAGAGCCATGGCAAGGAAGAGACAGGCATCTGAAGCCGGGGAGGGCTGGCGGGAAGGCAGGTGGCCTCACCGTGATGGTGGACTTGCCGGCGTGCCTGCCAAACTTCAGCAACAGTGCCCGGGTCATCTTCTTCTGGGCCACAATCTGGGAGTCAGAAAAGCCAGGGAGCAGTCAGCTCCTGCAGCCCTGGGGACCCCAACCCTGCCCTCAGTCCCCCGTCTTCCCCCCAAGACCCCCAGTCTCCCTGGGCCTGGCTCCTCAAAACGTACTCCCAGGGCCCCACGCCCTCAGGGCCTGGCAGGGACCAGCCCATGGCCCTCTCTCGTGATGCTCAGCCACCTGACGTCCCCCTGTGTGGCCACCACCTCTCACTCTGCCAGGTGCCTGCACTTCCACCACCTCATGGGCCTCCCATCACCTGTGTATCAGGTGAGGAAACTGAGGCTCAGAGAGGTGGCGAGACCGCCAGGGTCAGGAAGCAGTCGCACAGCTCACATTGGTAAGCAGGCATGCGAGCCACAGCAGAAGGGGCAGGTGTCCGTGCACTGATTGCCGACGCATCGCCAGCCCAGAGGTAGGGCCTGTGTTGGGCCATCCATGGACCCGGCCCACAGGATCCGAGGGCAGCATGGGCCTTCCCACAGCCCACAGCAGGCATGAGCCAAGGGGCTTCCCAGGCCACGCCCTGAACCGCCAGGCTGCCCCGGGGTGGCACGGAGGCAGGAGCGAGATGGAGGCACAGCCTGGCTGCCCACCATCCTCTCCTTAGCACAGGGGGTTCTGCAGTGGGAGCACTGGTGCACAGCCTCCCCTGGGGCTCGTCCCCCAACCTGGGCTTCCCCACCCCGTCACCAGCCCCTCCTTGGCTGCCTCCCGCTCTGGGCAATGAGCCCCTAACTGGGCCAGGGAGTGGATGCAGGGACACTGTATATAGCCAGAGGGCAGTACCCAGGCAGGCGGGCATCCTGATCTGTAAACGAGACGGACCGATGATGACCACCCCCTCAGGGCTGCGGAGGATCAGTGACTCAGTCGGGGACTCCACCCTTCTCTGGGGGCAGCTTGCCTCGCCCGCCCAACACAGGCTCCTGTCTGAGGGGCAGGGAGACCATGGAGCTACACACAGATGTGACGGAGGATGTTCACCACCCACCCACCCATCCATCAGGGTCTGCCTGGCGAGCAGCTTCCTGGGAACGTTCCGTGCAGAAAAGAAAACAGACCCCAGGTGGGGGCGGGGGCAGGAAAGCTCTCTGCCAGGTGGGAAGGGAGGGAGCTGCGTGCCTGGCCCCGATTCTCCCGTCTGCCGGCTTCACTCCCGGGCTTTCCTATTAGGAAAAGACATTGCAGGTTCCCGGTAACGGTTGGCGGTCAGCAAGCACTTCCCTCGCGCCGGCTCCGGGCCAAGCGGGCCTGCTTTACCTCAGTCCCCTCACATCCCGCTGAGGAGCTGATGTCACCGTCTGGTTTCCCAGATGAGGAGAAGGGGGTCCAGGCAGAGCTCAGGGACTTGCTCAAGCTCACACCACTGGGATGTGAAGCCAGCGCCCACACCTTGACCACTGACTGCGGCTCCCCTAAGGGTCTTGAAGACCTGGAGAGCCGGCAGGATGGCTGCACAGCAGGTCCTCAGTGGGCGTGCCATTGTCTAAAGGCTACATGTCTATCCAAACATGTGTGTGTCCATGCATGTCCATGTGTGCATCTGTTTGTGTGCATGCAGGTGTCCCTACATGTATGCCAACATGTGTGTGTCCATGCATGTGCTAATATCTGTGTTCATAAATGCATCCGTGTGTGCCCATGCATGTGTATTCATGTGTGTCCATGTGTATGTGTGTGTGTTGTCCTTTCCCGTGCTCACGACGAGCAGGTAGGAGGCCAGCACCTGGTGGAATGTTGCGCTGCTGCCTTCACCGGGGGCTGCACCCTTCCTAAACCTCAGTCCTCTTATCTGTGAAATGGGGATGACAGAACGCTCTGCCCTAAACCAGTTCCGACCCAGGCAGCAATGGGGTGAGTCACACAGACATCACGTCAGCAAGAGACACAGGACACAAATGAGAACATACTGTTTGACTCACGGACACAAAATCCTAGAACAGGCAAAGCCAGCAGGGATTGGCTGGAGAGGAGTGGGGGGCCTGCGGGGCGAGGAAATGTTCTGTGGGATCTGAGCGACGGTCAGGAGTACACGACTGTCTAACTCATCAACACCAACCCTCAAGGTCTACACAGCTTAATGTGTGTAAATTACACCTCAAGAAAGAAGAAGTGCCCCCACAGGGAGCTGTGAGAATCCACTGTGCGGCCTGTGAAGGTTGGGCCCGGAGCCTGGCACCTCGGCATCTGGCTGGTGGCTAGAGAGCTCTTGTTACACTGATAACAGAGAAGCTAACAGGGGGACATCTTCAGAGGACTGCAAACACATCCCTCAGGTGGGAGCTGGACAAACAGATGATGGAGCTGCCACCGATGGGCCCGTCACGCTGCCGCAGAGAGAGACAGGGACACTCTGATGTGCCAATGTGGACGGGCCCCCTATGCCACGGAAGTGAAAAAAGCAAGTTGCAGAACAGCAGATGTAATCTGCGTTTTGAAACATAGATAGAGAGAAAGAATCATCTGCTCATTTCCTCGGGCAACACTACACTTCTCCTGTCGGATGGAACAGAACCTGGGGATAGGACAGGAGGGAGACATCCCATGGCATGCCTTTATACTTTCTGAATTTTGAACCATACGAATGCATCTCCCAGTTCAAAATTACATATTTTTAAAAGAACTAATAAGGAATTTTTTAAGAAAAGGAGCCATGAAAATGGGCAGAGCTAACATGCTCATCCGTAGGGACCCCTGTGGTGCCTGGCACATAGTCAGTGTTTGATCATGTTGTCCCCATGCCACTGCTGCCATCGCACCAGCCCTCACGACCAGCCCGTCGGCCCCTCTGCCCTCCTGGGTCTCTCCTGCCTCCTCCCTCCCAAGGGGATGGGGGCGCCCACCTGCCCCAAGGTACACTCCATGCCCCCCAGGAAGTCGTCATCCTGACAGCTGAGGCTGCTGGGCCCGTGGGTGTCGTAGACCTCGAAGCGCAGCCTCTGCACCTCCTCAAAATAGTAGTCGAGCGTGAAGACCTTGGAGAACACAGGGTGCAGGCTGCTCCGGACCACCTCGGTTCTGTCCACCTGCAAGCAGCCCGGGGTGAGCAGGCCCCACACAGGAGGGGCTTCCACCCGGGCACCGTGGCCTCAGGCACCAAGACCTCAGGGTCCCCTCTCCCATCTGTCTGGCCTCAGGGGCTCCTGGAGGACTCACTTCCAGGCCATGCCATGGGAGGACTCCCACCAACCTGTGCTCCACCCACCAGGATTCCAACTCCCACGTGCTGCCACCAGGCTTCCGGTCACCCCCAGGGGGTCACTCTCAGGACCCCCGGCACCTCTTTCCCTGAAATAAAGGCACACCTGCCCGGCCGGCCCTGGACTGCTGCTTCTCTGTGTCTTCTCATCTCATGCCCACCATGGCCTGCTCTATCCCCTCATCACAGATGGGGAAACTGAGGCTCAGACAGGGGAAAGGTCATGCCCAAGGGCACACTGAGTTAGAGACAGAGTCAGCTTGGACCCCTGGGCTGGGCAAACCCACAGTGGAGCTCTCTCCCCAGCACCTGGCTGGGCAGGCAGGGAGACTGAGAGGGACCAGGGCACAGATTCCCCCTGGGTTCAGCTTTCTCCTCTGACCTGAGTCCCCTAACCCCAAAAAGCACAATCCAGATTGGGGAGGTAGGTTTCTGTGCTGCTCTTCAGGGTCCCACAGACTCCCGCTCCCCCAGATGGAGGGGTGCAGGGGCTGCTCCCACCCAGGGATGTCTATGCCAGGTGGTGCTCAGGCCAGGCAACAAAGGCTACGGGGTGTTTGGGGTGCAGGGGCCCCTGCTGGCGGATCCTCCCCAGCGCCCCAGCCGTGCGCCCCTGGGCTGGGCCAGCCTTTCACCCAGAGGTCAACGACTGCAGGGTTTGTCAGCTCTAGAAGGTTGGTGGCCCAGAGATGACAGGAGATGGCACAAGGTCACAGCAGAGCGGTCGGGAAGCCAGGGTCCAGCAGCCTCGGCCCCTCAGAGGCTAAGCCCGGATGGTCCCTCCCACCCGGGCTGCACTGCCATCCCTGCCAGGGCCGCATGGAAAGCGCTCACACCCGGTCCGAAACGGGTTGGGTTCCGACTCCCCGGCTCCACCGAGGCTCCCACCCCCGACCCCGCCACTCGCGTCCCTTTTCTCGCCCTTTTGAGGTGAAGCCATGCATCTCTGTGAGATGGTGACTGCAGCGCGGAGCGCCGGACCTGCCCCCGCGGGGAGGGCTGGGCCGGGGGACAAGGGAGGGGGCCTGGGGATACCCTGCTCCTGCACAGGCACCCGACCACCCCAGGACCCAAGGGCGTGGAAGGGGAACTCGCGTCGCCGAGACCCGCCGCCCAGAGCCAGGTCCGAGGGCGCAGGAACGCCCATCCCCACCTCAGCCACACACGCTGCAGTGGCCCGTCACCGGGGGTCGCTGGAGACTCGCGCTGGAGTCTGCAGAGCAGGAGGAGTGGGACAGGCGGGGAGACCTCCACTCCCGGAATCCCCACTGCCAGGGTACCCGCGGTCCCGGCGCCTCTGCCTCTCGGACAAGGACCTGGCACAAGCAGTGCTCCGGGTGCCTCTCGGGCCAGAGGGGGACCTATGACCCCAGTCCAACCCCTAGGCTCCACTCAGCCATGCTGATCACCGCTGCAGCCCCCCCACCCCCCCACCCCCCGCCGCCTTCTGGCCCCTTAGTCAAGCTCCATACCTGCACTTCACTCTTCCCGCAGTCCCCACCTGGGACTCTGGGTAGCACCCTCCACTTGGGACGCTCCCTCTCTCCACCTGGAGCACCTCTCGGTCGCTGCCGCCTCCTGTCCAGCCCCTACAGCAGCCCCCGCCCCAGTTCCTGGGCACCCACCCTTTCCACCCGGAACCCCATCCCTGATCTTGCTCTCAGCCCCAGCTCCTGGACGCCTCTGCCCTGCACGCCACTAGCCTCACGCGCCGCCTCGGTCTCTGCGTCCCCAGCTCCGGGCCCCCGCCCGCGCCCGCGCCCGCGACCGCACGGCCCGCGGCCTCTCCCCGCGCGGCCGCCCCGCCCCACCTGCACCCACTGGCCCTGCGCCTGCAGCAGCAGCACCACGCGGGGGTCGGACTTGGTGAGCGGGTCGCGGTCCAGCAGGTGCCGGCAGCTCAGCCGCAGCTCCACCTTCGAGGCGCAGGGCGCGGGCACCACCCCGGGGGCCGCCGCCGCCCCGCGCTCCGAGCCCGCGCTCATGCTCCCGCCGCCGCGCTCGGGTACCGGCCGGGCGCACCGAGGGGCCGCTGCCCGCGAGTCGGCGCCGCCGCCGCGCCGGGAAATGATGGCCGGGCCAGGCGCGGCCGCGCTTCCCGCACGCCCGCCGGGCGCGGGCACACGTGGCTCCGCGGCCGCCACCACGCGGGGACTGCAGGGGGGCGGGGAGGGGGACAGAGGAGGGGGCAGTGGAAGAGCGAGGCCTCCACTCGGGCCGAAGAGGGGGAGCTCTGGAGGGACAGGCTGGAGGGGCCGCAGGGAAGAGGGTGCCCCCGGGGCCGCGGGAGGAGGGTGCTCCTGCAAGGTGGCCTCAGTCCGCCCTCAGTCCTGCATCCTTCCTCCGGGATGCCGGGTTGGCTGGATTCAAATCTTCCAGGGAACCCCAGGCGGAGAGGTTCGGCTCAGGCCGGTGTTCACCCTCCTGGACTTGAGGCGAGGGCAGGCCCCCTGGGCAGTGTGCGCTCTGGCCTCAAGGTTGCTACCCGCTGGCTCCTGAGCGCAGGGTCCCCCACAGGCAGCCCCTAGGGGAGTCCCAGTTGGTCACCAAATCCCCATTCCCCTCCCTGATCTCTAGGACCTGGCTTCCAGGCCCCCGGCATTTGGTGATGGCCACCTCAATCAACAAGCGTTCGTGGGCGCCTGTTGTGTGCCAGGCACCTGGCTGGGGCTGGGGCTGGAGACAGGCGGAACCGTCCCTGCTGTCTGGAACCTGTAGTCCAAGAGCGGTTACAGCCCCTCACTGTTCTGGGGGTGTCTGGGCTGAGGCTCAGAGTCTGACCAGGCCAGGCCTGGGGGCCCTTCCACGGCTGTCAGCCCGCAGCCGATGGGAACAGGCCTGGGATCCCTGGGAGGGGCGCCCTGCACCCTGAGCTTCACCTTGCTCTGGCACATCTGGTCCTGGCTGCAGATGCTGTGCGGCAGAGGAGATGTCCCCGGGGGCAGAAGCCACCTCCCAGCCCACTCTCTTTGCCAATTTCTGCCCAAAAATAGGCATAGACCTGGCCAAGAGCCATGTGGGAGGGGACAGGAGGGCGCTTAAGATGAAGGGGGCCGAGGGCCAGGGGAGGAGAGACCAGGGGTCAGGTGGCTCATGCTTGGCCACCAGGACTCCAGAAGATGATCCTGGAGTCAGAGGGCCCACCAACGACGGGACAAGGATGCTCCCCAGATGGGCTCAGGCGACTGGAGGTTGAGACGGCAGCCTCGCCAAGGAGTCCCCACAGGCGGGCCTCACAGGCAGGCTGTGGGGACGATGAGATTGCACCCTGATGGGATTGCACCATGGCAAGGACCACGTGCTGGGTTTGCAGAGAAGGGCACTGCTTTGCAACCGGGCTGTGTCAGTTGGACTCCAGCAGCCAGGCCCTGCTTCCTGAGCCCCTGGGCTGAAGAGGCGAGGGGCAAGTGAGACACAGAGAGGTATGTGGGCCCATCTGGAGCCCGCTTCTTGTGCCTCCCCCAGCCCCTGTGTCACCCCGGCTAGGAAGGTGGCCCAGGTTCAGACAGCTTCGGAAAGCAGCTGTCGGAGGACCCACCTCCCTCTGTGGAGACCAGCTGGGGGCTGCTCTGAGCCTCCCAGTCCCGTGCCTTCCCCAGCCCACCTTCCCGGAGCTGGGGCAGTCCACCAGCCGTGCACGTGGGCTTGTACTGGCGGCTCCGGGCTTGCAGGGGCCGCAGGTCCTCCCAGAGCCAGGTTCCCCAGAACACCTGCCCGCCCCCCCCCCGCCCCCACCCCCCCCCCCCCCCCGCCCTGGCGAGGCCCTGGCCTCTCTGAGCTCCTCAGGAGGTCAGGATGGGAAGTTCAGGAGAGGGTCTGGGCTCCAGTGGGCACGCAGCCCCACACAGGAAGGCCCAGAGCTCCTGCAAGGCTCAGGGTCTCCTCCTCAGGCTCCTTGGCCCGCCAGGTCTTGGGGAGCTTTCCCCTGAGGACTAGTTCCCCCAACGACTTCGCAGCTTGGCCTCGACCCCTGGCAAATGTCCACATCTCTGCCAGGTGTGGAAGCTGTGACATCTGCTCTCTGCCACACACTTTCCACGCTGACGGCAATGGTTAAGGCACTAACCCTCCCACAGCCCCAGAAGAGGAAAGAGGGGCTTCCAAAAGTTCAGAAACTTGCCCAAGGCCGCCTGGCTCGCCAGTGGGGGTGCGGGGCTTAAACCCGCCAATCTGGCTCTTACCCATCAGGTGCACGCACCGTGGAGGAGGTGAGGGGGAGGTGGCGTTCCCACCCAGTGCGGGGGAAGGAAAGAGAATGCAGTTTGGGAGTTCGAGTCTCTCGGGTCCACTGGGGTCTCTGGCCACAGCCTCAAAGGTGTGGCTGCCTCCGGAGGGTGACCTGGGCCTCGGCTGGGAGCTGAGTCAAGAGGAGGGGCCGGCGGCAGCTCCAGACGCACCCATGGGGCGAAGCTGCGGAGGAAAAGGCCATTCCCCATAGCCGGGGTCTGCGATGCCTGGGCCAGCATGGCCTCCGGAGGGCCTGCAGGAGGCGGCGGGTCCTAGGATTCCACCTGCCCCTCCGCTCCCCCAGCCCACAAAGGCCCAGCGACAAGGGGAGAAGCAGCCAGGCGCAGGAAAGGCCATCCCCCTCGTGGCCTTGTTGTTGTGGTTATGCAGGAAATCATGATGGTTCCTGTGAAACACTAGGACGTGAGAAAAGCAGGTAAACGCCCTCCCAAGCCCAGAAGTAAACTCGTGACATGTTGGTGTCTGTCCCTCCAACTCTGGTTCCATGCAAATCTGTCTGTATTCATTTTAAAAGTTGCCTGCAGCCCTTAGAGCCCTCCCCACATGTGGCTCGTCAGACGCTGGCTTGGGAGCCGTCCTGACCGTCTCACGGCCGAGTCCCTGGGCCCAGAACGGCGCCTGGCGCACACAGTAGGCGCCCTTTGGGTGTTTGCTGAACGAGGTCGTGGAGGCGCTGTTTCTGTTTGTAAACTGTTTCTTTCTTTTGTTATTAACAATGTCGTATGGGGCCTTCTTCCACACCATAGACTGATTGTCTGTGTCCCCCAAAATTTGTCTGGTGAAATCTTAACCCTTGATGTGATGTGGCAGAGTTGGGGGGGCCCTAGGAGGTGCTGGAGTCATGAGGGTGGAGCCTCAAGAATGGGATCAGTGCCCGTACAGAGGTGACCTCGAGAGCTCTGGGCCCTTCACTGCGTGAGGACGCAGCGAGAAGACGGCGTCGTGAACCAGGAACAGCTCTCACCAGACTCCGGGTCCACTGGCACCGGGACGGAGACCTGCGGCCTCAGGACCGTGAGAAGTCAATATGCGTGACTACAGCCCCCGCCTGCGGTATTTTTGCTATAGCAGCCCAAACCCACCGCATTCCGCCTCAATAAACTCAGGCCTACAGCAGGGGCCCGGGGAGCTGCAGCCTGTTTCGTAAGCAGTCTGCTTGGAACACGGCCACGCCTGTCCGTTCCCGTCGTGTCTGTGGCTGGTTTTGCTCGGCAAGAGCAGAGGAGAGTATGATGGAGATAGAATGGCCTGGAAAGCCTGAGCACTTGCTCTCTGTCCTTTAGGAAACCGCTGGCCAAGCCCTGGTCTACTTTATCCATCTGACAGCGCCCGCTCCTGCCACCTCACCCTGCACCTGCTCGGCCCGCTCCCGCCCGGCCCAGGTGCTGGGAGGGGTCACTTGGGGGACCAGCTGATTGAACCAACCCTCCTGGTTGGCTCCTTAGCAGCTTCTACATCGTCAAGTTTTGGAGCAACAGTGAAGCGTCCTCACTTCAGACAACTTGCCTTTCAGTCCACGGAGCTGTGCAGGCACTGGCCCCCTCCACTGGCCAACTCCTACTCAGCCTTCAAAGCCCAGCTCAACCCACTCCACCACCCAACATTCACCCTGAGCTCCTGGGCCCTTCCGTGATCAAAGCTGTGGTCTCCAGCAAGTCCCAGAACTGCTCAGCAGCCCCATCCCCCCAACTGGAAAGTGGGGCTGAGAGCCAGTCACCTCCAGGCTGTGTGTGAGTGGCATGCTGGCTCGGAGTGAGTCCCTGCATGTGGGACTCAGAGGTGGGAGAGGCCGCCGCCCACATCCCACCCTCGTCCTCATCCTCGCTCCTCATCCGTGCAGAGGACCCTGCCCCACAGCCCAGCAAGGCAAGAGGTTGTTTTGGAAGGCGAGCTGAAACTGGGGTGGGGGAGGGGGCGTTGTCAAACAGGATTCTCCCAAAGGGCACAAGGCTGCGCGTCTGGCGGGGCGCGGCTTCTGTTTACAGCCGGGCTGCAAACTCCCCTCTGCCTGCGTTTCTTTCCTCCTGGAGAAATGTTATTTGACCTCAAAACATCAGCGACCTGTCTGGATCAGGCTGTTTTCCTGCAGGACTGGCATTTGTACTTGGAAGTCAGGCAGCCGCACCCAGCGAGTCACCGGGGCTGCGACACACACAGGGCTGAGTCCGGGCAGGTCCCTGACCCCTTGGCCACCTCCTCCTTACAGCATCGGAGAGCTGGGACCAGGGCGATGGGACCAATCTCCCCACCACACTCAGCGTGGACTGGAGCAGGGCACACCACACCCAGGCACCTGCCACACGCACCGCACACGCGCACACCACACACAGAAGCGACACATGCAAATATTGCACATGTATATGCATGTGCCAAATGCACATGCGAAATGCACAGGCACACACCGGCCACATGCATGCACACCTCAAATGCACATGCAGACATGCATGGTGACACACATGCACACATGCCTGAGCACGCCGAGATACACACATTCAGGCACAAGCCACACCTGAGGCGACTCACCTGACCAAACAGGTGACTCCCCCTCTGATTTTTCCCAACACCCATGTCTTGCATGCTGGTGGGATGTTTCTCCACGGGCGTGGTGTCCCTCATCTTGGTGCCCTCCCACACTCAGACCCTGGTCACTGTCCCCTCCTGCCCCAGGGGCCTGCTTCGTCCACTCTGCAAATGGCAGAGATTTGAGCTGCTGTGAGCATCCTGTGTCCCTGCCAGGCAGGCGACATCATCTGTCTTGTCATTGAGGAGACCACAGTTCAGAGAGGGTGATGCCTTGCCTGAGGTCACACAGCAGGGGCAGAGCTGGGACTCCACTTGGACTCCATGACCCTGCTTGGAACCCAGAACTCACCCCTCCCTTGGCCCATCCAGGCCTCCAGTGTGTCTTATGGCTTTGCTGCACCCTTACCCCCAAAAAGTCATGGCCGACCATGAGAAGCATGGAGCACTTGCCCGCTTGCCATCAGCTCAGTCCCCACAGCCCCCATGGAGTGGGATGGAGCAGTCAGGACACTGCCCAGGGACACAGTCAGGATGCTGTCCACGACCTGCTCTCCCCTCCTGGGTTTCCCTGACCCAGGAGCCCCTCAGCCCCAAGACTTGCCCTGGGGACCGCTCCATGCTGGTGCTCATGAGGGAGGAGCCACAGGAACACAATCTTTGCAGCATTCATGACCTGATCCCAGCCTGGCGTCCTCTGCTTCTGCTCTGTTTGAGCAGAAGCAGGTTGCTGGGTGCAGCCCACACTTAACGGACAGCACTAGACAATGAGCAAGCCCGTGAGGCAGGGTCCAGGGGCCGGGCAGGAGCAGGAGGCAGTGAGGACACCGCTGCCGCAGGCTCGCAGCGGGACGGCGCGGGCCAGGGAGGCAGGCAGTGCCATGTCCACGGGACTGACATCTCTAACTGCTGGACGTCCTGGTTTTATTCTCGCCTGACTCATCTGGGGGCTTTGATGATATTCTCGGTGAGAGTGGCCGGCACGGTGCTTTGACATCCCTCCACTCTCCCAGTCCCTTTCATCGATGACCCAGTTCTGCCTCCTTCTCCCCAGGAAGCAGCACACTTTCTGGAGAATTTTCAGAAGTGCAGGAACTAACCAGGCTACATTCTATTTGTCCCCCAGCACTGTGGAATTGGGAGTCCATCTGCAGACCGGGAAACTGAGGCTTAAAAAGTAGGGGAGCCCAGCTGAGGCCCCGTAGCTGAGAGTGGGGGGCCAGATCCAACGCACACCCTCCACTGTCCCACACAGCCTCCCGGTGACATTCAAGCGCCTGCAACCAGATCCCCCAGACGAACCCCAGACTCAGTGTCTGGAGGAGGAGCCCTGAGACAGCGGACGTGGAAGTGGAGGCCACACCCGGAACCTTTCGCAGGAGGGTGGGTCCCGCTCCCTTCTGAGGCCGAAGGTCCTTCTCCCAGCCCTGCCCCCCAGATGGCCCGCAGGTGTCTGGTCTTCACTGGCAGCCTTGGGCCCTCCCGTCCGTGGCTGCCCAGGCCAGCACTCTCTCCCCGGAGCGGAGGGGCTGCCCCCACTATCCTGTGTCGTTTATCTGGGAGGATGTCACTCAGTGAGGACAGGCTGTCTCCGTCACTGCAGCGCCCCCAGGCCCAGCACACAGTAGGTGCTCAAGAAGCATTAGCTGAATGAGCCAGTCCACACCACCTGCCCCAGCGCCCTGTGGAGCTCTGTCCTTCCGCCCCAACCATGTGGGGAAGAGGTGCGTGGAGCTCCTGGCGGGGCCTCTGGGTTCGTTGTCGACCTCCGCTGCAGCCACAACGCCGCAGTGAGGGGCAGAGGGGCTCGGCTAGGGGTCATTCAGCACAAAAACTCCGTGGAGACAGGAGAGGTGCGCGTGTGGCTCCCTGCGTCCCTGCAGCCTGGGCTGTGCCCTGCGCACTGCAGGCGCTCAGCAGACACTGACAGTCTGCTCTTCTGGAGCCCTTCCTCCACAGCACCCTCCCCGGCCCACCCACTGTCCAGCACCTGCCCCGTGGAGCCTGCCACGTGGTGGGCACTCAGCACTTGTTGAGGGCACGACCCAGGAGGGTCAAGACTGGGCAAGCCCAGGCCAGAGCTGGGGCAGCATGCTCAACGCCATCTGTTTTAAGCAACTGAAAACTGAAAGAGCAAAAACGACAAGGACACTGTGAAATTCCTGGAATTGGGGGGAGGGGATGGCTTGGAGCCCATGGAGGGGACAGTGGGGCCACATGACCCAGGATGAGACCCCAGCCCCAGACAAGGGACCCGCTCTGAAGGTGTGGGGCCAGTGAGCCTGGGTGCAGGGCAGGGAGTAAGATGCATGTCAGCGCCTATGAAGGAGGAGGGTCTCCCTCTCACAAGGCTCAAGGAGAACCCCCAACATGAGTTCTGATGCTGGAAAGCCAGAAGGAATAGCCAATATCCACTACAGAGACCAAGTTTCTGATCTTTTTGCTGCACCACACTGTCTCCTAGAAGAACATTTCATTCCCTCTGCAGTCCATACCCCCAGATATAAAAGACTGGAAAGGAAAAGAGCAAACTGGAAAAAAATTTATCGACATTTGACTGGAGGAAAATATCCTTAAAATGCAAAGAGCTGCTGCAATTCAAGAAAACGATGAAGATCACAACAGGAAAAAAGGACAGAGGTTGTTAACACATGAGCCACAAAAAAAGGTAAGTTGGGACCCGCTTGGTGGCGCAGTGGTTAAGTTTGCATGTTCCACTTTGGTGGCCCGGGGCTTGCCAGTTTGGATCCCCAGTGTCAGTCTACGCACTACTTGTCAGGCCATGCTGTGACAGGCATCCCGAATATAAAGTACAGGAAGATGGGCATGGATGTTAGCTCAGGGCCAGTCTTCCTCAGCAAAAAAAGAGGAGGATTGGTGGCAGATGTTAGCTCAGGGCTAATCTTCCTAAAAAAAAAAAAAAAAAGATAAATTGCCAGCAAATACGTGGAGAGGCTCAGCTTCGTGAACCAGTGTAGGAATACAATCAAACAGCAGCATTCCAGTTTCCCCACCTGCAGAGGACAATGTAAGTCAAATGCTGTCCGCCTTTCCACGGGTCCTCCGCAGGAAGCAAGGGAGATCTTGGCGGGCTGGCACGAGGCAGTCCAGCATGCACTGTGGGATCCCATTTGCATGTACAGAACTGAAAGCCCAGATGTTTCTGCTGGACTGCAATTACCGGTAAGAAACCCGCCAGGGGCCTGGAGGAGGAGCAGGGGGGACTTCCCTCTTCCTTTACGCTCTTCTCCACTTTTTTTTTTAACAAAAAGCATATTTTTTCTATAACTTGAAAAAGAAAAAAAATGACAACACCCAAAGGCCATAAAAGAAAAAATAAGTGCAAATACCAATAAATAAGAAATGAAAAAAAGAAAAAAAAAAGAAAAATTAAAAAAAAGAAACGAACATGAGACAGAGGAGGATGAGCGGCCCTCTGCACGTGCCAGTGCTGCCTTCTGCTCCTTGGCTTGAACTAAGTTGAGAAAAGTGGGAAAAAGCCTATACAACCTAAAACGACTATAGTTTCTCTCTAAATTACAACGATCTGAAACAACAGAAAATTAGTGTTCATTTTAATTCTTCCTTAAAAAAATCACAATTATATATAATTTAACAAAGCAACTACAGGATGCAGATTCAAGATAAAATTCATTCGGAAAGGCGACGCTCCTACGTGTTCAAATTCACGGAGATGTGTGCCTTCCCTCCAAAGTCAAACATACACTATGATAATTTTAAAATCATCAAAAAAGGAAAAACACAAACAGATAAAATTAAACAAAATTTCTTTCTGTCAAAAAAAGCAAAATAAACAAATAATAAATTGAGAAAAATTATTTGCAAATCCCACTAGACCGATGCCCATCTGAAAATGGGCCAAGAGCACGTAGGAAGCTGGAGCTTGGAGATCGCACGAGCCCCAGCGCCCCCTGGTGGCCGTCTCAGGCATTGCCGGCAACACAGGTGTCCCCACCTGGGCATCCCAGCCGCCATGCAGCGGCTCCCGCAAACCACCGTGGTGCCAGGTGAGTCTGGCCGGGATGCACCCCTGCTGGTGGAATCCCACCCGCTATAGAAAAGGGTGAGGGATGAGCACGTGTACTGGGGTTAGTTTTCTATGCTGCATAACAAACTACCACCACGTAGCCGCTGAAAACACGCAGGCGTCCAGCACAGCGAGCTGGGGTCCTGGCTCAGGAGCCGTCCCATCAGGGCTCCGGTTGGTGGCAGAATTTGGCTTCTTGCGGAGAGAGGACTGAGGTCCCGCTCTTTTGCTACTTTGTGGCCTTCACAACCCCTGCTCCCTCAAGGCCTGTGGAGCGCCTCTGTAACTCTCCTTGGTCACAGTCCTGCCACACACATGGAGAAATCCTGGGCACATCTTCCAGGGGCGGGAATCCAGGGCCACCCTAAAATCCTGGGGAGGCGGTGAACAAATGACCCCATCACAGGTAGCAGTCCCGAGGGAGGCCCCGCCCTTGCAGCACCTACAACCCTACAGTTGTGAGCTCTTGGTCATCACTGCTGGGCCTTCACCGGGGGACCAGTGTGACTTCAGGGATTCCCAGGTGGGCCAGCAGCACCCATCCTCCAGGCCTCCAGCTCTGCCTGCAGGGAAGCTCCCTTAGCCTCAGGGAGGGCTGGGCCAGGGCTGGCCGCCACAGGCAGCATCACAGCTCCGAAGCTGGGCCACCAGCAAAGCCACAAAACCCATCACCTCCTGATCCAGACTCACATAACGTAACCCCAGTTGTAAAACTCCACAAACGCACTGCCCAGAGCGTTCCAGCACTGCAGGGGGCAGTACCTCCCCTCTCCCCCGTCGGGGGTTGCGGTGGCTCAGAGCAGACTCTGGAGAGCAAGCAGAGCCCCTCTGAATGCTTCTCCAGGTGCGGGGCTCAAGCCTCACCAGGTGGCACAGCTCGCCTGGCTGCTGGGGGCAGGGCCATCCCTCATGAACACCCACAGCACGTAGCCAAGTGCCACCAGTGGGAGGCCAGAGGAACAGCTTACTCTAGGCAATACAGCAGAGCCGCATGGGTCGGAGGAGGGCATTACAGAAAGTGTCACGGGGTCCTAAAGCCTGGGTCCCCTACTGGAGGCCTTCGTTGAGCACATTCACTCCCTCACCAGCCAGGTACTGCAGCAGGCCCTGCACAAGGCGGGGGTGCAGCTAGGGGTACAAGGCCTGAAGTGGGATGAGGTGTGTGCAGAGGTGACTGAAGACAGAAACCATGTCAAGGGGTGACAGGCCAGCACTTGGGAACTAGTACAGAGGGGCTGCTGCCCTGCATGTCCGCCGGAAGGCCCCTGGGCTCCAGGACCTGTGAAGAGCATAGCCAGGACTCTGGCAGGACAGAGCCACCTGCCCTTGGGGACACTAGTTTAACTCCTCACGAGGCTCCCAAGCACAAGGCAGACGGAACCCACATCACACGGCCACCAGAGGTCCCCACCACGTCCTTCCTCTTACGGATGGATGTCAGGGACACGGCACAGGATTCCTAAATATACAAGAGCACGGGAGTCAGCACCCCAACAACTGGTGACTACAGATGTGCAACAGGGAAGCCCTCTAAACCGTCGGATGCAGCTGCTGGGCACAGGATTGCCCGTGACCCGAGTGCATAAAAAGCTGCATCTGCAGGGCTGCAGGGTCAACACTAAAACATACTAAGAAGTCAGTCTCCAAAGCTGCTTCTCTCACAGCAAGCCCTGCTGTGACAAACAGGGACCAGGGACCAGGGACCAGGATGGAGCTGTATCTGAGCATCTCACTTGTAGGGAAACCAGACTCCAATTTCAAAAACACTCAGGCACCGAGGCTGGCCCGGTGGGCAGCGGTTAAGTGCGCACCTTCTGCTTCGGCAGCCCAGGGTTCGCCAGTTTGGATCCCAGGTGCCGATATGGCACCGCTTGGCAAGCCATGCTGTGGCAGGCGTCCCACATAGAAAGTAGAGGAAGGTGGGCACGGATGTTAGCTCAGGGCCAGTCTTCCTCAGTGAAAAGAGGATTGGCAGCAAATGTTAGCTCAAGGCTAATCTTCCTCAAAAACAAAACAAAAACCGCCACACACCATGCTATCATCAGGGGTACAGGCAACGCAGTGCTTGTCCATGTGGGCACCGCACAGCTGGCCTCCAGCCCTCCTCTGGGGTGGGCAGTGGGGCTGTCCTGGCTGCCGCTTGGCAGCAAAGTAGGTGCAGGGATTTGCAGGTGTCTTAGGGGTAGGAGAGGCCAGCCTTCTGCAGAGCACACATGGCCCCCGTTTGGGTGACGGGCCCCTCCTCGGCACAGCAGACGGGCAGACGGGCCCAGGGAGAGTCTGGCTGTGAGTCAAGGCAAGGCTGACTACCCAAATCTGGGGATGCTAAAGTAACTAGAAACTACTCTGATTAAAATAGACAACTTTACTTAACATTAGGCATTGGAACCTTCCCAGAAAAAAAGCTATTAAATTATTCAACCAGCAACTAATCAAACGGTTCGGAAATACAAAAAGCAAGATGCAATCCAGTCTCCGGGCTCCCCTGCAGCAACACCTTCGTCCCCTGCCAGGCCTGCAGGCTCCCCTTACAACAAAACATCTCCCCAGGCCACAGCCCGTTCCTCAGACGGATGTCACGTGGAGACCGCAGATTTATCGCAAGTTGCCCACAAGGCTTTATTTTTTCTTTTCCACATCCTGCTCTGCGGCCTCCTTGGCCCTTTTTGCCCGGATGCCAAAGAGCCGGGCGTTGGCGCGGGCCATGCGGAGGCTGGCGAAGGCCTTGAAGTTCTTCTCCTCGTCCGTGATGGCTCTGGCCTTCTCCTTCTTGTAGACCTGGAAGAGAGCGTGGGCTCAGGCCTCACTGCGGACGCCTGTGACGAGGCCGAGAACCAAAGGCCGGAACCCGAGGCGCCTTGGAGATCAAGGAACGCCGCCTGGCCAGGCCACTGCTGGGGCTAGAGGCCGCCAGGCCAGAGGTGTAATAACCCTCCCCAGGATTCAGCAACCTCCCCAAACTCAAAGCAGAGGCAGAAGCAACTGCCTCAGTTATGAAGGATGGTGGGGCACTGTGCTCAGACCCGCCACCCGTCCCAGAGGAACCTCAATGGCCTGGTCGCTTGCTGGGCAGGTTAGAGGATCATCAAAACATGCCCAGAGAAAAAAGAACCCAAAGATGAGGAAGTGCAAGCGAGGGTCCCCAAAGCTTCCTCAAAGGGAGGACAAAGCCCTCCCAAGGAGTGCACCTGTTAAGAATGCAGGATGCTCTTCCCAGGACTAAAGAAAAAAGTCCCTTTTCGTGAACCTATACATCTTAACGCAGGCCCCAGGTGCCGCCCTTGACTCCCTGCAACCCCTTCCCCGCCCCAGTAAGCCCTCACATGCGCACGCGCTCAACTCCTCCACTTACGTTCCGTATAGGCATAACCGGTCCTGTCAGCTGGGTGGCCAATTTGAGTTCTTCCGCCTGTTAACGAGAAAGGAGAGTCAAGTGGACTCAGCTCATTTCCCCAAGAGGTCCAACTGTCTAACCTTCTGAGACAGCCCCACGCCTCTCGCTAGACGTCCATCCCCATGCTTGGAAGTGGAACGGCGCCTGCCCCCACAGGTGCGTGTGTTCTGCACACATCCTCAGTGTGTCACTGGGGTCCTGGTGCATCTAGCTAACAGCAGACACGGGCAGACACAAGACAACCACCCAAGTGTGACCAGGGATGCAGGCAGAACAAACTATGGTCTGGACTATAAAGTCACCCCCCAAACCCTACTCCTGAAAGTCCATAGGCATGGACGCTGTCAACCGCGTCCTGCAGGTTCTTCTAGAAATGTCTGCATTGCGTATGAAGCATCTTAAACAGCAAGACACTTCCAATGTAAGAAAGCTAGCTCTAACACAAACAGCTCTCACCATCACCATAAGCCAGATCGCTTTTGAGCACAAGCGTGAACTGTGGCAGTTCTCACAATTAACGTACAATCTCCCAACAGCTTTTTTTCTCATTCATCAGTTCTCTATCACCCACCCATACAAGGCCACCCAACCTTAGGAAACAAAGAAATGCTAAGTAAATGCCTCCTCTTCTCACACCACCTGACCCACGGGCAGGCCTCCAGGCCCCTCTCGGGCCGAGCACTGACTCACCGAGCTGTCCCCCTTCTTGGGGGCCGAGGGCCTCCTGGGGAAGAGGATGAGCTTGGAGCGGTACTCCTTCAGCCGCTGCACGTTGGCCTGCAGGGACTCGGTGGACTTGTTCCGCCTCCTGGGGTCCACCGAGATCCCGATGGTCCGGGCCACCTTCTTGTGGATGCCGGCCACCTGTCCAGAGACACACAGATGCAGCCCCGAGGGATGATCGCCCCGCGCCCCCAGCGCGCGCCCGGCCGTCAGACGGACAAGGGTTCAGTGCACTTTCATCAAGGCCGTGCAGAGATTCCGGAGACTGTCATCATGCGACCGGCAGGGACGGCTGACGGCGCCCGCCGCGCTACTCACCCGCAGCTCCTCCAGGCTGAAGCCCCTGCCGGCGCGCACGCGGGTGTGGTACCTGACGGTGGGGCAGCGCACGACGGGCCGGACCGGGCCGCACGCCGGCCGCGGGGCGATGCGCCGCGCCTTGGCCTGCCGGGCCTTGCGCCTGGACGGAGAAAGGCCGAGCGCCGGTTACCCCGGGCCCCCGCTCGGGGACACGGCGGGACGGAGGAAACACACGGAGGAGGCACGGAGGGGACACAGGGAACATGGAGGGAGAAAGAAAATGCACGAAGCAGACACAAGGAACACGGAGCAACAGAGAGGAGACACACGGAGGAGACACAGGAGCACGAAGGAACGGAGAGGAGACACACGGAGAGGACACGGGAACACGGAGGGACGGGGAGGAGACACGGAGAGAACAGAGGGAACACAGGAGGCCGCGCCCGCCCGCTCACCTGCGGATCTTACGCGCCGGCTGGTTGAACCACGTGGCCACGCGCCGCTGCCAGTCCTTGTGGAAGTGCGGCTTCAGGATCATGCCATTCCGGCTGGGCGCCATGGCTGCTGCCTAGGGGCCTGCGGGGTAGGCAGCGAGTCAGCACCTGGGCTCCGGCGGACGCGGGGTCCCATCCGCCCGCCTGCCCACAGAGCCCGGGTCACGGCCCGACGCCATCTGCAGAGTCCCTTCCTCGGCCGCGCGGGCAGCTGCCCTACGCGGATGGCGGCGGATGGAACCCGATGGCAATCGCCGGCTTCCCATGGCGCCGAGCTCCAGCCTACCCACCTCCTCCTCCCGGGTACGGCCGGCGAAAAGGAAGTGGCGCCGCAAAGCCCCCTGGGATGGTTGTGGGCCCAGCCAACCAGAGGCGCCGGAGCTTTCTGACCAATCAGAGACGGGTATCCCGGAAGTGACGCCCGTGCGCTCCCGGCCGCTCCCGCGGTCCCTGGTGGACATGGCGCCGCCCGCGGGCTCTTCGCGGCCCCGGAAGAGGACGCCCCGACCCACAGGGCGGCCGCGGCTTGGGCTCAGCGGGCTCCAGTAGGTGCCCGGCCTTTCCTGCTCTGCACGACGCCGGACTCGGTGTGACCTCTCACCGAGGCTTCCGGTTTCGTTCCACCTCCCGTCGGGGCTTCCGTGCTACTTCAGGCCCGTAACTGTGCCGAGCGGGCCGTGAGCGGGCGCCCGGCTCCTCTCGGGTGTTTCCACGCGGAAGCCCCCCTCGGCGGGTCGGTAGCTCCGCCGCGGCCGGGCAGCTGGGACCGAGAGTCCCGGCGGCCGGCTGCAGGGGCCGCTCTGCCCGCCGCGCGTCCTCCTGACGCTCTCCGCGACGGGCCCGGGAGTCGCCGCCGCCCGTGAGCCTTGCCCCCAGTGACCCTCCTGCCCGCCCTCCTTTCGCCAGGTTCCCTCGGTGGACCCGGTCAGCGGTTTCAGGACGTCACGACACGAGTGGGACCCTCGGAGGCCGGCGTCCTCGCTGAGTAGACGGGTTGAGACACCCTTGGGCGTTGGAGGCCGGGCTGGGGCTCGGCGAGGAAGGCTAGGGTGTGGTCGGGGAGGCCGGCGTTGAGCCGCGCGGAGGAGTGCGCGGCCTGCAGGGAGGTCCGGGCCCGTCCGTGGTCGGCACAGACGGCTGGCACGAGGCGCTCCTCCCTAAGCCGGCCAGCCGCGTCTGTCTGGGAGGGTAGGACTTAAGATGCCTTTAGTCTGCCCCTCTCGCAGACGCAGGCGGGCTCACGTGGAAGGCCCGTGCCCGCAGGTCCCTGAGACAGCGGCGCGGGGTTGGCGTGGTTCTACCCGTGTGCCGGCGTCGAGACTTTGCCGAGGTGCTTGAGCTTCTCCCTTCGGTGAGGTGGGAGGACTGCTGGGAGTCCCCACTGCTTTAGGGCCCCGCACGCGGCGGCGCCCAGCACGGGGTGAGCCAGTGATGCTGGGCGGTCCTGACGTCGCACAGCCCTGCTTCCAGGCGACATGGCAGGAGCCGGGGTGGTGAAGGCGGCGCAGCAGAGGGGAGGGTTGGAGTTAGGGAATGCTCACCAAAACCGTGAGAGATGCTCTTCCGCCTCAGATCACCGTGTCCAGTGGAGCTGGGGCCTGAACCCACGCTCACTCCAGGCAGCAGCATAACTGCACCGACACTGGAGGAGACGTTTGTGGAATAAACGCTTGCCTTGGCTCCTGACAGATTTCTTTGAATGTGATCAGTCAGATGTTAGCCCACACTTCCTGTGCTGTTCTCAGCCCCTTGCAATGATCCCGCGGTGGACCCAGATACCTGCTCCGTCTAATCTCAAGCACATTCCTGTCCCCATCTGCAGTGTCTCTTTCTGGGCAGACCCACAGACTCAGGCAGCTCCATCTGCCCTAACCCACGCCTCCACCCGAGCTCCAGCTGCTTGCAGTTAAGATGCTGCCCTGGGCCACCGGGCCGGGGTTAAGGTCTGAAATTGGAAACACGGCTCAGAATTACGTTCCAGGTGAGAAGGCCGAGTTGTAATTTGAGGACTGTGGTCTGCTGCACACGGCCAGGCGTAGAATTCCAGTTCCCACGCCTGGAGACGCCACACTTCGTCCTTTAAAAGTATGCAAAACGAGGGCCGCCCGCTGGCGCAACAGTGAAGTGCACGTTCTGCTTCAGCGGCCCCAGGGTTCGCCAGTTCAGATCCTGGGTGCGGACCTGGCACCACTTGGCGAGCCATGCTGTGGTAGGCGTCCCACATATAAAGTAAAGGAAGGCGGGCGTGGATGTGAGCTCAGGGCCTGCCTTCCTCAGTGAAAAGAGGGGGATTGGCAGCAGTTAGCTCAGGGCTAATCTTCCTCAAAAAAAACAGTATACAGAATAGCAAGGCAAAAAAAGTGATATGAAATTCTACTGGAAACACGCTCAGCCTTCCTGTTGGGAAAGATTAAAGTGTCATGCAGCGGTCCTTTGACATGAAGCCTTGGCTGGCCCAAGGGTTTTAAAAGTCAGTAGCCATAGAGACAGTCCCTGTCCTGCTTTGCACAGAACTCCACAGCCTCAGCTCTGCTGAAGGGCTTTGGGCTTGGGCCTGCAGGGGCCACTGAGAGGGCTGCCACTCATGCCCCTGGAAGCCATGCCACGCTGGGCTAGGAGGCCCGGGGGCCAGAGGGCCTGGATAAACGCCCCTGGAGGTGTCGGAGCATGCTCTGCACAGCTTCCCAGAACTTCTTTGCAAGGCTGAGCTCCAGTAACTCAGCCGTACCGGCTCATTCTCCACCTGCACCTGATTGCCCTCATCCAGCTGCTGCTTGGAGGGTCGGCCTCAAAGAAATGCAGCCTGAGACAGTTGACGATAGCGTCTGGAGCCCTTGCAGGCACACAATCTTGATTTTATTTTTCTTAATAAGTTGGGGAATATTCCTTTTTTTTTTTGAGGAAGATTAGCCCTGAACTAACATCTGTGCCCATCTTCCTCCATCTTATATGTGGGGCACCAGCCACAGTGTGGCTTGATAAGCAGTGTGTAGGGCCACACCAGGATCTGAACCCATGAACCCTGGGCCACTGAAGCTGAGAGCACGAACTTAACTGCTGCACCACTAGGCTGGCCCCACAAAAATCCTGATTTTTAATATGGCAGCAAAGTGATTTTATAATGCGTTGAGGAAAAACATGTCATGTCTCTAATACCACTTTGCAAAAATTAGCATGCTAACAACATCCTATACATTGAACTAGGAAAGCCTCCAACTCAGTAGTTTTACACTGCCTGGTCACAGAAGGCGACAACTCCGCCTCTCAACTTCCCCAAATCAGCCTACACATAAATCAGATATGGGCGAACTCGGAGTCCTGTAATATGAGAAACACCCAATGTCATGGAAAGAAAACTGCAAGTACGTTATCATAATCATAAATGTTCCATTTGAAAGTTCTTGAGAGTAGATCTTAAAAGTTATCACAGAAAAGAAAATTCTGTAACTATGGTGATGAATGTTAACTAGACATTGTGATCATTTCACAATATATATATCAAATCATGTTGTAAACCTGAAACTAATAAAATGTATGTCAATTATATCTCAAAAAATAAATTTTGAAAAAGCAAAACATCATTTCATTCTTGAGTATAGATCAAAATGGAGAGGGGCTGGCTCGGTGGCACAGCAGTTAAGTGCACACGTTCTGCTTTAGTGGCCCAGGGTTCACCAGTTTGGATCCCGGGTGCAGATGTGGCACCGCGTGGCAAGCCATGCTGTGGTAGGCATCCCACATATAAAGCAGAGGAAGATGGGCATGGATGTTAGCTCAGGGCCAGGCTTCCTCAGCAAAAAGAGGAGGATTAGCAGGAGGAGAAAAAAAAAAAAAAACAGAACAATTTGTATTGTGATTTAAGAAACATAAAGTTCATTTCTCTCTTTTAATCTGCAGAGGCTCTCTATGTTAAGTATACGTTTACTTAAGCAACAAGTGTTCATCTCAACAAGGAGACTTCCCACGCCTGACTCAGAGAAGACTTGCAGAAGCTACGGCCAGGCCATGCTGCAGAGGGCAGAGGGCAGGGTTGTGGTCCCAGGGGTGCAGTCTGGCTGCTCCAGGAGACCACATGCTGTTGCTGGAGAAGCCTCTTCACTTCCAGGACCCCCTTCAAGGAGGTGTGAGGAGCAGTGTTGGTCCACGCACGAGATAGCAGAGGAGGCATTACCCACGGTGCTCTTCTCCAGCACCAGGTGTCTGATAACCGGGAGGTGACGTCACTTGTGACCCCTCAGAGGGCCCAAATCTGCGAACAACTCACTCGTGTAAATCTAAGCACGAAGTGACCTTCCTTCTCTGGGTGGCCATGAGCCCACTCACACCAGTGAGCACTGGGAAGCCGGGCTGCAGCTTCCTCCGCTATAGCAAGGTAGCCCTTTCCTGCCATTCACCTCCTTTTCCTGGCTAAGCATCTTCTGGCACTCAGCAAATGATTTTCCAAAGGATGGACAGACACAGGCTATTTGAATGAAGTGCGGGGGGTCCACCATCAGAGAGGATGCCACCCCAGGGCAGAGGTACCAGCCGCAACGCCCTAACTACATGCAGATCTTTGGGAATGAATTGGAGAGCTGGGGCAAAGGCCACAGTGCCCCTCAGAGCTGCCCTCCCTTGGTGCGTAACCACACCTGCCCTGCCCCATACAGCAGGTCCTCAGGGCAAAGGGGGGCAGCAACAGGACAACCCATCCTATCAGGAAGCGGCCATAACCGCTCCAAACGCCACTCACAGAGCAGGCGAAGCAGTGAGAGCAGCAGGGAGGAGCCCCCGTGCTGTCGGGCACCCCTGGAGACGGGGAGCTGAGGGCACTTCTGTCTCACAGCGATGCGGCGTCCTTGCCCCTTTATCCCAGATCCCTGTGAAAGGGGATCTTCAGTTGATTATCTCATGGCCGATTATACACTGCAGACACAATCCTGTGATCCAGGACAAACCGACAACCCCGGGGGGTTAGAGCTGGCAGTGCAATACAACGACCTTCTCCATCCACAGAATTTATTGGTAAGTATCCCAACAGTTCTCAGGTGTCCCCCACAGCACCACCAGACCAGCAAGGAGAGGTTCTCGTGCTCAGTGGTCCACACAGCAGTAGGTGGCAGTGTTTTAATCCTCTAGAATCTCGGTATCCCCACTGACGAGTGAGCACAAGGACAGGGCCCAGCAAGGAACCAGTGACAATCGGCTCAGAGGGTCCCTTCATCGCAGATCCCATTAGCATTCTGGTGAAGACACAGGAGCCGGGAGCAGCCCATGCAGCAGCCCCGGCATGAACAGGCTGTTCAGAGCCTGCCCGCTGCACTGCCCTGGGATCCCCCCACACCAAGAAGTGACAGGGTCACAGACTGGGGAACTCAAGAAGGGCTCCACGCGCACCTGGGACCCTCCCGTGGAGGAAAACCATCTAAAACAAAAGCTGAACCATCCATCTCTCGAAGACTTTACTAATCCCGGGGGGGGAAATGGGCACACAGAGCTCGGAAGCCCTCAGCAGAGACCAGAGCAGGCCGAGTCTCTGGCGAAGGGAACTTGAAGGAGCCAGTAAGGAGCTCGCTTTCTGGGCCTGGCAGACGCCGCAGCCCCACGGGCAGTCAGGGTGATCCCACTATTTGGGCCAAGATGGCTCTTCCCCTCGGAGCGGGGGCTGCTGAGGCGCCTCCTCCTCCCCGGCATCTTGCTTCTCTCGCTCAGCGTCGCTCCACCTCTGAGGCGCGATCATCTTCTTGGGTCCGTGAGGCGGCGGGCCAATGAGGGCCTCGATGTCCTCATAGTTTATCACTTCCTTTTCCAGCAGGGCATTCGCCAGCTAGGAGGAACAAGCAGGGCAGTGTGTGAGCCCCCGACAAGGACAGACAAGAGCCTTTTGAGAGCGCAGCACCCAGGAGGGAGGGGCCCCCCTCCCAGGAAGGGGCGTCTGTGAGCAGGAGGCCCCGACAGGCCACTTTCCCAGGGAAGCAGCACATGCAGGCAGCTCCAGCAAAGAATCCCTCCCTGTCTGAGGCCTGGAGAGGACCCCCAGCTGCCGGCCTCGTCAGCCTTCCACCTCCCTTTGCCAAACGGTGTGCATGTGTGCACGTCGGGGAGTGGGAAGCTAAAACGCAGAGCCCCTCACTGGGATCTGGGGAGAGGGAGCTGGCATTGAGGTCTGAGGGCCCTCACAGTTTGCGAAGGGAGGCTCTGCCGCTCCAGACGTGGTCGTGAGAAACATGCTGAGGAACCCTGTGAGCATCCCGCCCCAGCAGTTCATCTCTGCCGGCTCGGTGCCGACTACACGGGGACACTGCACGGCTGCTCCTGACTGCTTTCCGTCACCCCCAGATCGGGGCGACTGCTTCCTCTGCACGCTGCCCCACTATCTTGCTGAACTCTGAACCCACCAATGGTGTGAGGAGGCCACAGTGCAGACCAGAGACAGGACACTCTCAGCCCGCCACAGAGCCAGAGGCCTGGGCAGCAGCCACAGCCGTGAATGGCAGGTTCCGGCTCAGCAGGTCCGGTGGGCCTGACACTCTGCACTGCTCACAACATCCAGTGAGGCTGGTGCTGCTGGTCCAGGGACGACACTGAGCCCCTCCACCAGGAGCTGACCCTCTGCCGGGACACAGTCACTTCACCTCTGAGGTCACCTTCCCCAAACCCAACGCGCAGGCTCACTGTGAGAACATCTGGGGGACGCACTTCACACACCAGGCCAGGCCTCATAAAGGCCAAGGCCATCACAACAGGGAGTGAGAAACCGCCCCGGCCAGGAGGACCCTGGGGAGAGGGTGGACCATAGACGGGACGCAGGGCAACACTGAGGAAGTCCAACTAAGGTGTGCGCTTCAGTCACTAAGAACACGTCAGTTCTGGTTCACTAGGTGTGGCAGACGCTGACAGCAGAGAAAACTGGGTGTCTCCAGTAGAAGGAACTCTCTACTATATTTGCAACTTTCCTATAAATCTAAAACTATTCTGAACTTTAAAGTTTATTTTAAAAATTGACAAGAGTTTGGGCCTGGCCCGGTGGTGCAGCACTGAAGTGCGCACGTTCTGCTTCGGCGGCCCAGGGTTTGCTGGATCCCGGGTGCGGACATGGCACTGCAGGACAAACCATGCTGTGCTAATCTTCCTCAAAAAAAAAAAAATTGATAAGAGTTTAAGAGTTGGGAAAAGATTAAAGGGAAGTGACCAAACGCTAATTACTGCTGATGCTGCGCAAGGGGCACATGGGTTGTTATGTTCTTCTGTCTCCTCGGGAGGAAGTGACTGGACACGTTTGTAATAAAAAACTAAAAGGTATGGAAAATGTTCATTTCAGCTGAACTGAATGGAACACACATCGGTTATCCTGCTTGCTCCAGGTCTGTGGACAACAGTCCACGAGAGGGCAGGCAGCCAGCTGTGCCGGCACAGTGCAGTGACAGTCAGGGCCCTCCCCAACTTCTGGGGGACAGGCGGGGGCTCAGAGGTCTCACCGCCTGCAGCTTGTCCAGGTTGTCCTGCAGCACCTTCTCGGTGTGCCTGTAGGCCTTAGCCACCAGCAGTTTTGCTTCCTGCCAATCAAAGAGAACAGATCTGTAAGGAGCAAGGACAGCTGACCAATGTTCCCAGTGTCATCTATGGCCTGGCTCTGCACCAAAGTACGTGGAAGAAATGCAGGTTCAGAACACAGCCTCTCGTCTCTTAGGATGAACAGGAGAGCCCAGCTGCCAATAGTTTCCTGCCCCTAGCCTCTCCCCTGGGAATGCCTGCCTGCCACCCATTCACACCCACAGACACCCTGCCAGCTCCTGGAGGCCAGGGAGCCCGCTTCTGTCCTCTATGCCCAGAGCTGCTTGTGCACCAGGCCGAGTGGAGCTGCCCCAGGATGGGGACCCCTGCCCTGGTCCAGTCTCACGTGGGCAATGCAGTGCATCCCTACAGGGACCACGGGACACTGGCTCTATCATTCAGTGCATTTATTTGATATTTGTCCCAGTTCCACATAACCTACAGTTTCATCAGGAGCCACACGGGTCCTCATCCAAGAACAAAAACTTGGCAGGTCAGAGCTGCAACAGAGGCCAGGAAGAACACCCACGATGTGGGGGCCACATGACAGCTCTCAGCTCAGCGCAGTGGGGGCCTCACGTGGCAGAGGGCACCAGCACAAGACCTGTCTCCTAACCTCACTGCAGCGCAGGACGCGGCCGACGCTGGGCAGAGGTACAGCAGCGAGGGCCATGCAGACTCACGTGGTCCATCATCTGCTGGAGGCCCTGGCTGAAGGGGCGCCGTCCGATGCCCGTGAGGCCCTCCTGTGCCTCGGGGAAGGAGACGGGCCCGATGCTCGGTGCCATCCCAAACTGCCTCACCATGGAGTAGGCGATGCGGGTGACCTTCCTCAGGTCGTCCTGCGCCCCTGGAACGTGGGTTCAAGAAAAAACGTTTCTTTCCAGTAGTGCCAGGCCAGGGCACCCTGGTGCCCCACTGGCACACGTCTGGGCCTGACAGCAAGCAGAGCACCCAGGGGACAACAAACTCTTTTACTGTTCCTTAAAAGAAACTTTTAAAAATGCTCTTTTGTTTAAGCAGCAGCTCCTCAGGATGCGTGCTCAGATTCACTTCCCAGCAGTTCTCCGACACAAACCCAGGTCTGCACAGGGCGCGCGCCAGCACAGAGCCCCAGAGTCACTGGGACAAGCCAGGAGTGTCCTCCGCCTCCTCTCTGCACAGTCGACTGAGGCAACAGCTTCAGAACAGGGAAGCTGCTTGGATTTTATACAGTTTTATGTAGCCATTGCCAACAATTAACCAATTAAACGCATTTACAGTCTGCACATGTATGTGTTTTTTGCACATGTATGTGTTTTTGTATCAAATTATTTAAAAAGCCTTGCTTAGTTCCAAATCTCCTTTCCATAGCTCATCTTTTTTTTTTTTCCTTTTTGAGGAAGATTAAACCTGAGCTAACATCTGCTGCCAATCCTCCTCTTTTTGCTGAGGAAGACTGGCCCTGAGCTGACATCCATGCCCATCTTCCTCTACTTTATATGTGGGACGCCTACCACAGGATGGCTTGCCAAGCAGTCCCATGTCCGAACCCGGATCTGAACTGGCGACCCTGGGCCACCGAAGTGGAACATGCAAACTTAACCACTGTGCCACCGGGCTGGCCTCATATAGCTCGTCTTTTAAAGACACTTAATAAAACTCACAAGCACACGTGCATCCCCCTGTTCAGACGCCCCAGCATTCACCCCACATGATAACGGGTGTGAAGGCACTCTGAAACCCTCAGTCCCACCCGGCCGGCTCCTCACCAGAAGTGACCTTGTTGAAGGAGATGTTCTCTGACGCGCGGCCGCCCAGGGCCATGCACATCCGTTCAAACAGCTGCTCCTTGGTGAACAGGTGCTGGTCTCTTGGGAGCATCTGAGCAAAGCCCAGTGCAGCATTTGTCCGCGGCGCAATGGACACCTGCAGGATGTCAGGCGGCCCGAGTTAGCAGGCAGGATGCAGGCATCAAAGACAAAGGTGGGGCAACGTAAGATCTCTAACTGGAGGGCTTCAAAGCAGTGAAGCAATTCTGTACTGTCCCCGTTTTCACAGGAAAGCATGATCCTATCACTGAAGGAGGCTCACACACTGTGCGGTGTCTTCCTCACACATTACTACATATATATGAAGTAAAGAACAGCGGAGACAGGGCCACTTAGGTGAGGCCAACCAAGAGGTCAGGGACAAACTCCTCCCCTTACCCCCCACCCTGGGCTGTCTGCACTGCTCCTCCATCACCGCCTCCACTGCAGGCCACCGACCTGCATGAGCGCCCTGCGCCAAACCACAGACACGCTGGCTTGAGGATACAAAAGGGGAGTGGGGACTCTCCTTGCCTTTGCCCCCAGCCCAACACCAGGTGTAACCACGGGGCCACCACTCCAGCGGGATGAGACCTGCTGCAGGAGCGACAGGGAGGGGGCCTCGGGGCAGCAGGAGCTGTGCTGCAGCAGGCACTGTTTCTGAGGGTTACAGCACCGCAGAATCTGAAGGGCAGACAACCTAAAACTAGCACTAAAGTCAATTACAATTGAAAAGGCTATAAATAAGGACCAGATCAGTGACAGGAACTTCACAATCTGTCCCCAGCAGAGTACTGAGCCTTGGAGGGGTTTCTCATTACAACTAGTTTATCTGACTTTTAGCCATCAAATGAAGTGAAAATTCTGAGAATGGGAAATTGTTAATTATGATATTTACTTAATTGTGGATTTTTCTGCATTAATTTTTTTTGAGATACTGCATATTAAAATATTTATCTTAGGGGCTGGCCCCGTGGCCAAGTGGTTAAGTTCATGCACCCCACTTCAGTGGCCCAGGGTTTCGCTGGTTCAGATCCTGGGCATGGACATGGCACAGTTCGTCAGGCCATGCTGAGGCGGCGTCCCACACGCCACAGCTAAAAGGACCCACAACTAAACATATACAACTATGTACCAGAGAACTTTGAGGAGAAAAAGGAAAAATAAAATCTTTAAAATATTTACCTTCATTACTGAATTTTTGAGTGTCCCATAAATGTCACACCCTTGGTAGCTGTCCCGCCTGCCTCACTCTGGGCCCAGCCCTGGTCACCTCAGTGACTGCTGCATATGATCATCTTTGTCACAAGACACTAGACTTCCAGCCCTCAGATGAGCACATAAAAGGAACCAGCCTGATCGGTAGGACATCATCAAACACCACCAGACTAACAATCTACTTTGCTACAACTAACACCTCTGAAAAGAAAATTAACAGACATTTAAACAGCAACACAGCAGGCCGGCAACTGCTACATGGTCCCATTTTTGGAAGCTCAGGAAGTGCAGTGCAGGTCCCTCACAGCTTGGTGGAACCAAACTGGATGCACAGGCCCCCATGTGCTCTGCTCCGGGCTCCAGCAGGTCACAACCCACACCCTCAGCTTTAAAGACTGGGCACCCGCATCCCAAATACTTACATTGTCCTCAGCGGTCACTCAGGATCTCCTGGTCATGAAGCTACACATTTTGAGGAGGTGTTTATGATATTACCATTTGATACAAATAAACTTTCATCAAGCTCACAATTGTCTACAAGAGTAGTGTTTTTAAAAATGTAGACTAAACTCACTTCTCTTTAAGCCTAGGAGTCATTACATCAAAACACTTCAGAGCTGACAAGACTGACTGTGTAGACAGGGGAGTGTGGCCTCAAACTGTCATGCCCATGACTGGAGCCCCTGGTTCAGATGAAAGACCTCCCCAACCCTATGCCTCCCAGGATGACGGAGCCTGCAGTCGCCTCCCACCCTGGCCCAGGCCCACCTTGTCTGCGCCCCAGCACAGACATGCAGTGCTTCCAAGGTCAGCTCTGCTCACGGGCCTGTCAGGTCGGCCCACAGGACCTTACCTTCATCACAGCCTCGGTGTGCTCCAACAGCCAGCCCACCAGAGCATGGCCTGACTCATGAAATGCAACCACCTTCTGTTCCTCCTTTGAGAGGATCTTGCTTTTTTTGGCAGTCCCTGAAAGAAGGTCAAGAAAATGAGCTGGGCTGCAGATCACCCAGGCTAAGAATGCCAGGCTGTCTCCTTGGCCACGCGCAATTTCCACCCCATCATTAGAGCAGGGTCATCACCAGACGTCTACCACCTGGGTCCCTGTCCCCAGGTGAGCGCCACTCACATGTGAGTTTGCCAGATCCTTCTATATTCTATTTGAAGAGTGTGTCTGCTCTTAGGCAAACATGCAGTATTTAAATGAAGGAAAAATAAGTCCATTGTAAAGACCTGACTCAAAAACAGAAACACTTTATGTATTTTGTCCAATAATCCTTTGCTAATCACTTCCATCACACGACGTCTAAGCCTGACCCGGCTCCCTCCATCCCCCTTCCTCTCAGCATGTAGGGAACGAGCCCTGTGGAGAACCAGGTCCTCATACCAGCGATGACGCGCTCCACAGCGTACTCGAAGTTGAAGGTGTGGACGGCCGTGTGCCCTTCCCGTGCAGCGTGCAGTGCGGCCTCGTTACAGATGTTGGCGATGTCAGCACCTGTCAGCACACCGGGGGCGTTGGCTCTGCTCCCTCAGGGCTTGGGAGGAGGGGGGGCACGCGTTCAAGCAGATGAGGGGACTTGAGGGCAGGGGTGCAGGTGGAGAGGGCCGAGAGCAGGAGGCCAAGTGCCATTTCACACAACAGACCTGAACCACCTGCTCACAGCCACTCCCACCTCCTTCCGTGCATCTGCCTCTCCAGACACCTCACCACTTGAGTGTGACCACATCACCCTGGGTTTTATTCCACCTAATACTTCATGCACGCATTGATGGAGAAGAAATTAAAGGCTCTCTAGTATCCAAAAGAGTCTAGTTAAAGATGTTAAAAAAAAATCAAAAGGGAAGAAATTATATCATAATAAAAGGAATTATTTACATTGCCCTTTAAAATGAGAGCCATACAGGAAAAAAATCCTGATTTCTTTTTTTGTGTGTGCTGGGAAAGATTCACTCTGAGCTAACATCTGTTGTCAATCTTCCTTTTTTTTCTCCCCAAAGCCCCAGTACATAGTTGTATATCTTAGCTGTAAGTCCTTCCAGTTCTATGTGAGCCGCCACCACAGCATGGCTACTGAGAGACGAGTGGTGTGGTTCCAAGCCCAGGAACTGAACCCAGGCCACTGAAACAGAGTGTGCAGAACCTTAACTGCCAGGCCATCAGGGCTGGCCCCAAATCCTGATTTGTGATGTCTGTCTCTACTGAATTAAACCTGAGACCATGAGGGAGGGCAGTGGTGCCCCAGGGGTGACAAGGCCTGGCATGGCAGCACCTGGTGGGGAAGAGCAGGAACACAGGGTCTGTGCTGGACAGGATCTGAAGCAGCAGTATTCGGAGCCCTGAAGGCCGAACTACCAGTGTGGGGACACAGCACTGTGGGTTCTCCACCCTCAGGGAGGAAAAGCAAAGTACTGTGCAGCTCTATCTGCCGCTCACTCTGTGTGCACAACAGCACTCCAACCCAGGCTGTGTTGACCGCGGGGCCCTGAGCAGGGGGGACAGAGGGAACGTGGGGAGGCCTGTGCCCAAGTGTGCAGGCAAGGCCAGCCGACCCTCAGGACCAACAAGAACCAGCTCCCGTACCACTGAACCCCGGCGTCAGCTCTGCCAGGCGCTGTGAGTAAAAGCTGCTGGCCTGGGTCAGCTTCAGGCTCTTCAGGTGCTGCTCGAAAATCTCCCGCCTTTCCTGCCAGGAAGAAAGGACATGGGGGGGGGGCTCATGTTGACTGACATTCCAGGCCCCCAACACGCCTGCCCCGCAGACAAGAGCTGCTCAGGAGCCACTGGCTTTTAGATCAGTTGCTTCATCGTCAGTCACAACCCATGGTTTGTGAAACCAATTTAGAGCTGCACACAGCACTCCAAGAGTGAAAAGGAAGAAAGGGAAACAGAATGGACAAGGTGCATCACACACAGCAAGGGCCTCTCTTGTAGAACTTATGATTCATGTACATCCCATGTGCTCTGGACCCCGCTATCCATGTTATCTGTATTGGAAAGACGGGAAGCCCTCCTCGAGAGTGGTGTCAGGGGAGTGCCTTCCTCTGCTTCTTAGGGAGGAGCAGTCGAGAATCACCCCAGAACGATCACTGGGGTGTGCCATGGGCCACAGCCCTGCTCCCCCCTCGGGACTCCACGGGACATTAACCAACTAGCTAATTGCCAGGGCGACCCTCCAAATCCTTTCCAACTCATGCTGGGTCCCTCCCACACACGTGATCCTCCTCACAGCACGCTGGGTCCCTGCTCCCTCAGGCGTCACCACGAAGCCCCAAACCCCCAGAGGCCTGAGACAGGGAGGCTGGCGGGCTGAGAGGTTGCCAGGGCTTCCACCTGCTTCCACCAGCTCAGGGAAGCTGCACAGCTCATGCTCCAAAACCAGGGAGCACCTGAGTACTTGACTGCTCAGGATGGAGCTCTGAGGCTCTCCAAAGAACGCGCCACAGAACTCAACCCAGACCAGTCCATTCAACCCAGACGTTCGAGGATGAGGAGAAAAACATGAGTGACAGAAACAAGCTGCAAAACCAAGAGGAGAGCAGTGAGCCCACGTCTGGACAGACCAAAGGCACAGCAGTAGGCGACTGGGCCGAGGACAGCAGCCCCAGGCCACACTGACCTGCAGCGTGGGAAGGTCAATGAAGACGTGTCTGTCCAGCCGGCCTGGCCTCAGCAGAGCATTATCCAAAATGTCAGCTCGGTTGGTGGACGCCAGGACGATGACATGGTCAGTCGTGCCCATTCCTGGGGGGACAGACCGTGGCTGTTAAAGTAGGGGTCCCCAACACAATAGCATTCCCCACAGGGTCCTCTTCCAGGACACAGGACGGGAGAGATCTCCCACTGGGGTCCTGGGGAAAGGAACACACACATCGTCATTCTGAACTAGAAGCCATGAACTGACCCAGGATTGATGCTTCCCTGAGAACCTTTCACCAAAATCACCATAAGAGGCAGAATTCGCCTGTTTTATTTCCCCCAGCCCACCAGCCCAGAGGCAGAACCGCAGACCACACCTGGGCTCTGTCTAGGCCATCCTCTACATCCACACAGCATCCCCGGAGGGAACCTGCTTCTCACCAATGCTAACGGGGGACCTGGGGAGCAGGGGCCCTCTCCTCACGCTCCGTCACCGCACTTCCTCTACTTTACAATAACTCACTGGGCAGGAGGGCCGGAGAGGGAGGGTAGTGGACCAGGACAGGCCAGCTCCTGACAGGCACTGAGGCTGGCCTGGGACACAGGGCTCACCACACACCTCTCAGCTTTTGTGGATGTTTAAAAAGTTCCATAAAATAAAGATCCATGATCTACCCTTCGCTAACTTAAAAATTCCTAATAAACTGACATTGACAAATTTTAAATCTCCATCAAGTCTTTTAACGAAAGTGACATTTAGAAGAAATATTACACAATTAAGCTCTTGGAGTGTGTCAGCCACTGTGGCCTCACAGCAGGCTGTTCGTAACTGCACTGCACAATCCCATGACAGCGGCTCCCTCCCTCTCAGGCCAGGGGCTGCTCAGACGGACCACAGGGTGCAGACCTCCTGGGGCTGGGCCCTTGTTTTGTTTTTCAAACTGTGGATTTTGACATAGATACACAGCAAGTTGCAAAAACAGCAGAGAGAGTCCCCTCAACCCAGTTTCCCACAGTTGCATGTTAAGTAGCAAGGGTGCAGTGTCAAACCAGGAGAACATGCTACGCAGCCCACAGGCCTTAGTGGGAGCCCCCCCGTCCTACGGGCACGCCCTCCTCTGTGCTGAGTCCTCTGCAATCTGATCACATGCAGACTCACGGAGCCTCCACCTCAATCGAGACCGATTCCACCACCACGAGACCTCCTCTACAGTCACAGCCCTTCCCCTCTGCCTTTCTAACCCTGGTAACAGGCATGTGTTCTCCATCTCTAGAATTTGGTCATTTCAACAAGCTCATACAAATCGAATCATACAATTATGTAGACTTTTGAGGTCAGCTTTCTTCACTGAGCATAATTCCTTGAGAGCCACCCAAGCAGCCGCGTGTGAGAACAGTTCGCTTCCTTACAGTGCTGCACGGGCCACCAAGGTGAGCGCACACCGCAGTTCACACACTTGCTCAAGGACATCTGGCCGTTTCCCATTTTCAGCTATTACAAATACATGAGCATTCCCACACAGGTGTTCTGTGTGAACACTTCTTTGGGATAAGCGCCCAGGAATGTGAATACTGGGTCATGTGGTAAGTGTACATTTAGTTTTTTCAGAAACTGACAAACTGTTTCCCAGAAAGGTCACACCATTTCACATCCCCACTGCAACGTGTCAGGTCCACATCTCCCCGACAGCTTCATGGATGTATTTCTGCAGTTGCTTTATTCCAGTGAGGGCCCAGTCCAGATCCACCCACAGACTGGGGTCCTCCCCAGCACTTGGTGTGGCCACTGTTTGTTATTCTAGCTATCCTAGTAGGTGTGTGTTCCAATCAAAACCTCAGCAAGACTTTTTGGTGGATGTGGACAAGCCTATTCTCAAAATTATATGAAAAGGCAAAGGAAGGAGCTATAACATTGCTGGTCAGGAAGGACAAAGCGGGAGGAATCAAAGAGCCCAGAAACGGATTCTGCCAAATATGCCCAGCTAAGCTCTGACAAAGGAGCATGAGCCATCCAAAGGAAGCACAGTGTTTCCAAGACACGCTGCTGGAGCAGTTGGACATCCACAGGCAAGAAGGTGAAGGACAACCTAAACCTCACACCTACACAAAAACCAACTAAAAATGGGTCGCAGATTTAAAACAGAAGCAGCCACATGAACCGTAGCTGGGGTTTCTAATGGCTCCCTGTGGAATGAGAGCTCATGTCTCCGATATTCTTTCTAACACAATAGCTCTGACGGAGACGTTGAAGTGCAAAGCCCTTTCTGCCGATCAAACTGTAAAAAGGTGACTGTCAACAGGCAACTCGGCTAGGCCGAACCCAGAGCTCTCCGAGGCAGGTGCCCTCCCATGTGGTCTGACGGTCCTGCAGGGCCGCCCCTGCCTGGCCTATGAGCCGGGGATTTCTCTTCCTCGGTAAGCTTTTCCCACGACGGGCACAGCATCTGCTCCATGCTCTGTACTTCAATGAATAGACACTGCTCTTCCCCAACGAGTGACAAAGACTCCTCAGATAAATCTGGAGGGCTGAGAATGCTCGGCTGTGTCTGCGCACAGAGGGACTTGTTAGCTGCTGGCCCAGCCCAACAAGAGGGCTTCAGTCAGGGATTCTTGGGCGAGAGCAAATCCTGGGGCGGAAGCAGCTCCTTTCACGGCAGCGTAGAGAGGACCAGCTCAGAGGAAGATGCCATTTGGTAAATGCTTCCTGGTGGGCTCAAGTCTGCCCAAAAAGGTGGTCTCTGTCTTCAAGTGCAGAAGGCAAGATAAGCAGAAAGAGATGTGCTACTTCTCAGGGCCTCGAGTGCTCAGTTGAGAGAGCTATGTGGGAGCCTCCCCGTTGAGTCCCCTCACAAATAGGTCACAGAATCACAGATGAGGTCATGCACTTTAACCTCATTTTACACATCAGAAAACCCAGCTCAGAAAAGAAGGACCAGCGTGAACTCCACAGGGTCCTTCCACAAGTCCATGAGCATGCCTGAGGCCCAGCACATGGACGGGCATCTGCAGGAGCCAAAGGACAAATGTAAACATCGCCATACCTGCCAGAGCGGTTGAACTTGAGGAGGCATCTAGTCTGGACAGCCAACTAGTCATCTGATGACTTTCAAAAGATGTTCTCCCTTTGTACTCTCAACATCACAAAGGTTATTCTCTCTTTTAAAGAGATGACCAGAAGCTATCATCACAATCTGGCACTTCTGAGCAGAGACTCCTCAAATGCATGGCGCAGGGTCACAGCTGCCGGACAGAACGCAGCCGGCCCATCATGGCCGTCCACCTACCCAACCCTCACTGGTCACGAGACCCTGCGGCCAGAACCCAAGGGGAGTTCCAGATTTCTTTGAGACTCCAAAACGACCTCTGGAAGCAATCACCAAAGCCACAGTGAAGGCAACACGCCACTAAGAGATCATGTAAAGCCATTCAAAAGAGAAGCAATGCGATGTGGTTTCTTAGAAGTTGGAGACTTCAGAGGATAGCTTTTTCAACTATAAAATAGTACACAGCTTGAAAAGCAGATCCAGCTCATCACAGCCAGAGCACTCGGTGGAGGGAGCACACACGCCCCCAGAGGAGGGGTATAGAATCCCAGTGGGTCCCTGGGACCTGGCCTAGAGAGTGCACTTGGAGAGTCCCCACCTCTGAGGGTGTCTCTTGACAGCTACATGTCAGAATCTGAGCCCCACTCCATTCATGTGTCCAAAGGCACTGAGTTCTTCAGAAACGTCCTTGCCAAGAAAGTTTGCTCTTCATGTGGAAGGTGGCCCTTCAGACCCTGACTGTTGCTGCCATAAGTAGTCCCTGAGCAAATGTTGACGGCTGCCTGGACGAGGGAGAGACGGGACGCAGGATCTGCAGGGGCAGCTCCAGATGTAACCACTCTTCTCATGATGCAAGTCAGCCCTTCCCTCAGCTCTGAGGAATGATGCTCCGATTTTAAAACGCGAACTTTCCGAGCCTACAGAAGCCTCCAGTGCAGCAGCCCACCTGACCTGCGTGAGAGCGCGTGAAGAGAGGCCTCGCCACGCGCCTGCAGCTCAGTCCATGTCCCACACAGGGACAAGGTGCGTCAACGCTGTGTGTGGTGAGGGGCAGCGAGACTGCTGGGATCTTCCTGCCAAAAACGCACAGCTCTACCTGACTCTGAGGAACAGCACAGCCTCATGTAGGGACATCCCTTCACAGAAGTATCAGAAAGACAAAGACGCAGGAACAGTGCCAGCTGGAGGACACCAAGGAGACAGGATAACTAAACGCAATGTGTGAGGCTGGACTGCATCCTGGACTAAAAAAGGCACGTCTGTGGGATGAGAGGCCACCCACGTGGACGCTCGCATCCTGGTCATGTCCATGTGGGCCTCTGGGAAGCTTGGAGGAAGATATAAAGGAATGCGCTGACTGCTTTTGCAACATTTTCGTAAGTCTGAAATTATTTTAAAACGAGAGGTTAAAAGAAAGTTTTGCCTTTAGTCTCACTCACAGTCAAACTCTACTATCCATATGCTGGCCAAACAGTACAAACACTTTAAAAAGGATAATAAATACACAAATAAAAGCTCTCTTAGAACCAAAAATACTTTGAGAAAAAAGTGTCTCCATCAACTACAATATCTAATATAGAAGTAGAATTCTGCTTAAAGAAAAGTTAAAAACAGATCTTACACAGCAGGGTCTCGAAGAGACATTTGTATGCCCATGTTCTCAGCAGCCTTATTCACAGTAGCCAAAAGTGTCCATCAACCGATGAATGGATAAACAACATGTGGTCCATCCACACAATGGAACATTATTCAGCCTTCAAAAGGAAGGAAGTTCCGACCCATGCTACAACATGGATGAACACTGAGGACATTATGCTGAGTGAGATAAAACAGATACAGCAGGACAAACACTGGATGACTCCACTTATATGAGAGACCAAGAGGAGTCAGATTCACAGAGACAGAAAGTAGGACGGTGGGCACCAGGGGCTGTGGAAGGGGATGGGGAGTCAGTGTTTAATGGGGACAGAGTTTCAGTTTGGGAAGATGACAAAGTTCTGGAGAGGGATGGTGGTGATGGTTGCACAACAATGTGAATGTACTTAATGCCACTGAACTGTATATTTAAAAATAGTCAAAATGGTAAATTTTATGTTATGTATATTTTACCACAATAAAAATAAACATACAGGGGCCGGCCCAGTAGTGCAGTAGTTAAGTTGGCACGTTCTGCTTCTCGACGGCCCGGGGTTCACCGGTTCCGATCCCAGTGCAGACATGGCACCGCTTGGCAAAAGCCATGCTGTGGTAGGCGTCCCACGTATAAAACAGAGGCAGATGGGCATGGATGTTAGCTCAGGGCCAGTCTTCCTCAGCAAAAAGAGGAGGATTGGCAGTAGTTAGCTCAGGGCTAATCTTCCTCAAAAAATAAATAAACAAACAAACATACAGGGGCCAGCCCTGTGGCCAAGTGGTTAAGTTCACGCACTCCACTTCGGCGGCCCAAGGTTTTGCCAGTTCAGATCCTGGGCACAGACCTAGCACGGCTCATCAAGCCATGCTGAGGCAGCATCCTATACTGCACAGCCAGAAGGACCTACAACTATAATATACAATATGTACTGGGGGGCTTTGGGGAGAAGAAGAAAAAAACAAAAAAGATAGGCACAGACACTAGCGCAGGGCCAATCTTTAAATAAATAAATAGATAAATAAATAAATAACATACATTACATATCTACACCAAAAAAAAAAGAAGGAGCCAACCCAATGGCATAGTGGTCAGGTTCACACCCTCTGCTTTGGCAACCGAGGGTTCGCAGGTTCAAATCCAGGGTGCAGACCTGCACACTGCTCATCGAACCAGGCTGCGGTGGCGTCCCACATGTAAAGTGTAAGAGGATGGGCAGGGGCGTTGGCTCAGGGACAATCTTCCTCACCAAAAAAAGAGGATCTTACAAAGGTAACTCAGAAGAAACACAATTCCATGTCACCTTTACTGGGTCATCTCCATTAAAAAGAAAAAGAAAGCAAGCCAGCCTGAGGTCATGTTCAAGGGCAGCAAACACAGCACCTCCTCAGGGCACCAGAGGCCTCAGCTGCGTTCCACGGATGTCCTGCTCCATCCAACCTCAGCCAACCAGGCGGCATAGAGACGCACAACAGCACAATCAGCTGGCTCCTCCAGGCTGGAACTTGCCATCACAACCTGACCTGCCACCTATATTCCCAGTTTTTTTCCTTTTTCTTTTTCACTATCATCTTGACTTTTTAAAATTAAAAGCTGTCTTTCTTGAAAGCAGCAAGATGCTGACTACTCCTTAAACTGGCCTTGTTTCTGGTTCTTACCTGCTACAGAACAGCTCTCTCTGTGCTGACATCACCCTCACCTCTGGCAGGTGGCGTGGTGGAGAAACAATATAGACCAGTGACTGGAGGAAAATAAAATGCCTATGAGCATTAGTGTAAGGTTCTGGAACAATAAACATAAGCAGCGTGACCCTAGAAAACGACTGTTCTGAAAGAGGGAGGAAACCTTCCCGCACAAGAGCGGCTGGGCACGTGGGCACTCACCATCCATTTCCACCAGAAGCTGGTTGAGCGTCTGCTCCTCCTCCGTGTTGGAGAAGCCGGACATGGTGGTGGAGCGCTTCTTGCCCACGGCATCAATCTCATCAATATACACGATGCAGGGGGCCCGGGAGCGGGCTTCCTTGAAGAGGCTCCGCACGCGGGCAGCGCCGAGGCCTGATGGGACACAGAGGGCCAGGAAGCAGACAGGTGACGGGAGATGAACCCTATGTTTGTGCCAGGGGCCAGAGTTGCCCACTAAAGGTGACAAAATCTCAGCAAGTGTCCTCTCGTGCAAACAAAGCCAGGCACCCCATCCCAGAAGAGGTCACCCTGGTGGACGCTCAATCTCCCGGAGTCCCCAGGCCATAAGTGGAAGTGGCTTCAAAGAACATCACCACCCAATTCTCTACATAAATACGACATTTCCTGTAATACAGGTTTCATTCTTCCTTCTCTATTCCCCCCACTTCCTCGTCAGTTCAGCAACCTGAGGAAGGACGTGTGAAAGGAGAGCCATTCTGGACAAATGGTCAGGTGAGCCTGTCTGCAGCCCCCCAGGCAACACCTACCTCCAATGACCTCCACGAACTCCGGGCCGGCCATCGCCAAGAAGGGCACCTGGGCCTCTGTGGCCACCGCCTTGGCCAGCAGTGTCTTCCCACAGCCAGGGGGTCCGAGCAACAGCGCACCCTTTGGGACTTTGGCACCGAGCTGAAGGAAGCGCTCTGGGCTCTAGAAAAGCAGCAGATAATGCGACACTAACCACAGGTGTTTCCGAGAGAATTTTCAAGAAAGGCCTCACGTGAAGGTCAGCTCATGTATTGTCATGAATCAGCTACGGTTCAGGCGGTTCTGGGAGACGCAGAGGGCTCTGGCAGCGACCAGCTGGCTCAGGTGTGACCTCTCTTGCACTACCGCCCTTCGCTGGTTAACAACCACGCATTTCACCTGCTTGCTGTTCAACAGGCCCCAGCGTGTGCAGCATGCACCTGGCCCCCCCACCTGCACTCGGGGAGCTCCTGCTCAGGACACAACGTCTGACTGTGTGGCTCTTCCCTCAGGAGAGCGTCCTGGCCACCTCCTGCTCAGCACGTGCTCACCTTCAGATAATCCACAAACTCCTTGACTTCCAGTTTGGCTTCGTGCATCCCTGCGACGTCTTTAAAGCTGACTCCCTTCCCCGTCTTGCCGTCCACAATCGTGAAACGAGCCATTTTAAGCTGATTCTGGGCAGAAGGAACATAAGGGCAGGGCACTGTGCACCCCGAGAAGAGCAGGGAAGTGGAGCAGCTTGGTGCTGGCTCTGCCTGTGCATCCCCGTGTCCTCGCCCTCCCTCTGCCCGGAAATGCCAGCCCACACCCTCGCCACTCATTCAGACAGACGGAGATTAAGGTAACATTTCAGACATTTAAGGAGAAATGTTTATTTTACATCATTAGCAGTAAGAAAGCAGTGTAGCATCTAGCAATTTGCCTTAAAAAAAAAACTCTCCCCTACAAGCTAGGTAATTTAATATTTTTTGCATAGACAATCTTATTTTCCTATATGATTTTTCCCACTATCGTGTAATTTGTTCTTCTGATTATGAAAGAATATAACAGAGAATGGCCCGGTGGCATAGTGGTTAAGTTCACACACTCCACTTCAGCGGCCCAGGCATGAATCTACACACTGCTCATCAAGCCATGCTGTGGCAGCATCCCACATACAAAATAGAGGAAGATTGGCATAGATGTTAGCTCAGGGATGATCTTCCTCAGCAAAAAAAAAAGAGAGAAAGAAAGTAACATAATAACACTCAGTTCTAAGGAGTCTTGGTAGAAATGTTAGTTGGTAAATTTCTGGAGAGCAATCAGGCCAGAGAGATGCAGCTCTTTGTGAGGTGTGTGAGCTACAGCTAGGCTCTACTTTAGGGGGACACGCCAGGCAAGTAATTAGGCACTCAGAAGACATGTGCACGGAATCCACTGTAATATTATTTAAATACAACAACAATAAAAATAAACAGCCCAAAACATGCAAGAATTATCAAAGTGATTGAGTAAAACATGATGCAGCCTCACAATGAGACCCAGGGTGCCATTAAAGTAAGGCGTGAGCCTTTAGCTAGACACAGGAAGATGCTCCTAGTCTAAGTGGAGGCAACCAGGCGACACTCTGTGCCCCTGCCCTGTGACAGTTCCCAGGGAGGGGACCGGGAGGGGACCAGGAGGTGACTGGGCCACGGGCCTACCTCCTCAGCCCCTCTGCTGACATGGCTGATTGGCCACAGACAACCTGATGGGGAAGGAACGTGTACATTATAACGAATGCCACAACAAGAGAAGATTTTCAAAGTGTATCAACGTTGTCCTTTTAAAGGCAATCTTTAAAATTTCTCAGCATGTCAGCTAACAGGGGAGACCAAAAAGAAGCGATGCCCAGCTGACACTGAAAACTGCAGAACAAGCTGTCCTAGAGATGCCCCGGCTCAGCCCCCATGTCAGGGAGAGAGGGGCCTCAGGTAAGGCTGGCTCCCGGACACCCTCCGGCCAGCCAAGCAGAAGGAAAGGGGAGCCCACCGATGGCTCCAGGCCGGCCTGTGCGACAGGTCCCTCTTCCTCATGTGTGTGTGCTGCAGTGTGGGGGACGTGTTCGGCAAGCACATACACAAACCCTCAGACAGCAAGTACAGGGAGATACGATCTGTACAACTTACGAAAGCACTGAATCCTCCTTCTCTTCCCGTCATTCCAGCCAAACGGAAAACATACCACAGGATGGCCAGGCCCACTGCTGTCATCCCCAAGGCGTAGAGGGCACTAGCGAGAGAGAGGGAGAGGGAGGCAGTTATCACTGGGAAGCGGTAGCTGAGGGCACGCCTCACAGACTCAGCGGACCACGGAGGTCACGGAGGTCTCAAAGACAAGAAGAGCAACCCCTCCCGCCAAAACCAACGTGGAGAACAAACGACCATGAAAGTGGGTTTCCTCATCCGTCTCACCAATCATCCTCTTTTACATTTTTCCCAGCCCTCAGATGGAGCGTGGAGATGCTGGGGACACAGAGCCTAACCTTGGCATGAAGCCAGGAGGGCCGACGCTACTCACACACCCCGCCATCTAGAGCCTTGTGACAATTAATGCCCGACCAGAGCAGGTTTTCATGTTTAATGTGTTTCGTTTTCAAAAGTAGTCCATCAGCTCTGGTTAGTAGGGAAGTAAGCACAGCAGCAAGGAGTGAACCTAGGGCGTGGGCTCGCAGCGGGAGAGGACCCCCCCTGCCATGAACCAGACCCTCAGGGGACTCAGAGCCTCAGGGGCCAGTGGCTGCAGAGTTTAGAGACAGACCATTTCAGAGGAGCGCTTGCCAGTCACTGGCACCCTGTGTCTCATCAGAACTTCAGTGCGCACCCATGAACCAACGTAAACCCCTCCGCATACAGGTCTCAGCCACTGTTGGCTCCAGCGTGTGGCTGAAACAACCCCCGTGACCATGCTGATCAACTTGATCCCTTAAGCAGTCTGCAGGGCCCATCCATCTCTTTTTCTCTCTGTGACGTGGAACCAAGAGCTCCTACCGGATGTCCCTGCTTCTCCCCACCTCTTCCATTTTCCTATTGGTAGAAAATGGCAACCCTACAATGCACGGAACTAAGAGATGCCACAGGCAATGAAAAAAAGTGACTACAGGAAGCTCCAGCAGGCTCACAGATTTCCAAATCTCCCAGCACTGCGTCATCCACTCATGTTTATTTCCCCTCCCACAAGGGGGGTCTAGTCAACAGCAGGCAAGGCCAGTATGAGATCTATGTTTGAGGTTTGTTTCTCACATCACAAAGCCAACCTGGTTTAGTTCAAGAGCCAACAAAAATGACCAACATACTTTCCAAAGAATCCCGTCCGCTTATAGGAAACCGGGATCCTGTCCTTGCCTTCAATATTCAGCTCATCTTCAGCAGCTCGAAGCTTCTCTTCAAATTTGTCAATATTTGCCACCTGCATTCGGTACATCAAGGCCAGCCGCTGGGGGCAGAAAGCAGAGCACACCGTGAGAGTGATGAACAGGACAGACTGCCGACCCCACCTACAAGAGGACAGTCCCTCAACATCCTGTGCCGACAAAGCAGGGAAACTAGACTGGGTCACATCCTGATGCTCTGGGTCACAGAGGTGATGCTTTCCTGCTGCCCCGGAAACTGCTTCCAGGTCTAAAAACTTTCAGTTTTCTCAAACACAATTACAACAAAATTTCAGTAGATACTCTGTCTCTATTTTCAGCAATAGGCACATTTTAAGAAAATGAAGGGTGGTATTTGCATTTTAAACTGGGCCCCTGCCTCACACCCAGCCCTGCATGCTCACAGAGACACAGCAACGAGCCTGTGGTACTGGACTGGGGACGTGCGGTCAGCATACTAAGGCAAGAAAGACAGGTTTTCTGTTTAACCGCTGGCCGAATCTGAACTCAGCTACATGGGTTTCTTTTTTCCTCAGTAAACCTTTCCAAGTGAGAAGAGACTGAGGAACAGCGAGCAGGTGGAGTCTTCTGAAGTGGAAGTGCTGCCTCCTGCGGGACGTAGGCCTCACCAAGGAGGCTCAAGAGCAGGCCAGGAGCCCACACGGGGTCCGAAATCCCTTCTCAGCCAGCCGACCTGCTCACGGGGTAACCTGAAGCCCCCTCAGAAGAAACGTCTGAGCAGCCCACGAAGGGCAGGGGCCTCGGTGGGGAGGCCTGACTGTCTCTGCCATCATGGCCCATGTCACACCACTCCTGCAACAGTTTCCTGATAGCTGAGGCCACGCTTTCCAGAGCAAAACTGCTCCAAGCTCAGATTCCAAACAAACTCTTGGAATCTGGATTGAGCAGCCAGATTTCCCTCTGGCTCTTAGGAGTCTCAGAAGATTTCTTGTGGAATGACTGTCATTACGAGAGTGGCCAACCAGGCTCTACTTCATGGGGTAACAAGGCCAGATGCAGAGGTGGCCTCAGTTGCTGGGTGAACCTAATGGACCCCAAATGTTTGGCCTGGACTTCATCAATGCCTCAATCACTTAAAGATCTGGCCTGGCCACGTAAACAGGGTCACCCATTTGCACAGAAGGGGAAAATGTAGAAATGACTCTCTTTCTATGCCCAGATCCAAGAGCAAAATGTATGATTCCAGAAGCCAACTCATCTTGCACTCCTTCTGTAAAGCTTCCTCTCATCACCCGGGCCCAAATCATCCCTTGCTTGGGCCAGGCCCCGTAGTGCCACCAAGGTCACTCAGCACTCAGGCCCAGGCAGCGTCTGCCTCACCCCTCACTTCTGAAGTGTGCTGGAGTTCAGCTTGGACTGGTTAACAGTGTATGTATTGATCCTATCACCCAACCACACTACAAGCTCTTGCAAACTGACACCCAGCTGCAAACACCATGCTCGAGATCGTATCTGAAAGAGAAGCTTGGCAGCTGTGGTGCACCCACAGCCGAGCATGCCCAGCAGGACCAACACTCTGCCGACCACTCCACCCTACCCAGGAACCAGAGCAAAGGCTGCGGTGCACACAGGGCATGCTCTGGGGTGCCACAGAATTCTGCTGTAAGGGAGAGAATACTTCACCGAAAAGAGTAAAGCCATGTCCCCAGTGAGCAGACTGAGTCAAAACCAGAACGCCGATGTGTCTCCCAGCGTGGAGAAAGGTACAGGATGTGACCCAGTCTAGTTTCCCAGTGTCCAAACTTCTAACAAAAAGTGGGAAGGAGACTCAAGAGACACGACAATTAAATATCATTCATGATCCTTGGTTGGACCCTTAAGGCTGAGGGAGAGGCAGCTGGGAGATGTCAACAGGGACAGGGTTTTTAGAAAACACTGTGTCAGAGTGGCCTTTCCTGGGCCCAACAATGGTGTCGTGGTTACTAGGGGATCTGGAGGGGTAAGAGGGACAGGAGGGGAGACTAGAGAGAGTGGTTCATTTCACATGGTCAAGCTTTTGGGGCCCAGTCTCCATGAGCCCCCTCATTTTCCAGCAGTGCCAGACAAGTCGGCCCCTGTCACTAGGGCAAGTCTCTCCCCCTCTGTGATGCCCAGCCCTCCACCTGTGATGGAGTCCCACCCTCCCAACCCCTCTGCAATGCCTGCAACCTCACCTCTCACTGCCGCACACTCTGCAGTCTTGTCCACACTGGGCTTCCCTCCTGGGGGTGGGGGTGCCTGAGGTGGGAGATGAGCAGGGTCCCTCCCGTCCCTCTCTTCCTGCTGCTCTCCAAGGGCCAGCCCTCACCTGACTCCCAACTCTCAGCCACCTCTCAGAGCGCTGTTTCCTGCCCCTGACCGAGAGATTCCCACTTGGCCAATCCCCCATGCCCTCAACTCACCTGCATCTGCCAAAGCTACCCTGTCTGCTGAGCTCCAGCCAGCACCACACCACATGCCCAGACTGACAGAGGGAAACCTCAGGGCCACAGCTGGCCCGCCTCCTTGATCCCTAGTATCAGCGGTCACCACTGTGGCCACTCTGTCACTACTTCCACCTCCTCCTCTATCCACAGCAGCTGCAGACCCCAGCTCCTGTCTGGAGACGACCCTGCCTCCCCTGTTTCAACCTCCATCTTAGAAGGCCACCATTCAAAGGCCTTCAATGAGTCCTCCTTTGAATAGAGATACTCACATCTTGTTTCAAGAAAACCGAAAAGATGACAGTCAAACAAATGGGGGGAGCAGGGGCTGCCTGGAAAGGGGTGTGCACCCGAGCCCCCAGGTCCCTCCGAGTGGCTGCACCACAGAGCCCACACCCTCACCCTCACTCACAGGCCGCCCGAACACCACGGCTCCAGGGTGCAGGTACACCTCCACCACCTCGCTCTCGGGCACCACCTGGACCCGCTGCACCTCACCCTTGGCCAGCATCTCGTGCACAAAGTCGTTCCAGGAAATGTTGCCCCCGCTGGTGCTGAGCGCATTCAGAAGGCTCATGACAACGGCGATGACGAACAAGGTGCGCAGCCGCTCACGGTACATCTGGTCCTCCCTCTCCCTGCGCCTCCGCTCCTCTGTGAGACAGCAAGCAGAGGGAGTGTTAGACATGGGCCGCAGGCCGGAGCCCGCCCTCTGCACCATACCTCCTTTCGTCGGGAAAGCTCAGCACTGAGACAGTGGCGTCTCATCTCCTATAGGATCCTGCATTTGGGCCAATTTTTCAACAAAGTGGTTCAAGACAAATACTATTCACAGCTGATCGAGGTCAGCAAGATACCAAGTACTAAGGTCCCACCTGCTTAGATAACATGAAACCATTTTTAAAGTCAAAAACTCCCCAGGACCAGCACACGATGCGGTTCGACAGTCAAGCCTTCCCTGAAAGCACAGCAGACCCAAGGCTGGTGTGAAGTCAGGCTCTCCAGGTGTGACCAGACACCACGTGGCGGCAGCAGAGCATTTGTGGCACATGTGTAAGTTATCAATAACAAAGAAATAGCTTTCACCAACACCTGCCCTCCCCCAACCCACAACCACCTATCCTGAACTTGTTATTCATCAGAATGAGTAACATTCAAATAAGTTGTATGTCATTCATCACAATAACATTTGAAAATAGTACATTTAAAAGACGTAAGATATTGTTTAGTCTATAGAAACATACTGGGGACCACTTAATTCTAGAATGTTCCCAGAATCAGTTCTTTATCAGAACCATCAGATAAATTCCCCTCAACCACCTTACTCAGTTATCAATACCCTACTTAGGATATAGACAGCGTCATGCTCAGTTCTTAGGGGATGAAAAAAAGACACAAGACTCAACCCCTGATCTTGAGACAGAAGGACACGGCCCCTGGGGGAGGTAAGTGGGCTTCAGCAGGCAGTAGACAGAGGCTGCAGTAGGGGATTAGTGCAGCAGGAATGTGCAGGAATCCCAAGAAGAACACTCAGCGTGGGCACCACAAGCAGACTCCAGGAAGGAGGGAAGTCAGGGAGAAGCGCTTAGGGAAGGGACGAGGAGCACGTGCGCCCACAGCACAGATGGAAAACAGCATCCTGAAGCTGCGCTGGGATTTAGGGACCCACCAAGGTCAGGCCACAGTCTTCCTCCCAAACCCACCTATCAGATAAGCCCCTCCTCCACTAGGGATGGAGGGCAGGTGAATTTGATTTACGTGGTGCTTTTGGCCCAGCACTTTACATGGTCTCACTAGCCCACCTCCCCTAGCAGCCCACCTCCCCCCAGCCCTTACACCCACCTGGGTGCCTCCATTTACACACCAGGAGGCCCTGGAACTACATGTGTTGCTTGCCTGTGCAGTGTGGGCCCGTCCTTCCCAACACTCCATCTAGATTTTACCAGAGCTGTTGTTAATGACGCCTCTTGAGAAAAGCACGCACAGTCCTTCACCTTTTCTGCCCAGGATGGGCCCAGACCTATCGGAGCAACCAGACCTTTAACCATTTACTCATCCTCCCCACAATCGTGTGATCCTTCGTGCACACACTCGTGGTGTGCTCGGGGGAAGGGCGAAACCCACTCACAGGAGCACAGAGGGCCCGGGACCGAGGTGGAGGCAGCCCAAAGCCTGGGGTGGGAGGTCCACACCACGCTGCCCGTGTGGTCGCTTCTCCAAGGACAAGCGTGCAGCTGGACCTCACTGTCCTTTCTGTACGGCCTGGAGATATAGTCCCCACAAACACACCACCCTCCTCTCCAACAATCACTTTAGAAGAATTCAAAAGCATTTTAAACCAGCTTAAAAACACAAAATGAAAGGAAAAAAAGGAAAACATGAGACAAAAAAATAAAGAACTAAAAAACATCTCAAAATGAAACCTACTGAGAAAGCTGTCTCAGCAATCGTTTTGAAAACATGAAGGCACATTTTAGAAAGCATCGTATCTTTTAATAGATTATAATAACATATCTAATATTTAAAACTCATATTCACAAAAGGCAATAAAGGCTACCACTTATTTTGGAAAGCAAACATGGTCGCAGGTGAGTAGCTAATTTAGAGACCATCTGTTCCAAATATTTAATTTCCAATCTTGCTTTCTAATTAACAATGTTGACAGTCACCATACCTTCCAACAGCCACAACACGCTGCCCAGAGTGAGGCTCAGTGAGCAAGACGAACATCTCCTTTCAGAGCTTTCAGTGATCACAATACCTGACTCTCAACATAAGCAGGGATACAGTTCAGACACTGAATGTGAGCGAGTCCCTGTGATCCTGGCTGGGTGGCCACAATTCAAGAGAAGTAGTTATAAATTCACGCCCAGGCGATGTGACAGCTGTGCCCTTCCTCACCACTCTGCCCATGTGCCCATCATACTCCGGCGTAAAAAAGGTTTTGAAACAATTCTATGACTCACAAGCATCTGTTCATAGAACAAGAAGCAGGCCTATGATTTTTAAAAGATACAGCTTGGTTTTAAATAAAAGACAGCTTTGTGCTTATAACAAAAATTTTTAAAAACAATAAAATGACAGCTTGGATTTGGGCTTCAATAAACACCTGTTCTGCTCTCTTCACAAAATCCATCTCTTTTCGAATAAACACCAGCCAGGCGTTCTAACACACACAGAGCTGCCGCCTTACAGGCCGCCCCCATCACCCACTGGGGCCACACACCCCATTCTGTACTGGACTCTGCAGGCTGAGGAGAAACAAGTTCCACCTAGAGTGGTCACTGCCCTGAAGCTCCGGGAGAGCTCACTGGAGTCTTAGGGTAAAATAGTTTCTGTTTTTCAATAAATCCTCCTCTGGCTTCTCAGCCAAAAATCACCCTGAGTCCTCTTCCCCAGGCACAAAGGAGACCAACAAAGCACCCCTGAGGACAGGGCCACAGAAAGAGGAGTCTGTCCCCGCAATGGACACCCAGGTACAAAGGTGTGCAAACACGCGCTTCGACAGTGCACACACACGACAAAGTGCAAATGTTAAATGAGGGCCAGGCGTGGAAGAATCCAGACACCCAGGCCTGGGAGGTACAGTGAGCTGGCCCCACACTCATTCTCAGGGGGTACAAACTGGAAATCCTTTCTGAAAGCTAATTGGCCAGGTGTATCAAGAGCAAAGAAAACATTTAGTTTCCATAACTCACTAATTCTACTTCCGAAACTTTAACCCATGAAAACCAGAGCTAAACAAACACATCTGTAGTAGTGATCACGAAATTATAAGCCCAGCCCAAAAAACAAAAAAGATAACAGTGAGGGAAGATATGGATGCACTCTTGCAGGATTGGTTAAGACAAGGAACATTTCTGAGACTAAGAGATGAAACAAGCTCTGACGCTGAGATTCTAAACAGAACATGGCACTGAGCACTCCGGGTAGGAAAGACGCCTCCTCTACCTGGAAGACCCTCTTCCTTCCCAGAAGTCCCGTGAGCATCCCTTGGGGACACCAGCGCTACTGAGCTGCCGAAACGGCCTGCCTTCTGTCCGCTGGATCGCCTGCATTTCTCCATCCAACACCAAGGTGTTTTTCCTCCTGCACACTTCTCAGACACTTATTTAGTCTCCCTACAGGAACTGCAAGCTCAGAGAGAGCTGAGGGTAGAAACAATTTCTACTGCCCGAGTCCCCAACACCATGCTGTCCCCAGAGGTGCCAGGAAATGCTGCTGCCTCCTAAGCTGTCAGACTGTCCACCCACTGGACAGCAGCCTGCAGGACCACTGGGGAATTTTGGTGCCAAAATTCCCTTTTTTGGGGGGAGGGAGGGATGTCAATTGCTGCAGTTGATCAGCCACCTAAAGACAAATAAATTACTGATGCTGATGAATCTCAAGGAAACAGCTGTGGGAGCTGTCCCAGGTTTTCACTCCCAGAAATCCTTCTTGAAGAAATTAACCCCACTGACTCCAAGTGTGAGCACGGCGAAGAAGAACTTATGAGAAATGCAGTGGTAATCCAGTTCTTTCTAACAATCCCTGTGGAGCTGAGCCTGATCCTGAGCCTGATCGCCTGCAGAGTAACTCTGAAGAGGGAGATGAGGATACTCCCTCTCAGAAAGTATTCCCACTTCTCAAGGACAAAGGAGGCACTGAACACAAAGGGCTGTTTGGAAACTCCAGCAATTGCTCCGGTGCGCCAGGAGCTGTAAGAAGGAAGTGGCTGTTCCTTCCAGAAATCACCGAGTGCAGGCCTGAGTGATTGGAGCCTGATACGCAAGGCACACGGCAACACAGCTTCGGCCACCCACCTCTTTACAGGGAGCCCTTCCTCCTCCACTTCTTTTTAATTCAGAAAGGCCTTTCCCATTTCAAAATAAGGAATATTCCCCTATGTTTTCTCCTAATTCTTTTTTTTTTTTGAGGAAGATTAGCTCTGAGCTAACATCTGCTGCCAATCCTCCTCTTCTTGCTGAGGAGGACTGGCCCTGAGCTAACATCCGTGCCCATCTTCCTCTACTTTATTTGTGGGACGCCTCCCACAGCATGGCTTGCCAAGCAGTGCCATGTCCGCACCTGGGATCCGAACCGGCGAACGCCAGGCTGCTGAAGTGGAACATGCACGCTTAACCACTGCTCCACCAGGCCAGCCCCTCTGCTAATATTTTCTAATGAATCAAGCACTCATCCTATTCCTCTAAGCCCCAAAAACCTCCCAACTCAGAGTATTTCTGAAATGAATGACACACTTGAAAACATACCACATATTTTAGAATATGAAGATATAAATGTTCAAAAACTCGGCTTTAAGTGAAAACTAAGATCACAGTCATAAGCTACAAGTTACTATTATTCAGCAGAGCACTGCTTGTCAGATGCTGGGTTTGGAGTTTTACTTTAACACCTGAGCAGACACAAGTGAGCCAGAACAAGCTCAGAGGACCCTTAACTGGGCTTTCCTTCAACAACCGAAAACTCCTCCTCTGAACCTGGTTATGGCACCTTCCAGTCAGCACAAGGCCTAGAAGCCTACGTGAAAACGGGGATTGCCAACCCTACACCCCCTAGACAACAGAGGAAGTATAATTTGCAAAGTAAATCTACATGAAAACATGTATTAAGTATGAGACCTATAACCAGTGACAAAACCATTGAAATTGTAGGCAAAATAAAGAAAAATACCTACAGTCAAAGGCCATGCAGTGAAACGGTTAAGAACACATGGAGAAAGTTCAGAAATTAGGTCAAGACAGTGACACATTAAGATTCAGAAGTCTTTTAAAGAACAGCTGGGTCCCTGGGGAGCTCTCATGGTGGTGACGACAACTGACTGACTGACAGCCACGATGGAGTCACACTGAGCCTGAAACCAGAAATGTCTATGCTGAACCAACCAATGGCCATGTCATTTCCGGGAGTTAAGACCTGTCCTTAAAGCGCTTTAAGATGGAAACTTACTGATCCTCTCAACCTCAAAGTGAAGGTGCCAAGAGTGGAAAACATAAGCTTCCGGGAAATGTAGCACCTCTCGAAAACCAGTGAGCTCTGGGGCTGAAGCTCCACGTTCACAATGGAGCCAAGCACAGTCGCCATGTCCTGAAAACATGTCTGAACTGTGACCTGGGAAAAAAGTCCTCCTACCAGTTACCCAAAGCCTGTCCCCACTCAGCTTCCGGGTGGAAGCATCCTCCAGAAAGACAGGCTGGCGAGTGGGAGTCAGTCCACGTGCTGATTTCTGGTGAGAGGCGGGCCCAGGGGCCCGGTCGACAGAGCACTTCTGAGGCTGCCTTCACCCTTACGCATCTGGGGCTCCCAGGAACTGTGCTTCTGAGCACGGTTGGCCTTTGAGCCCTCCTCCGGGCCCCCTACTCAGGTTTCCTCGAACAATACACAGCAGCCACGTCAAAATCAGGACCCAAGTACAAGGGAGCTCCTTGACAAAACAACCATTCCTCCACGCATGTCCCTCCCGAGACCAAGCACACAGCAGGCATCCCATGTCCTCGGGCATGAGAAGGGAACAGTAGCTGGGTAATTCTGAGGAAAGAATTAATTGAGAAGATATATAAATCCCTTAGTAGGGTGCTGTGCACATTGCAATCATTTATAAAGGTTAGCAATTTCCATGATTAGCTCTAAGCAGCCAGCTTTTATCTCTGAGGTCAATTCCATTCAAACTTACCTTTCTATTTCCCTCACCCTTCACACCATCATCTAATCCTAATTCCAGAGCAGAGATGAGACGCAAGATTTACAAGTGAGGTCACTGTGAACTGGGGCTGGAGGCTGGGGCAGGAATTAACTGGCACACGGTGGTCGCGTGTACAACCAGTGATCTGTCCCGCTCCTTCTTCAAGGCCACACATTGTACCACCCTCGCCTCGGGGTGCGGCTTCTCAACTGCATGGGGATGGGTTCAGCCAAGGAGTCCTGGTGCCTTCCTCTCCACCCAGAACTCAGAGTTCAGGGAAGATCCGAGATTCACCCTCTCCATGCAGAGGACAGAAACTCCACCTGCCTTCAGACATTCTAACAGACAGGGGACACAGGTGCTGATGGAAGCGTCTCCAAAATGACAGGCAGGAAGGATCCAGCAATCACACGAGAGCCTGGGGGCAGGTGTGCCCAGGGTGAGGGAGACACAAGAGCCTGGGCTTGCCCTCCCTTTGAGATGGGTCTCCTGTTGCTTAGACTAGAAGACACACATGAAGACCACCAGGGTGGCCAACATTAAAAACATCATAGACATACCTTCATCATCTTCAGGGGTCCTCCCCTTGGATTTTCCCTTGTCCTTCATCTTCTGCCTCATCCTTGAGGTGTTAAAATAATAAGTGCCACCTACAAGGAATAGGGAAAATGTTTCACAACCAAAATCTGCAACCAGGGGACGTGAAGGAGAAGAGCAGGTTCTCAAATGACCAAAGCAAACTGAAACCCACATGCAGAAGATTTAGAAGTTTGAGATAATCATTCTCAGTATGGTATTTACTAATTATAGAATAATAAACTACTTCAACTTATGAAGTTAAGCATGTTTGTAATTTAAATTAGCCAACATGAGGGAATAAAAATTAGTTATGAACATAAATCTGAGAAAGTGTCACGAGTTTGTTGGAGAATAACCCTTCAATATATACAGGCACTTGAATTTAAACAAATGAACAACACAAGTGGCTTTGGCACATGCAGCAATGGCAGTGACCCACTGCCACCATTACCAAGACAGGCCCACATTAACACTCCTCACAAAAGATTGTCTTGTCTAAGAACTGACCAAATCAGTCTAAAATGGGGTGAGGGGGCTGGCCCCGTGGCCGAGTGGTTAAGTTCGCGCACTCGGCTGCAGGCGGCCCAGTGTTTCATTGGTTCGAATCCTGGGCGTGGACATGGCACTGCTCATCAAAGCATGCTGAGGCGGCACCCCACATGCCACAGCTAGAAGGACCCACAATGAAGAATATACAACTATGTACTGGGGGGCTTTGGGGAGAAAAAGGAAAAACATAAAATCTTTAAAATAAATAAATAAATAAAATAAAGTGGGGGGAAACGTCTCACAACCATGACGGCACCACACCTTTCTTCACAGACACTAACAGAACCACACATGAGACTACCTGGACAGCCACCACACAGGATCAGGCTGTCTGGAGGGTGGAGTGTGTGCCACTGGGTGCACGTGTAGATTTAAATGAGAAAACATAGCAGATGTGCACGCTGCCACCAAGTCAGAGCTGTCTCTGACCACATGTGGGCACCAGGCTGCTGAATGCACATTAGGAGTCGGAAGATTTTATTTTTTCCGTGTTCCAACTGAATAAAGGAGGGAGTAAAATTACAGGCGTCAATCCTCCAGGTGCTTTGACCTCAGGTCAAGAGACAGCAGGATGTCAGTGTCTCATTAGATGGTGCAACTCTACTGCGCGCACAAATTCTGTGTAGGCCGTTGTTGATCACCTTCTGGATGGAAAACACACAGAGCCACTTTGTGGATCTCTACTGAGCATTCTTGGAGACAGCTAGAGAACATGAAAAATCTTCTTCAAGCAACCCAATTACTGCTATACACCGGAATTGAAAAAAAAGATGACTCAAAAATAAGCAAAAATGGCCTGTTCAGACCTCAGATGATCTTCCTTTTCATGAACTTCCTTCAGAGCTTCTAACGGCTCACAATAAACAAAGGCCAAATGTCCTTACAGCGATTTTTGGTATCTTGTCAATGTCAAACCAGCGACGTTATCCTCATTTATTCACAAATGCCACAGGCTCTGTCACTTCTGTCTTTCCAAAGATACACACCTAACAGTTTCCAGAGTCTGACTGGATTCTGGACTAGATGCTGTTTCAACAGAAATCCACTGATCCCTTCAAAGGTGGGGGTGAGCAGTCGCAACCGCAAACTCTGAAAAAAAGGAGAGCGAGGCTCAGTCACGCCAACACTGCAGCACACAAACGATGTGCACTAGTTCCCCACTGCAAATGCTTTTCTCAAAGTCCAGATATATTTATTTGTAATGTTTACCTTGCCCTGAAATGTGAAGTTATAGTCTCAGCATTTATTTCAAAGTTTTAACATAACATCAAAAAAAAAAAGAAAAAAAAATCAAAACGTCAAAAGTGAGCAAGTCAAAGAAACGCTGAACTAAAGGCACAGAGCACTGGCTGTCATTCTGTGCCCTGGAGCTCACAACTCTCCTGCAGGACACAAGGAGCAGACCAGCTAGCAGAGGCTGCAGTGACTCCTAGACCCTTTGCTCCTTCTAGAACATTTCAGGTACTATAGCAGATTACTAGTCTATATTTCTAAAGTTCTATTTTCAGGGGCCAGCCCAGCGGTGCAGGGGTTAAGTTCGCACGTTCCACTTCAGTGGCCCGGGGTTTGCTGGTTTAGATCCTGGGCACGAACCTACGCACCTCTTATCAAGCCACGCTGTGGGAGGCATCCCACACATAATATAGCGGAAGATGGGCACAGACGTTGGCTCAGTGACAGTCTTCCTCGGCAAAAAGAGGAGGATTAGCGGTGGATGTTAGCTCAGGGCCAATCTTCCTCAAAAAACATAAAGTTCTGTTTTCAAGATGAGCATTTTCTCACTTGAATGTGTTTAAGATCAACAGTCTAATTTTTTCTATCTCTGTGTCGGTAGTTTCTTCATCCGTTTTATTTATTTACTTATTCTTAATTTTGTCCTTAACTCACCCCTGCTGGGCTCCTGCTATGGAGAAATCCAACAGCTTGCACAATGCTATTTGGTAAGGAGCACCTCACGTGCAATTTCCTGTTAGCAACAGGGTGAAAATTCCTGGTCTCTACAATCATTGTCCCATTTAATTAATACTACTATTCTTGGCTCAGCAACTACCAGCAGTCACATAAGGAGGGGCCACAGAGTGTGGACTGGGCCCAATAAACGAGTAACATCAGCGTCAGATACAGCAAAAAGAAAAATGTCATTCTCAAAGTCAGCCCCAAACACGGTTTAAACCAGGTTACTTTAGTTTATTACTGTTATAGCCATTGATGAAGTAATCTGCTTAGATTTCCAAAGAATGTGTGAACTGCCTACTGCAGCCCTTACGTTCACAGGATACGCCTAAAATCCGACTAAAGATTATAAACTATAATTTTCCTTCTCAAGAGAACTAAAAAGCCAAAAGAAAAGTAATATACCGACAGTCGCCCTCAGGTTCAGAGTGCCCAGTAACCCAGAACACGATTATAATTCAAACTGTTTCTCAAGTTACGGTAAAATAGAACAACAATAATGGACGACGACCGAAAACGTGCGGGATGAGCTCTAAGAGAGGGCTGAAAGGAAGCAACCGAAAAGCCCAGGACGCCGGGTCTGCGCTCAGGGCGGGCGTGGACCCGGGCCGCGCTGCACGGCCCTGCGCCGGCCGCTCGCCAGGCCAGGAGGCAGCCTGACGAGCCTGCCCGGACGAGCCGGGCCCAACAGTTCTCCGCCGGAACCGGGCGGCACTAGCGAGGCTCGACGTGAAACGCCAGGAAGACAGGTCGAAACACCACCACACGAAATCGGGCCGGAAACCAGGCTGCGCCTGGGCGGGAGCTCGCCCGGCTCACACCTGCGGCCGCCGAGGCCCACCGACCGCGAGTCGGGCGGGGCGCGCGGCCCCGGCCCCGGCCCGGGCCAGGCCCGGGGGTTACCTGCAGGGCTCGGCCTCCAGCCCCGGCGAGGCCCATCGGAGGCCTGTGGACGAAGTACGCCCACCTCCTCCCAGCCCCGGCGGAGAGGCCTGGGCTCCAGCCCGAGCAGGGGCCCCGCAGGGCACCCGGGCCCGGACCCTGACGGAGGGCCCGCCGCAGCAGCAACACAGCCGCCATGTTGGCCGGGAGGCGGCGCCTACGCGGCCGGGCCTCCCCAGGCGCCTGCGTGTTCCGGGCCTCCTCAAGCGCCTGCGCTGCCGGGGCTCTTGCGTCATCCGGGCCTCCTCAGCGCCTGCGCGATCGGCCCCGCCCAGGCTCTGGTCCCTGCGACCAGCTTCCGGAGCCGCGCCGCCAATTCGCTCCCCTAGTCCTGCTGGGGTTCCCAGCGGCTTACGAAGGTGCCGTCCCGTGCTGCGCGCCGCGACTAGAGCTGCAGCCTTGCGGGCCCGGGAGGGAGGGTGTCGGGACCCCGCGCCGGGCTGCCCTCCAGCTCTGGGGAGGACTCGGCCGGAGGCGGGGTCACGGGGCAGAGCCGGGAGCTCGAGGGGAGCGGGCGCCGGACCCCGGCCTGGACCCCCGACCCGGCCCTAACGCCGACTCCGACCCCGCATCGCAACCCCGGCCCGGCCTGGTCTTGGCGGCAGTGAGGCCGCAGGCCTGTCCGCGTGCCCGCGGTCGGTGGTCCGTGCACGGGGTCAGACGGTCGGAGGGCCGAGGGCCGAGGGCCGGAGCGGCACCGAGCTCAGGGGCCGCCGAGGGCTGGAAGGGCGGGCCGGGTGGACGTGTGACAGACGCTTATTTCTGTGTTTTTCTGTTTTCCCCGAATCCCCAGCGGCGAGTGACCGTAACAGTGAGCGGTCCTGCCGAGAGCGCCCCGGTGCCCGGCTCCGTCCGAACACTCATGTCATATTCACTCTGCGAAGTAAACGTCTTTAAAAACTGCGTTACCGGCGACGAAACAGACTCGGGAAAGGGAGACTCGCCTGTCCAAAGTCGCGGCTAAGGAGCGAGGACCGCGTTTCAGGGCCGGTCTGACTGGTTCCCGGCCCGCGCCCCCGCCATGCGCTGCTGCAACAGTCACCTGGTGACGCTGCAGCCCTCCCCGCCCTCCCCTGAAACCAGAGAGGGCTGGGGACACTTTTTAAACGAAGTGTCCTGATTACTGGTCCTCAGCTCTCGGGCAGCGGTGCCTTTGTGAGGTCCTTATTTGTGGATGGTTCGTGGAGGGAGCAGCCCTAAGCCGGGGCCAGGCGAACTACACGGCTGAACTGCCTTGTCGTCCTGCAGTCTTCCTTCACAGTCAGTTCGTCCTCCCCAGCTCCTCCTCCAGGATTTTTTCTGTCGCTGGTTAGATTGTCCCGCCCACTTTCTGCCTTCCGGCTGGCTGTGTCCTGCCCTCACTCTCCCCAGACCGGTCCCGTGACTGTGACTGTAGGCAAACTTCCCTGTGGTTTCTTGCACCCTCTAGAAGCTTGTGCAACACCACCCTGACAGGAAGGGACCAGGCCCCTCGCCCTCACCCCTGTTCCCTCATCACTCTGCTCAGAGGGTTTGTGACTCAAAGCCTCTAGCACACTTGCATGTTTTGGAGAAGAGTACAAGATGCAATCCTCTAACTATTGTTTGAGATAAAATTGTTATTGTGGTCGAACCTCTTTGCCCGGCCATTCAGTTGGAAACAGTGCAGGGTGAATGACAAGCCTCTGGGGAAGGAACCCTGGCTTCTGTCCTTCTCAGCCTATGACCTTGAGCAAGTCATGACCTTCTCCCAGCCTCAACTTTCTCATCAGCAAAATGGGGATAACAATTATCTGCAAAATGAGGCTAATGTCAGCTTTGGCTTTCCCATAGGGTTGTTGTAAAGATAAAATGCAATAAAAGTATGTGAGAGCAACTTGTCAACTGGGAAGCCAGCCCTTCATATCTGTGAGTTATTCCTAGGATGTTGTGGGAAATGAGGTTTTGGGAAAACAGACTATTGATCCATTTATTGAAACTCATTTATTTAACAAGTGTGCTTTGAAGGCTGGCTGTGTTCCAGGCCTCAGGTGAGAGGTGAGCTTGAATGAACCCACCCTGCTCCAGTTCCCCTCTGCAGTGGCCCAGAGGGAGGCTCCTGTGCTCTTGGCAATAGGGGTTAGTTTAAGGAATCAGATGCCCCATGACCTGGCCCCTAGAAGGGATGGTCTGTAGGACAACTGGCTCCCCAGGCCTCCCTTGGCTCTCAGGCCCCACTTCAGAGGCATCATCTCCTGCCAGGATGTCAGCTTCACTTTCAGCCATTTCTGTCACCTGCTCTCTCTGTTCTTTCTGTACTTCCTAACTTCTGTTTACTCATTTGTACTTCCTCCACTCTCTGAACTCTGCACGTCAGGACATTTCAGCGGGGCTTCCCTTAACTGACTCAGAGACAATCTCACAGTGAACTCCTGGTTTGAGTCAGGGTGTGTCCTAGGTGTCTGCACTGCCACCAGTCAGGGTGTGTCCTTGGTGTCTGCACTGACACTAGGTGCCAAGATCCATGAGCAAAGTGAAGCCTCAGGAGGTATGGAAGGGCTGCCCTTTTAGCCTGGGTCGTGGGAAGGGGACAGGAGCAGAGGGCGTCTGTCCCTTGAACTCCTCCCTTTGTTCCTGAGCACGGAGGAGGCGTTGGCTCTTGTTCCTGCTCACTGTCAGCCGAGGGGCTTCAGGCCAGCTGCTCTTGGAAAGTCCATCAGTCACCCCGTCTGTAAAACAGGAATAGTACTTTAGCAGTCTGGAGACAAGTTGGTCTTTTGGGCCATTTTTTATTTTAAGATCTAGGCTTTTTTATTTATATCAGAGCAAATAATTATTTGCTTCTTCCAAAATTAGGCAACTTTGCAGCAACTAAACATAAAATTTTTGTTTAAAAGCATAATTGCTTCCACGCTTCCCTGGCCTTTGAAGCCTTTGGACCTAGTCTATAGATATTTGGGTAATATTAGGATGTCTTCTATAAAATATACTCCTTTGTGGAATGTTTGAATAAACTCGTTCATCTCCTTGAATTTTGGTAAATTTTATTTCTAAACTAAAGATCTTTCTTTTTTCTTTTTTTCTTTTTTTGAGGAAGATTAGCCCTGAGCTAGCATCTGCTGCCAATCCTCCTCTTTTTGCTGAGGAAGATTGACCCTGAGCTAACATCTGTACCCATCTTCCTCTAACTTTGTATGTGGGATGCCTGCCACAGCATGGCTTGCCAAGCGGTGCTTAGGTTCACACGCGGGATCCGAACCCGTGGACCCCAGGCCACTGAAGCAGAACGTGTGAACTTAACTGCTGCACCACCCGGCCAGGCCCTAAAGATCTCTCTGGGAAACAATTTCATCTCATGTCGCTCGCTAACTGGATTTTACTCATTACATGTAGAAGATTCATGATCACAGATCTTGTCCTTGAAGGGATGAAAAGTCCATTTCTACTAGCAAAAACCTGTACAGGAATTTGTGCGTGACCGAAGAGCTGTGTTTCCCTTGCTGTTTCTTGAGACTGTTGGAGGTGGGATTTTGAATAGATATTTAGGAGGGACCTCGAAAGGGCAGGGTCTGTATCCTCTCCACATAATGTTAACTCCCTAAGCTCTGGACAGCACATACCAAATTCATTTATTTAACCACTCCTGTTGACTGTATCAGCTATCCGTTGCTAGGTAACAAATTATCCTAAAACTTAGCAAGTTAAAACAATGTTTATCTCACCCAGTTTCTGAGGGTCAGGAGTCCCGGAGTAGATGACAGGTTAGTTCTGGCTCTGGGGCTCTCACAATAGTGCAGTCAAGGTGACAGCCAGGGCTGTGGTCATTCGGAGCTTGTGTGGTGCTAGGATGGGCGTCCAAGGAGACGCCCTCACCTGGCTGTGGACTTGAGGCCTCAGCTCATCGTGTGGACTCTGCAAGGGGCTGCTCACATGACATGGTCCCATGCGGCAGGGACATCCAAAGATGTGAACACAAGGGGCGGGGGTCAGTGAGGGCCAGCTTGGAGGCTGCTGATCACAGTGATGATTGTAGAAGATATCTGCTGTTCAGGTCTGCTCAGCAAAACCCGTCTCCTCAGTTCCTCGTTCCCCTGATCATGTGGTCCCAGCCCTGACAGTGTCGCATTAATCACACTGATTGTTCAGGAACGAGAAGGTCAACCCCAGTAAGTCCTTCCTTAGGACTTTTATTTGAAGATGGAGGAAGGACCTTGCCTTTGGGGTCATGGAGTAGAAGGATGAACTGAGGGTACTGCTGGAACCTTCCCCACCCGGTGGGGGAAGCCAGCTGTGGTTGGAGAGGACAAGGCCACACCAAGAGTGAAGAAGCAAAGGTACCGGTGGGACTCGAGACATCCCAGTGTGCGTCCCTAGGTCCAGTCACTGAAGTGGGACCCCTTATTTCTGCATCATGACCCAACCCCTTTCTTATGATGCAAATTTACATTGGACTTGTGTCCATCCTAGCTGGGGTTGCCTATCCAGGTCCTTTAGCTACTGGGGAGTCATCACTCCAGAGGCCTGGGTTCCTCCTCAACTCCCAAGGCAGGTTCAGAACCTCATCTGGGTTTAGCTACCAGGAAAGATGGACCATGTCTGGATGTCCACTTTACAGCCTGTTCCTGAAAGTCACTAGCTTGGTATCTCTGGTCCCAGGGTTCCTTGTGAGGGAGCGATAGATATTTGAAGCAAGAAAGGGTTCACTTGTCTGCATAGGGTCCCCCAGAAAGTTGAATGCGCCATGAAGCTCACAGGATCCTCTATTTGCTCATCTCAGGATGTCGCCAGTGGTGGGATTGGCTGTACCCCACTCCACAATCCATAGCCAGCAACCGTCGGCAGGCGGCTCGACTTCGCTGGGCTGGATGGAGCGTGCTGTGTCCCTGAAGGAGGACAACCTGGGCCTTTGGCCTCCATTAAGGCACAGAGTGTTCACTGGCTGGCTGGTCCTGGACCCTAGAGGTCTGTGGCCATTATGGTTTTTCAGCAAATCAGTGGTGGAGAAGTTCCCAGGAACCACATTGAATTCAGACCACCACAGTCTAATGAGGAAAAGAGACAGTGACAGCAAGCGTTCTCAGACATTCTGGCCCTTTCTATCTGCCTGCTAAAGAAAACCTTGCCTTCCTCCGCTCAGAACTTCCAACTCCCTGTCCTCAGAGGTTGCTAGCCCATCCCGGATATTTTGTAATGAAGAACAAAAAGAGAAAGGACAAAAATAGGTCAAAAGAAAGGGGGAGAGATGCAGACGACGGGAAAGACATACCAGAGCTGTCCCTGACCCCAAAGTAAAGAGGATGGAAAGAGGAAGAAGGAGGGGTGAGAGGGGCAGGTGGGTGGAGTTTCTGGGGGCCAGTTTTTGGGGGGATTGGTGAGAGGCCCCCAAACAGTTGCAAAGAATGAAGGAACCGGAGAGAGAAGGAGATTTTTGGGGGATAAGAGGGAATTGCCTTAAACAGATATTTACTGTGTGGCCATCTCCGAGGTGCTGGGGACCCAGCAGTGAGCAAAGTGACACCTGTCCCCAGTGGTCTTCTGTTCTAGCAATGGGAGAGAAACAAGGAGAGGGGACTTTTTGGGGGGCGGGGGGAGGAAGATTGGCTCTGAGCTAACATCTGTGCCAGTCTTCCTCTATTCTGTATGTGGGACGCCACCACAGCATGGCTTGATGAGCAGTGTGTAGGTCTGCACCTGGGATCTGAACCCACGAACCCTGGGCCACCAAAGCAGTGTGTGTGAACTTAACCAGTACACTACCCAGCCAGCCCTAGAGGGAACTTTCTATCTTTTTTATTTTTTTCTGCTTTTTCTCCCCAAAGCTCCCTGGTACATAGTTGTATATATTTTTTTAGTTGTGGATCCTTCCAGTTGCAGCATGTGGGACACCGCCTCAGCATGGCCTGATGAGTGGTACCATGTCCTTGCTCAGGATCCGAATCAGCGAAACCCTGGGCTGCCAAAGCGGAGCGCACAGACTTAACCACTAAGTCATGGAGCCAGCCCCTAGAGGGGACTTTTTAAAAATTGTGGTGGGGCCAGCCTGGTGGCATAGCAGTTAAGTGCACATATTCCGCTTCGGCGGCCTGGGGTTCACTGGTTTGGATCCTGGGTGTGGACATAGCACTGCTTGCCAAGCTATGCTGTGGTAGGCGTCCCATATAAAAAGTAGAGGAAGAAGGGCACAGATGTTAGCTCAGGGCCAGCCCTCCTCAGCAAAAAGAGGAGGATTGGCAGCAGTTAGCTCAGGGCTAATCTTCCTCAGAAAAAAAAATTGTGGCTAAATGTACACAACATAAAATTTGCTATTTTGAAACAGAACTTTGGAGCAGGAGTGAAGGGAGGCCTGTGCAGGGCCAAAGATCCAGCCAGCTGGTGGGAGGGAGCAGCGGGCAGGCTGGGTCAGGGCTGGAGGCAGGCTGGGCTGGAGCCCCAGACTGGTGGGCTCTGGCTTTGAGCTCCAGGTGGATGTCAGGGAAGATTCTGAGCCGAGGACTGATTGCTCTATTTTAAAAGCATCGTTTTGGCTGCTTTGTGGAGAATAGGCCAGACGTGGGGAAGGGGAGAGCAGGAGGAGGCTGCGACAAGGCCAGCAGGAAAGATGTGGCCTGGCCTGGATGGAGGGGAGGTGGAGTGGGACGGGACGAGCTGGTGTCCAGGAGGCACAGAGAGTCCCGTGGCTTCATGTTTACCCTGGGAGCAGGCTGCTTTGCTCTACCAGCAGCCCCATGGAGTCAAGGCTGGCTGAGATCCGTGTCAGTAGCACATGACTGCCCCGCCCAGCCACCACGGGAGGGGGTGGGGAGGCGGGATTGCTGAGCCCAGGGGCAGCGGCCACAAGGCTCAGGTCTAGGAGGAACGAGTGCAGGTTCCAGACTCCGCCTCCTTCCGCTGTGATTTACAGGGTTGACTGAGGGAGGAAGAGGTGGCCACTTCCACACAGAATTGGAACCCTGCTCGCTTAAGCCCCCTGCCCCGTGAATCCTTGGAAGAACAGATACACAACAGCAGATGGCTGCTTGATGGCAGGACTGCTCTGCCGTGCCCTCAGCGGTTTCCCCAGGGGATCCTGTGTCTCTGGCATTCCCAGGCGCTCTGGTTGGAGAAGGCTGCAGAGCTGATTGGGTGAAGCTGGAGATTACTTGGAGACAGAAGGATACTTTGGCATTTTTTTTTTTTTTTTGCCTCAAATCAAAGCATGCAGCCTGGGTTTGCCATCTCCATCCCTGTTGTTTTCTGTTTTATTTTGCTTGACAGTATATTTCTTACTGGGGCCCTAAAACCATCCTATATGAGGTTACAATTTCAAAAACAGAATAAACAAAATAAAGTAAATCCCGTAGACTGTGTTTACAGTCCGTTTCTACTGGGAGAAGGGAAGAACCAAAGCCCTGGTCCGGGAGGTCTGGGCTGAGAGCGCAGTTGTTCCACAAAGGCCGGAGCGGCTGGCCTGGCTGGACAGCACGGGTGCTGCTGAGGGTCACTGAGAGATAATTCACAGTATTCAACAGTAAAATGGAGCAGCCCCGTAGCATTTCTATAGTTAAGTCATATGAAATGCATCTTTTTATTTTCTGAATACTTTTTATTTCTTTTTTTTTTGCTGAGGAAGATTTGCCCTGAGCTAACATCTGTTGCCAGTCTTCCTCTTTTTTATGTGAGCCACCACCACAGCATGGCCACTGACAGATGAGTGGTGTAGGTCTGCACCCAGGAACCAAACCCACACCGCCGAAGTGGAGCACACTGAACTTAACCACTAGGCCAATGGGGGTGGCCCATTATTTGCTGAATACTTTTAAAGTTGCAAACTAAAGCTGGGTTTCAGGGACAAAATGTATGAATTCCTATAATCCTGAGCACCTGCACTGTCCCCAGAATTACCCTGTGCATGCATAGAGCACCACCTCCTGCCGGCCAGGGACCTGATGAAGCAGGCAGGGGTGAGCCGTTCTCAGGCTGCTGGCTCAGGGAAAGTGCCAAGTGACTGACATCAGGGCAGTTCCTGCAGCCTGGGCCTGGGCCAGAACAGTCTCCTGCAGCAAACTCTCACCAGGAGTCTTCACTTATCAGCACTGGCAGATGCTTAAGTGACATGCAGGACAGCTCTGGGCGTCTGCCAGCTCAGGAGCTGGCTGAGGCCTCGCCATGCTCTCTGCACATTCCTTTACCATGTTCCCCAAACTCCCCACACTCGTACTAAATCAAGCCACCTCTTTCTCTCCCTCGCTGAGTGGTCCTGCATCCACCTCTCAGCCTAGTGACTCCATCTTCCAGACTCCAGGGCTCTGTACGGCCTTCTTGAGAACACTCGCCCTGGCCAGCAGCCAGCAGTCATGCCACCCAAATTGCCAGAGCACCGCATTCCCCCTGCCAGTGCTCAGCCACACGGCAACCCTCACAAGGCTCAGACCCCCTGGGTATTCAACACATGAGGTACGGGGAATAACTACTGGGATACAATGTGAAATGACACTCGCAGCACTAATGTAGTTATGTCTTTAGTTTTACAACAACAGTTAACATTTAGGTTTACTACACGTTCCAGACACTGTTCTAACCATGCTGGATGTGTTGATCTTCCAGAATCCCACCAGGTAGGTGCTCTCATTAGCCCACTGCAGGTGGGGAGACCAAGCCCCTGAGTGGTGTGCCCCCTGTCCAAGATCACAGTTAGTGTGGGGCAGAGCTGGAGTCTGATCAGTCCTTCTGGTCCTGGAGTGTAAGCTCTGAAGGACTGTGTTATCTTGGGAGAGTGGCCCACCAGGCTTTGTCTGCAGAAGACTGAGGTCGGATCCTCAGTCGTGATCGTATGCATAATACAGATTATGCATAATTTTCAAAATGCGTTTCCATTCGCTGGGGCTTGATCTCTTCCACTGGTGCCTGGTGGACGCCGTGCTGCCAACTCACAGCTGCTCAGGAGGTAAGTGAGCCTGAGCCTCAGCTTGGAGCCTTTAGTCTCAGGACCTCTTTAGGCTCCTAAATACATAAACACTACTAGGAGCCCAGAGAGCTTTTGTTTATGTGGGTGGTGTCTCCTGATATTTACCGTGCTAATATCCAAACACAAATGTTTAAGACGCAAGAACACACGTTCCTCAGCTGTCAGAGTGATGGCATCATTCCACGTGGTGGATCCGCTGGAGAACTCCACGGTCAAGAGAGGAGACGAAAGGGAAACAGACAAAACTCTTAGTATCATCAGGAAGATAGTCTGACCTTGGACCACAAAGGGTCTTGGGGACCCCCAGGGGTCCCTGGATCACACTTTGTGAACTGGTAGTCCAAGTCAATCACGGCAATTAAAATGCAATTAGCATTCTTTTTTATCAAAGATATCTGTGAGTTTTACACATTTAAAAAGGGAACTGGGGATGGCTGGGTGTCGTAGTGGTTAAGTTCGGATGCTCCACTTCAGCGGCCCAGGGTTCATGGGTCCAGATCCCGGGTGTGGACCTACATGCCATTCACCAAACCACACTGTGGTGGCATCCCACATATAAAAAATACAGGAAGATTAGCATGAATGTTAGCTCAGGGACAATCTTCCTCAAGCAAAAAGAGAAATTGGCGACAGATCAATCAAGGTCAATCTTCCTCACCAAAAAAATAAAAAAAATAAATAAAAAGGGAACTTGGCGTAACAAATTCAAGGTGATCCTTGTGAGCCCCTCTTCAGCTAAGCCAGCTTGAAGTACCCAGGGACAATTTGGGGACTTTGTTTGCAAATCTTCACTGAATTCAACATTAGTAAAAGGTTCTGAATTTACCATCCTGGAAAAGAAGTTACTTGCACAACTGGCACCAGCCGTAGGGCTGCTGTTCCAATGACTGTTATCAGCAGAACTCAACTGTGTTCCCAAGGGCTGGTTTCAGGGATGGAGAAGGGCAGGCCTCTGTGGTGACAAATCTGTGGCTCCTTCACAAATCCAAGGAGGGGGTTGCAGATGCGGGTCATGTCGCTTATGGAATGTGACCACCCCCCAGAGCTTCTGGCCTGTTATATGCCAGTTATATAATCACAAGATGGTGTTTCAGGTCCTGACTGTCCGGATTGTGGAGGTGTTGAAGAGGTTTTTGTGTTTTGTCCCTGGTGTAACACTGTCCGGCACACAGTGGGCACTCAGACATCTGTTGAATGAGTACATGACCCATCTTGCACTGTGGAAGCCTCCTGCTTTCTGCACGCTGAAATTCTTTGCATGAAACACATTATGCAATATTGTGACAGCCTTACTAGCAAAAAAGTCTTAGGAAGACATTTTTACTCTCAATCTTTCTAGTTGGATTTGTGATGAATTGATTAAAGAAAAGAATACATCATATATTTAGACTTTAAAATAACATCAAAACTGTTAGGGCTACAGGAAGAGTACTGGGTGTAGAGTTTTAAAAATTGAGGGTGGTTTTGGTGGTCCTAAGGTCAGGGGCCCCAGGAATATCAGAAACTTGCTTCCTGCCACAGTTCCTCCTTCCCTTCAGGTTTGTGAGGGTGACACACCACAGAGCTATGGTGACTGGAAAGCAACAGACATAATAATTTACTGTGAAATGAGCATGGGTTCCAAATTCTAATGCTAAGAATGCTGGTGAGCTGGTGTTGACTACAGGGCTGAGACTGGGCTGGCTGGGCCCAAACCCAGGTGTCACTTCTTAATACATGGCCACAGGGGAGGAGACAGGGGGGTGTGCCAGGACGTGGGTCTGCTCTGGCCACTTCTGCCACTTGTGTACAAGAGGAAGTAGGAAGAAGGAAGGTGGCTGGGCTGCCTCCATTTCAGCAGTGACCTCTGGCCATTCGACGAGGGAGCGAGGAGCCCACCCATGCGCGCACTCTCAGCGAGCCCCCAACTCTCCCAGTCTACAGCAGAGGAGTGGTTTGATGGGAGGAGGTGGGGGTGCTCCGAGTACCTTCACTTCGGGGCAAAATGAAGTAGGACACGTCGTTCCTTCTCTGGGCGGGCATCGAGCATCACCAGCACTGACTTTTCTGGAGCCACATGTGGCTAAAGCTTAGTCAACAATTAGCTTTTGGTTCCAGGGAACACAGATATGCTGGAACGTAAGTGCCTTTGGCAGGAACTTGGTTTTGTTCATGGTTGAGTCCACAGCTTTTAGATCAGTGTGTGGCAAATAGTAGGCCCTGAATCAATGTTTGCAGGATGAATCCAAGAGCTTTGAGTGGGGAGGGGGTGGGCTGTAACAAACACAGTCACTGAGCAGTATCGGAGAAGGCATCTGAGCAGAGGTACTGCCAGGGCCACACCTTACTGACTGGGCTGGGGGACGCTCGGGAGAAGCGAGATGGCCCTTGGACCATGTGGGTGCATGCTCTGGGTCTCAGTGCAGCGTTATGGAGTCAGAATGCTGGGTGGCCCAGGTGACTGCATTAAGGAAACCAGGCTTTGCGGGAAGGTGTCGGAGAACTACTCTTCAGGGCTAGAGCTCAGTAATCTGTAGGAATGATGTGTTTTGTTTGGCCCACACAGTGTTTGACAAATTAATTGCTTTTATTGAAATGTCCAATAAAAATTTAATTTCCAGTTTCTATGGAAAAACTGGAAGATGTGGCAATGCTAGCTCTCTAGCAGCTCCCTTCAGTCCCCCTGGGCCCAGCAGGTGCCTTCACTTCCATGTAATCTTCCTGTTCCTCTTTTCTCTGGAGCGACTGCGACGGCTTCCAACTTGGCCTCGCATCATGTTCTTGCCCTTCACACAGTTTCAAGAGCAGCATTTTATAAGAGGACTCTGTGTCTGTGCCTCCCGACTAAAGCCCTCACTGGCAGGTCCTGCTCACACGCTAAGGATCACTCATGTGCCCTGAGGCCTCGCCTCACCCTGGCCACCCCCCTACTGCCGTGTCCACCTAGCACCCATATGGAGGCCCAAGCATCTTGGGCTTACCTGTACAAAACTAAACTCCCGGTTTTTCAACCCAAACCTGTACCTCCTCCTGGTCCTTTTAGCCAATGTCGACTTCATTCCAGACCCTTCTCTTTCTCTTACAGCCCAAACTCTTGCCAACTCTATCCTGAAAAACATCCCAGGTTCGACTATCTCGTGAGTCCAGATGTCACTGCCGCCTCACTCCACCTTTTCTGTGCTCTCATCGTCTCCAGAGCAGTCCTTTCAACAGTCAGTTGCCTTGTTCCCCACCTCCCTGCGACCTTCCGTGGTTTACCTTTTCATGCAGGGTGAAATCCCAACTGTGAATTGGAACCCTCACCAGTCACCTCCTTCCTCTGTGTCTCCCAGGTTGCTCTGTGCTGGTGGCGCTCCTCCCGCCCCTCCTGGTGTGCCCTTCCCCAAGTCGGCTGCCTTGCTTCCTCAGTGGGCATCTTATCTGAGTCCTTCCTCGCCCCCATTACCCTGTATTTAAACAGGCCTTAGAACCGTGTGGGCACATAGTAGACACTTAGAAGCCTTAAATATGTGTTGAATGGAAGAGTGACTGCTGCCCCTCCAGCCACAGGCCTCTCTCCATGTCACCGACACCAGTGATGCTGCCCCTTTGCCCAGAGTTGTCCAACAGAAACTAAATGCAGCCAGGGTGTCACTTAAAATTTCCTATTAGTCACAATTAAAACAAAATGAGGGCAGCCCAATGGCGTAGCAGTTAAGTTTGAGCGCTCTGCTTTGGCGGCTTGGGGTTCACAGGTTCGGATCCCGGTCACGGACCTACACACTGCCCATCAAGCCATGCTGTGGCAGCATCCCACATACAGAATAGAGGAAGATTGGCAACAGCTGTTAGCTCAGGGCCAATCTTCCTCACCAAAAAAAGACACAAAAATACCCCAAAATGGGTAAAATTAATTTCAACACTATATTTAATGCAATTGTCCAAAATACCATCATTTCCACATGTAATAAACACAAAAAATTTACTTGTGAGATATTTTACATTCTTTTCTTCTTTGTACTAAGTTTTTGAAAACAGGTGTGTAGTTTATATGCACAGCACATGTCAGTTTGGACTCACATTTCCAGTGCTTACTAGTCATCTGTGGCTAGAGGCCACTTAGTGGACCAGACCTAGAATGCTCTCCCCACCACTTCTTACTCAGGTAGTTCTTCCTCGACCTTCTGACAGCAGCTCCAGGGTCAGGCCTTGGGGAAGGCTTCTGTAGGCCTCACCCAGATGAGACCTGATTGCCACTCAGTGTTCTCCCATAACTCCCCACCTGGTCTTTCAAAGCACTGAGCACGGCTTGTAATTAGGGACCTCTTCAGCTATTTGACGAACACATGTTGTCCCCGCCTGAGGAGAGGCCACACGTGGGAGAGACTGGACCTGCCCTGCTCCTGTTGAATCCCCAGTGCCTGATCTAGGGCCTGCCCACAGCAGACACTCCATAAATATTTTGACTTAATGCATTAAATGGCTTGATTCTTCCTTTGCTCTGCTTTTCTTTTCTCTCTAGTTTTGACTTACAGGTTCTGCTTTGGTGGAACTTTGCTTTTCCTTACTATGTTTTCAGATTGTTTCCGAGGGAAATTGCCTTATTTATATTTCCTACTTTAAATTCCCTAGAGAGAGTATTGGATTGGCTAAGGTCAGTGTTTTTCAAATTTTCTCATGGATGAGTATTGTCAGGAACCCAAAATAAAAAACGCTAATTCCGGGGCTGGCCCCGTGGCCGAGTGGTTAAGTTCGCGCGCTCCACTGCAGGCGGCCCAGTGTTTCGTTGGTTTGAATCCTGGGCGCGGACATGGCACTGCTCATCAAACCACGCTGAGGCAGCATCCCACATGCCACAACTAGAAGGACCCACAACGAAGAATATACAACTATGTACTGGGGGGCTTTGAGGAGAAAAAAAATAAAACAAACAAAAAACCGCTAATTCCTAGTTCCCTCTCCTCTAGATTGACACAGTAGATGAATGTGGGGTCTGGAGTCTGAATTTTATCAATTTTACCAGGTAGTTCTTACAATGAGGCAACTCTGGGAACCCTTGGGTCTTCTTGGATGCTCGTCAGCCCCTGGGTTGGCTGTTATCGTCAGGTGTCCCCATCCAGGGAAGTTACTGGGTAAGAGTGGGGAGAGCACAATCTAGCTGCCCAGAGGAGTCTGAAGTTCTCCATGGTTTCCCACAGGACGAGCACTGTTCTCAGGGTTGTGCACACCCCTGGTGGAACCTTCCGGGCGGCCCTTTGAGAGCAGCGCTGTCCGTGGTTCCCGCTCCGCCAATGAGACTGAGGGTCTGAGAGGTGATGAGGCTGCCCGGGCTCCGGCTGGTGGGTGGCCTGGCGGCGGAGCGTCCTCCACTCCTCGAGCACGGGGACAGGGTCGCAGGCTCTCCTCCAGCCCCAGTGAGTCCCCCCAGATGACGGGTCGCGGGCTCCCCTCCGCGGCTGAGTCCCCTGGACGAGCGGCGGGCGCACGGAAGGAAGCGGAACTCGAGCGAACCCAAAGCCCCCCAGCGTCCCGCGTCGGGAGCCACGGTGTAGGTCACCGCCGACCGCCGTCCTCCCGCCGGGGCGCGCGGCCTGCCCCCGCCCGGCCAGCTCGACGCCTCGCGCGCGTTTCACGACGAGAGGCCTCGGGCCTCGGGCCGCACGTAGCTCGCGCCGCGGCCGCACGGCTGACGTCCGGTCGGCCAGCGCCTTCCACGCCAGACTCAGGTTCTCGAGCGTGCCCTCGCCGCTTCCGGCACTCGGAGAGACCAACCGTCACGTCCGAGGACGAAAGACCCACCGCCTGCGCGACGCAGGCAGCCAACCCAGCTGCGCGCTACCCTAGCGTCCCGTGCGCCTGGACGCACTACCTTGGCCAATCCGTCCAGGGACGTCCTCCTGGTCCCGCCCCGGCCTGTCACAGCTGCTGTCAATCTCGCCGCCGCCCCTCCCGCGTCGCGCACTTCCTCCCCGACGCCTTGACGTGCGCAGCCCTGTGCCCGGCGCGGCGAGCCAATGGCGGTGGCGGATACGGCGGGCCAATGGGCGGCGGCGTCTCATGTGGCCGGCGCCCGCCGCAGCCGCCGCCGGGCCCCGGAGCCAGAGGCCGCTCGAGCCAGAGCGCGATGGAGCGAGGGCCCCAGGCGGGGAGGCGCCGCCGCCGAGCGCGCGGCCCGACGCCCCCTCAGTGAGCCCGAGCCCGGCCGCGCCTCCTGCCGGCCTCGCTGCCTCGCGGACGCTTGGAGCCGCCGCCACCGCCTTCCCGCTCGGGCCGCGGGCCGGGAGACGGGCCGGGGCTGCATGGCCTCGCCCGCGCCCCGCCGCTGAGCCCCGGAGCCGCAGCCCGGAGCCGGGTGAGAGCCGTTGCCGGCCGGGTCGTGGGTCGGGCGGGTGCCGGGGCGTAGGGGCGGCCTCGCGGCCTGCAGGCCTTCCGCACGGGCGGAGCGGCGCGACGGCTCGGACGGGCCTGGGGGCCCGGGGGGTCCGGGCGGGCCTGAGGGGCCGACGCGGGGCTCCCGGGCGGGCCGCGGGGTTCTGGGGGCTGTGAAGGGCCGACGCGGGGCTCCGGGGCAGGTCTGGGGCATTCAGGGGGGCGTGAGGGGCCGACGAGGGGCTCGGGGCGGGCCTGCGGGCACCGGGGGTACATGAGGGCCCACGGTGGGCTTTAACGGGTCTTAGGGAGCCTGGGCAGCCGTGAGGGGCCGACGGGTGGATCTTGGGGGTTCGGGGGACCGACGGTTGGCTCGGCGCAGGCCTGGGGGGACTAGGGCAGTCGTGAGGGGCCTAGGGGGGGCCTTAGTGGGGGTTGGGGGCCTAGGATAGCAGTGAGGGGCCGACGGGTGGATCTGGGGTTCCGGGGGCCGACGGAGGGCTCGGCGCAGGCCTGGGGGGGGGGTCCAGGGTGGCCTTGAGGGGCCGACGGGACCTTTGGGGGGGTCTGGGCAGCCGTCAGGGGCCGGCGGGGGACTCTAGGAGGCCCCAGGGCACCTGGGGAGCTGGGCCGCCGACCTCTGACCCGCGGGAGAGGCGCCTTCACGGTGTCGGTTGTAGTTGTTATTCCCAGCGTCCCTATTATTATCGCTGTTTTGAAATGGGAGCAGGCGGCTCTCGGGCTTCCAGCTGGAGGGGGCTGGTGAGCCGGGCCCTGGAGGTAGAGTGGGGGCGCCGAGGTTTGCAGGGGGCGCGCGTGGGCTCGCAGAGGGGCAGGAATGCGGGGCCGCGGCGCGGGGTGTGTTGTTTCGGGGGGAGGGTAGGCGGGACTGGGGGGCGGTGGGAGGGAGGCGGTGGCGGTGGCGGCTGCAACAGCAGCCCTTGGCCTCAAGGAACAATGTGAGACGTTGCCTGAAATGTTAATTTCCGTTCCTCATTTCATCATCCCCTGGCAGGGCGGTAGCTGTGAGTGTGTCTGTGGAGGGTTGGCCCTGCCACATGGATTCCGTCCCCTCTCAGAGATCAGTCTTGTGTCTCTGCCGTTTGGGGGGAACCTTAATTTTTCTTGAGGTCTGCTCTTTTCCTGGTGCCTCGTCCAGGTTTTCTGCTTCTGTTGTGTTTTTGGAAAGCTGGTCCTGTACACCAGCTGCCAAGGAGTTGTGGAAGAGGCTTTGGAAGATTCAGCTGGCTTGAGACGGCCTGTGCTTTCAAAACCGTTTTCTTTCTAACAGTTAAGATGGAGCATGCTTAGGTGTCATGGTTTCTATGGGTAATGAGAAGTTTTATATCCCTTTGCAAGAACAGGGTTGTTTTGCAAATTTCTTGGTAGAGAAATCTCAAATTTTGGACTTTTTTTATATGGTGAGAGTTTTCTAAATTGATTTGAGCAGTATCTTTAACGTTCCTTTTCAACTGAGGAGTAAAAGTGAGCCGTTGTTGAATTGAAAAATTTAGAATGTTTTGATTCTTGTGGGGGGATGACGGGACACATTCAGCAAAACTCTGTAAGATGATATTCTTGTGGAAAAACTGCCATTGAAACAGTTACTATTTTTGGTTTGTGCAAACCCAGTCAATGGCATAACTTGGATAGTTCTAAGTCAGAGACCCAGAGGCTGTTTATTTGTTGCTTTTAGGATCTTCATTTCTCTTACTAAGTTGCTGTCCTGGGAGACCCAGAGTTCTTTGTGTGTCTTTTGAGAATGATTGCGCAAGTATTCTGATATTACTTTGAAACTGTAGTTAGAAATAAAAGAGAAAGGAAAAACATCTTGCTTCAGTTGATTGTGACCCTTGAATTGGATCCGTGGGGTTGGTGCTGCCTTCCCCCTCCATTCAGCTGTTGTTCTCTCTGTCGTTCACGCTTAAAAGCAGGATCTCATTTGATAGGCTGGCCCTCCTGAATGGAACGGGATGGGAGGAAACAAAGAGCAAGTTGCTATGACATTTTTTTGTGTTCTTTGTGCATGCCTCTTGAGTTAGTTAAAAAGCTATCCAAAGATAGTGCTAAATTTGACCCAAATTTGAAACTTTCAAAAGTTTTTTTTCCTAAATATTGTTTTATTGTGGTAACAACATACATAAGATTTACCAGAAGTTTGTTTTTAAAGGTGTCACATAGTCATGAATTCCTCATTTGCAGTTGTAACTTGCTGTCAGCTTTCTGACTTGCATTGCCACTGCTGGATGTTTTCTCTGGACCCTCTGTGGACCAGCCGTGTTAATCATACTGCACCAGCAGTGCCTTGCATCTCTCTGAGCCAGATGGGCTGCTTAAGACTAGTGGCTGTCATGGTAGCTATAATTATAGTGTTGATACAGTGACAAGTAGAACTTTCTACAAATAGAGTTAAAGAAACTATGCTGTTTATATGTGAGAATATTTTTCAAGCAGCTTTGTGTGCCTTGGGTTTTTAAGTATGTTTGACATAGGTTATTTTTCCTCAAATATTAGAGGAAAGTTATTTTGCATATGGGCAATGAGCCCATCATCAATTAAATAACATAATTAGAGTGTCAGTAAATGCTGGTTCAGAGCGTAATCTGCATTTGTTGCCAAAATAAGTGTTTTGATCTGTCCATTACCCGGTATAAGTCCCTTCATCCCTCAAATGGTAAGTGTAATGGATGAGCTTCCTTTAATAGCAGGATCTTTGCTGGTTAATAGGTGAAAATGATGATGCATTGCTCGTCTGACTGCACACTTTGGCAGTTTATTAGTGCTGTGTAGTCAGTGCTCTGGGGATGGAACTTGACCCGTTTCATAACTTTATACAAAAATTGAATGAACTCAAATAACTAAAAGTTATTGTCTTAAAATGTTTTCAGTATATGTTCTCTTAATTTGAATTTCAAATGGAATTTCTGTGCAATTCAACTTTTCCAGTTTTATCTTAAAGCTATATGAAAGAGGGTGTCGATCCTCAGCTCCCGGAACTCAGGCAGTGGGAGATAATCAGCACAGAAAGCCTTTTTAGGCTGAGGAAATGACCCACTTTAACAACTACTTTGTTAATTCTGATAAAGATGTTTCTATTCCTAAGTGACTCTTTTTTGTTTGTTTGATGGATCTTATTCATGGTGTCTTTTAAAGCCAGAGTCAGACTCAGCTGTGTATTTAAATGTCTGTTTTGTTATCTTCTGTGCTTTTCTTAACTCATAATGTTCCCCCTCCATATTTAAAATTTTCCTTAAATTCATCTTTGGACCAAATAGTGTTTTACATATATGGTAGAACTACAAATGTTATTTTTATGATAATGTCCCATGCGATTATTAACAGTCTAACCCTGATTGTATGACCCCTCTTTCCCAGGTGCCCACTTGGATCCTTGGTCACTCTCCCTCTTAACTCCTGATGCTGTAGCTGCGTTGGCCTTTCGTTTCCTAGATTGGGCTGTGTGCCTTAATCTAGGGTCTCAATACGTGCTGATCCTCTGTCTGGACCACGGTCCTGCTGAGTGTCCATCATTACCTCCCTTCCAAATCCCCCCTCACCCCCGCCCCCGCACACCAACCAGGAAATCTCCAAGTTAACTCCTACTCAGCCATTGGGTCTTAGTTAAATATTGTTTTCTGGATCCAGCCTGGTGGCACAGCGGTTAAGTGCGCACGTTCCGCTTCTCAGTGGCCCGGGGTTTGCTGGTTCGGATCCCAGGTGTGGACATGGCACCTCTTGGCATTCCATGCTGTGGCAGGCGTGCCACATATGACAGTAGAGGAAGATGGGCACGGATGTTAGCTCAGGGCCAGGCTTCCTCAGCAAAAAGAGGAGGACTGGCAGTAGTTAGCTCAGGGCTAGTCTTCCTCAAAAAAAAAAAAAATTGTTTTATCGTAGAGATCCTTCTTAATCATCACTGCCAAGGAAAGTGGCTACCCCACCTTGTTACAGCCAGAAGGAACTTAACACAATTGATGAAATATGTCATGATTGGTTAATGTCTGTCCCCGTGATAGAAGGGGTGTAACATTACTGATGATAGGTTGTGTCTCTTTGGTCACCTGGGGCCCAGCCTAAGGCATGACAGTAGTCGTAGAATTCGCTCAAGAAATATTTGTTGAATGATTTTTTTTTTTTTTTTTTTTTTTTGAGGAAGATTAGCTCTGAGCTAACTGCTGCCAATCCTCCTCTTTTTGCTGAGGAGGACTGACCCTGAGGTAACATCCGTGTCCATCTTCCTCTACTTTATATGTGGGACGCCTACCACAACATGGCTTGCCAGGCAGTGCTATGTCCGCACCTGGGATCCGAACCGGCGAACCCCGGCTGCCTAAGGGGAACGTGCGCCCTTAACCGCTGTGCCTCTGGGCCGGCCCCAGTTGAACGATTTAAAGCCTGTATATGGAAGTAGTTGAGTAATTTTGAAAAGAGAAACTTAGGATCATGAGCTTTGATTTACTGGATTGACTAGGAATCATGTTGTGTGCATTTCAGTCATGTTCCTATTTGTTTTCATTATAAGTTTCCTTTATGATTTAGATAAAGGTGAGGGACAGGGCTTTTAAAATTGGTGCAGAACAAGAGACAAAGGAAAATAATTAAAGGGAAGATTGTCTTCATGGGAAGAAAAAAATGCTTTCTGTGAAAGCGGTTTTATTAGGACTGCTGCCTTTGGGGCCAAATCGAAAGCTGCCGAGTGTAGTGTGTTGTTGCTGTTGCTGCTTATGGTCCTTAGGTACTCCATCTAGGACTTTGAGCACTGCTGGCCCCTGTAACAGAAACAGTCGTTTAGCATCATAGTGGAGTCCTTTGAAAGCTTTAGCATTCTATTTTTAATTCTGTTGCTTCCTAAGTGATTGTAATAACGTTCGTGGGCGTTGAGGCCAAAGCCTCAGTTCAAACATAAATTCCCCAGAATGCTGGTGGCCCTCTTAACATCCCTCCCAGTTTTAGCATTTTAATGAAGAAAAAAATAATCTCTTTGGAGGGAAATACACCAAAATGGAGTTGTGTATTATTTTTTCCAAATTTTTAAAGATGAACCTGTTCTGTAATTGGCAAAAAGGTTGTTTTTGAAAAGACTAATTGTGGATATAATTTGGGTGATAGAGACTTGAGTTCTTGGTTTGGATAACAGTGAACTGGATTCGTGTGGTTTTAATTTTTTAAATAGTAAGGGGTGAGGGTAACTGGTTGTGGTTGAAAACAGGTAAAGAAACCATCCTAGAACTTAAGAAATGCCACAGGGCTAAAGCTGGTTCTGTGACTAAAGAGTTAAGTGGGTTTTCAGTGTGAAAATAAAAGAAGTCTGTCCTATTACTATAGCAGAGATTTTTTCAAGGGCTAAAAGGGCTGAAGATCCTGTTGCTGGGTGGAGGCTTCTGTGATGCCCCCACCAGGCCAACGTTGAGTTGGCTGTCAGGGGAGCGATGCTGTCTGAGTTACAGTGTCTTTACCGGCTGGCTGAGGGCAGGACCCAAGTTTCCAGTTCTGCCTTTGGCATCTGTGCAGTGAATTATTTATTATCCTGAAAATCTGTAGACACTCTTTTTCCACTTGTAAAGAAACCAGTGTGCACCTGTTCACTACATAAAATGTTAGCCTTTTCTCAACATAAAACGTTTTTGATCACTTAGATAAAAATATTTTTGTCAAGGTTAAATAAAATTCATAAAGTCTCCCTTTCTCCAGTACTTGTTTAACTAAAAAATGTACCTTTAAGAATTGAAATTTAACTTTTAAATGCTTAATATCTTTGTGATATCAAAGGTTATTTTTCATCTAAAATGTAGCAAATAGATTTCTTTTCTCAGGTCAATAGTACTAAATGTCCCTTCCTTCCCTCCTCCCAATGTTTATTTTCAGACCCAGAATGCTAATATCTTAGAAAAATGAATATTTCTAAATAATGAGAAGATTGCATAGGGTGCTTAGTTCATAAGGTTTTGGCTAAAGTTCTGATTAGTTTTTTTTCCACTGCATTGATATCTAGCAAAATAAACAAAGAAAACTGATTTAATTCTGGGTGATAATGTAAATTTGATATCATTATGGCTATACTGTGTAAACTTATCTAAAATAGCATGAGAGAAGCAGTGAGGAACCTTATTACTCTGAAGAAATTAAGCCTTGCTGGTACACGCCATGTTTCTAAATGTGGTTTTACATCCTGTAAAACAGGAAGTAAAAATAAAAAACCAAAAAAACCCCAAAGCAACACTCTTGAAGGAATAAACTTTTTTTTTTCTTAATTACTAAAATGCTGGGTTAATTAAAGGATATGCAGAACACTTTAAAACAATCTTGCCTTTTTGGATGATTATAAAGACGAAAACCCAGCTTTTAGGGGTCTGAACTGTGCTGAGAACTTGCACTGTTGGTCAGTATTCCACAGCCCCTTGAGTGATTCTGATTTCAAAGTGTTTCTAGACTTTGTGAGTTTTTTCTTTGCTAGAGGTGTATGACTTGCTCCTGATGTATTTAGATTACCTACAGAGGTATTTTCATTGCTTTGAGAATAGTCCATCTCAAATTTGAAGTGTTTTAGTTTAGAGCTTAATATATTAAATATGGTAAAACTCAAAATGTTTTCTTATAGGACATTTTTTCCCCTAACACTTGAGAAAGGTAATCTTTGATTGTGTCCTTTATCTTTTAGTAGGAAACTTAGAAAATAATGTGCTTTCACTCTTAGCTTGAATAATTTTCAGTAAATGTAACCTTAGTGAGATTTACATGCAAATTTTGTTTTTCTTTGGGGAAATGCTTAGATCTGATTCTGTTAAACCTGGGTTCTCATCAGATGACTGACTTTTTAAGACTGTTGAGGCAATAACTCTTTTTCTTTTTCTTTCTTTTTTCTTTTTTGAGGAAGATTGGCCCTGAGCTAACGTCTGTTGCCAGTCTTCCTCTTTTTTTGCTTGAGGAAGACCAGCCCTGAGCTAACATCTGTGCCAGTCTTCCTCTATCTTATATGTGGGTTGCTGCCACAGCATGGCTGATGAGTGGTGTTGGTCTGTGCTTGGGATCTGAACCTGCGAACCTGGGCTGCTGAAGTGGAGCATGCAGAAGTTAACCAGTACACCACACGGCTGGCCCTGAAGCGATAACTTTAATTTTTTTTTTTTTTTTTGAGATTTTATTTTTCCTTTTTCTCCCCAAAGCCCCCTGGTACATAGTTGTGTATTTTTGGTTGTGGGTCCTTCTAGTTGTGGCATGTGGGACGCCGCCTCAACATGACCTGATGAGCGGTGCCGTGTTCACGCCCAGGATTCGAACTGGCGAAACCCTGGGCCGCTGAAGCAGAGCTGGTGAACTTAACCATTCGGCCACTGGGCCGACCCCCGCGATAGCTTTAACTTTTTAAAAAAAGGATATTTAAGTAAAGACTAATGGCTTGAAAGGATATTTAAGTAAAGACTAATGGCGCGATGAAGTTTTAGAAAGTTGACGAGAAAAATCTCTGTCCTAGAATTTAACCTGTAGCCTCCCCTTTTCTTTTCTCTTGATAGTTTTCTTCCAAAACCCCAAATACATTGGCTCAAGAGGGATGGGGAACAGATGGTAGAAGGAGGGTATGTTAGAAGAGGTAACACAGGAGGTTGTGAAGGCTGGAAGGAAAACATATGCTCTCAGAATTTTGAGAAACACTTGTGTTTTTTCATGTTTCAGGGCTGTCATTATTCGTTTTCTACTGTTGCTGTAACAGATTACCACAAATTTAGTGGCTTAAAACAGTACAGGTTTAGGGGCCGGCCCCGGGACTGAGTGGTTAAGTTCGTGCGCTTGCTTCGGTGGCCCAGGGTTTCGCCGGTTCGAATCCTGGGTGTGGACGCAGCACTGCTCATCAGGCCATGCTGAGGTGGTGTCCCACATGCCACAACTAGAAGGGCCCACAACTACAAATATACAACTATGTACTGGGGGAGGCTTTGGGGAGAAAAAGGAAAAAATAAAATCTTTAAAAAAACCCCAACAAACAACAGTACAGGTTTATCATCTCACAGGTTTATCATCTCACAGGTTTATCATCTCTTGAAAGCCTGACATGGGTCTCACTGGGCTGAAATCAGGTGTCGGCAGGGTTGGTTCCTTCTGGAGGCTCCAGGGGAGGATCTCTTTCCTTGCCTCTTCCCTCTTTTAGAGGCTGCTCACATTCCTAGGTCTGTGGCCATTTCCTTTATCTTTAAGGCCAGCAATGTTCCATCTCTCTAACCTTCTTCCAAAGTCACATCTTCTTCTGACTATCTTTTCTGCCTCCCTCTCCCACTTTTTTTGTCTTTTTGCTCAGGAAGGTTCACCCTGTGGTAACATCTGTTGCCAATCTTCCTCTTTTTTTTTGCTTGAGAAAGACTAGCCCTGAGCTAACATCTGTGCCAGTCTTCCTCTATTTTGTATGTGGGCCACCAGCACAGCCTGGCTGCTCACAGAGCAGTGTAGGTCTGCACTCAGCAACTGGACCTGGGCTGCCGAAGCAGAGCACGCTGAACTTAACCATTAGGCTGCTGGGGCTGGTCCCTCCCTCACCCACTTTTAAGGACCCATGTGATTACAGTGGACCCACCTAGATAATCCAGGATAATCTCCCTATCTGCTGATTAGTAACCTTGATTCCCCTTTGCCATGTAACCTAAAATAGCCACAGATTCCAGGGTTAGGATGTGGACCTCTTTGGGGTGTTAACTCTGCCAACCATACTAGTGTTCCATGGATGCCGTATTAACACATGAGGTTGGGTCAGGTTGTTGTGCAACTGGCTCTGGTGCCTTGCCTCGGTTCACAGGAACCACCTTGGCTCTTGGAAAGACTTGGGGTCATTGGTCAACCAGTGTAGTCTGGCATTGATGGAGGATTACTGAGTGTGGTGCAAATACGCATCCTGGAAAAAGTTTTGTTTTAAATAAAATTTTATTTTGGAATAATTTTAGATAGAAAAGTTGCAAAAGTAGTAGAGAGTTCCACTATATTCTTTATCCAGGTCCTCTAGTGTTAGCATCTTACATAACAGTGGTAAGGTTGTCAAAGCTAAGGCATTAATGTTAGTGCATTACTATTAGTTAAACCCTGGACTTTGTTCAGATTTCATCCATTTTTACGCTAATGTCCTTTACTGTTCCAGGATCCTCCACTGCATTGAGTTGTCATGTCTCCTCCGTCTCCTCCTGTCTGTAACAGTTTTTCAGTCTTGTTTTTCATGATCTTGGCAGTTTTGAAGAGTACAGTCTTTCTTTTTTATGACTTTGTAACCATTCACCCATTTGGCACAGATGTACAGCACTGATAGCTGGCTTCTCGTTTATCTAACTCCTTTTCCCAGTGTGGACTGCTGTATGGGGAAGAACAGTTTTGTGTCTTTTTGCAACTGGAATCAGTTACATGTTTTATGGAGGGGGCTTCTCAGACTAGACAAACTTAGCTTTTTCCCACCTTATACTGATTTAGTGAAATGTTTATTGGTTCCTCGCTGTGTGTAAGGCTGTGTTGTAGAAACTTAGAGATGAAAGAGACATGTCCCTGCTCTGAGATCCGGGAGAAAGAGATGCACCCAGGAAAAGAGAGAGGAGTTCAGGGGAGAGAAAGCATTTCTGGCTCTGCAGTCTGGGAGATGTATTGGAGGAAGTGCTATTTAAGGATTGGTGGAATGTCAGTGTGTAGAGAGCAGGGGAAGGCTGTCATACACTGTGGGAAGGCTCTGGACCAAGGCTGGAAGGGTGAGATGTAGCAAGAGAATGTCAGCTAGACTTGTTTGACAGGGAGCCCATGAAAGAAAATGGTAGCATGAAAAGCTAGGAAAAGGGAATGGAGTCACATTGTGTAGGATTTGGAATGATGAAGCCTGCACGTGGCCTGCTGAGGCGGAGGCATTGCATTGCCTGAGGCAGGAGATGGTTTTGCAAGGCTGATGGTAGTGGATGGGCTGACAGTAGAGGAAAGTCAGAGGGACTCTGAGCAGAAGGCTTTGCAGTGCTCCTGTTTCTAGACTTGGCATGCCAAGATTGACCTTTCAAGCAAATATTGATTAGGTATGTATTGATATGTGCACAGAACTATGAGGGATACAAAACAAACCTGAGTCCGAGACAAGCCTGACAGGGTATTTGGGCAAATGACGAGATCACTGTTCTCCCTTCCATGCTGGCTACTTCTCCAGCACCTTCAATTGGCTTCTAGGAGTTTGGTGGAGAGAATCAACTCAGTTTGACCACTGCTTGTGAAAGAAGGTGAATGCAAGGTCACTGTTTTGTCTTCTAGCTTTCACCCCTAACGTTCTCTGCTTTTGGGTAAATACCAGGTTTAAAAAGATGTCTTACTAGAAACACTATTATAGAAAATAGGAACACCATTTTCTAGGGAAAAATGTAAAACAACCTGTTAGAAATGGATGATGGGGTTTAAAATTTGTTGTAGGAATAATCCTTAAATTCACACGAATGGCAGAAATGCCCATCCCAGAAAAGTGAGGAGTGGAGTGTATATACTAGAACCTGGATGGAGGCCTGTCAGTGAGAGACGGACCTCTCAGGTGAAGGGGATCTCCTGGTGGGAAGAGCAGTGTGGTTAAGATGTTCTTAAGAGGATCTACGGAATCTTGAAATGGGGAGGGGACTCTTAAAGTGGGCTACGTGTACAAGTTGTGAAGACTTAATTGTGTTTGCCAACAAGTATTTACATAAAAATGTTTGGAAATGAGAGAGTAAGTTGATTGACAGTGGATGGAATGGGGCAAACAAGTGCTGAGCAGTTTATAAAAGGACAGGGAAAGAGGGCAGGAAGGGAGAGTTGGGCAGCATGCTGACAGTTTGTCTTGTGCTGACTACATGCCACACTCCACCTCTGCCCGTGGGCTGTGATAAACCCAACGCCTCTGGTCTCGTGGTGCTTACATTCTGGAGGGAGAGATGGGCAAGCCTGGTCAGGAGAAGAAATGCCATCTAGGGAAGTCTGACGGACAGAGGCTGGGAGCCTGGCATTGTCGACAGTTCAGCTCAGCAGACGTTTAGTTTGAACACATCTTATGACCCAGACAGAGTCTGGTCCTTGCCATCAAGGAGTTTTCTTTCAAGACACTATAAACTGCAGGCCAAAGATAGTAGTTTTGGGCCCATATAGGAGGAGCTAGAGATGTTGGGGTCTGGAGAGGTAGCCACCATGGAAGGGAGAACAGCGATCTTGTCAGGCTTATGTTGGACTCGTGTTTGCTCTGTATTCCTCATAGTTCTGTGCACCTATCAGTAGATACCTAATCAATATTTGCTTGAAAGATCAATCTTAAAAGTTATGATTTTAAAAAAGGGCTTGAGGCTTGAGAAAGGAATAAATACCTGGCAGGAAATACACAATACTCTGTGTAAGAAACATGTAATAAGGAAAACGTGTGCCAAACATATTAACTAGTGTGAGAGTGTTTGTGCTTTGCTTCAGGTCGGCAGAGTGAGACCTGTCTCCAGTTCTGTCGTGGCACCGTTTCCCAGCTGCCGTGAGGGAGGAACTTTGTCCTTTGGTGCGTCTTTGGGCGGGGCAGTAGTGAAACTCGGGCATCTGGCTTTGGGAGCCCTTGGCTGGGTGACTGTGTCTGTTGGCTCTACTGTTTCTCTCAGGGCTCTACACCACATGTAGCTTAATTGCAGATGCAGAAATAAATGCTGAGCAGGACTCAGTGTTTTGGACAGCCTGACTGTGGCAGGTGCCATGGGTGAGGTGCACTTGAAGGCAGTCACCTCAGGGCCAAGGCGGGCCCTGTATGGTGTATTAACTTCTTTGTGTTTGTTTTAATTAAGCTCTCCACAGTTCTGCTAAATCTCTTTATTACTAATTCCTCTGTAACATTAGGGCATCTTATTTTTTCTTTTAAGATTTTATTTTTCCTTTTTCTCCCCAAAGCCCCCCCAGTACATAGCTGTGTATTTTTAGTTGTGGGTCCTTCTAGTTGTGGCATGTGGGATGGCGCCTCAGCATGGCCTGATGAGTAGTGCCATGTTTGCGCCCAGGATCTGAACCTGTGAAGCCCTGGGCTGCTGAAGTGGAGCCCGAACTTAACCACTCGGCCACGAGGCTGGCCCCAAGAGCATCTTATCTTTTAACTGGTGGACCACTGCTGTTTGTTTGACGGGAACTTGTTTCTACAGTTGTTGTGCTGTTGCAGTGCTAACCCGGCCACTGGTCCTTTCTTGATGAGCAGACTGCATTTAGAAGCTGCAGAGCAGTGCCATCTAGACCCGTCAGTGATTGGTGCCCCTCACTGCAGAGTTGGAGGACTGTGCCTATCACCGTGGGGTGGGGATGGGTGGGGGTGGGGCGGAGGGCTCATCCAAGTGTCACAGCAGGAAAGCATCACAGCAGTCGCAGCAAAGCTCCTCACCCGACCTGAGGCTGGCGAGTTCTTGTTTCTTTGTTGGTCCCGTGATACTTTTGAGGGCTATGCCTTCAGTGAATTGGGTGACATAAAAATAATTTCAGGGGCTGGCCTCGTGGCTGAGTGGTTAAGTTTGCACACTCTGCTTCATTGGCCTGGGGTTTGCTGGTTTGGATCCAGGGCGTGGACCTACGCACTGCTGTCAAGCCATACTGTGGCAGGCATCCCACACATAAAGTGGAGGAAGATGGGCACAGATGGCAGCTCAGGGCCAATCTTCGTCAGCAAAAAGAGGAAAATTGGTGGCACATGTTAGCCCAGGGCTAATCTTCCTCAAAAACAAAACACAAAACAAAACAAAACAAAATTTCAGATCATTGGGCCTATCAAGGCTATTTGGTTTTGAAGTGTTTGCGACTGGGGCTGAAGTCATTCAGTCCTGGGCGATTGGGTGTAACGTGTGGAGAAACAGTCTACTCTCATCCTCAGACTCTGCTCTTTCTATTGAGTCGTTTGCAGGCTTAAGTCATGTGAGACTTTAAAACACAGCAGAGCAGTAAATAATAGGTACCAGATACCTACCACTGCGGTTCCAAGCGTCACCTCGTTTTGAAAACGACAGCGTTAGCCCTCCGAGGGGAGGCTAGAAGTTGGTTGTGGGCATGTGAAGGGAGGAGGAGGGAATTGCGGCAGACTGAGCCCTGTTAACAAGCCTTGACTCTTGTGCTTGTCCTGGCTGTGGGTGTTAATTCAGCCTACACCTCCTTTTACTAGGCAATGACTTGAGAGTTGGAATGAGAAACTGTGTCCTCACCAACAACTTAGGGTGCTTTTAAACTTACATGTAAATATTTGTCATTGGTGGCTAAATTTCCTAGACTGTAGCTTTTACTGCTGAAAATGTAATTGCTTTTGTCATCTAGTAAGACTTAGAGCTGACAATCCCACAAATGAGACTCAATTCACACAGTTTTTTTTTCTGAATTAAATAAATTCACTTTTTTCTTTTTTGTTGGGAAGGAAGATTGGCCCTGAGCTAACACCTTTTGCCAATCTTCCTCTTTTTGCTTGAGGAAGAGTGGCCCTGACATAACACCTGTGCCAGTCTTCCTCTGTTTTGTATGTGGGACACCACCACAGCATGGCTTGATGAGTGGTATATTTCCGTGCCCAGGATCTGAACCTGTAAACCTGGGCCACCTAAGTGGAGTGCACTGAACTTAACCACCATGCCACCGGGCCAGCCCCTAACTTCACAATTTGGCTCGGAAGCCTAGCATGTAATTCAGAGAAGTAGACCCTCATTATTAATAGTTGATACTGCCTGATGATGTTGACTTCCATGAAGAGATGCTTCTGGTGTTGCTCACTGCATCCCAGGGGACAGAAGGTCCCCCTCAGCCAGTGGCTCTGGCTGGCTCTGCTCAGGGGAGAGCACCCCAGTTTCCTTGCTTGAAGGCCCCGGTGCCCTTGTTGGCCCAGCTCAGGTGGGCAAGTCGAGCATGGTGTGGGTGAGGCAGGGGTTTTAGATTTCATCCTTCCATGGGCCTATTTTTCAGGTGTTACGAGCTGATTAAGTAAAAAAAATTACTCTTTGGAATGTAAAATGTAAAGGTCAGGTTCATTCTGGGTGTTTATGTTAATGATGCATTATTAACATTACGTTATCATCTGCGTTCTCTCTTCTTGTGGAGCTTTCTTTAATAATGACGTTCACAACAACATCGAACTGATGCTCACTTGGTGGTAGGAGTACCATTTGGAAACCTCTTGAACAGGGGGAGGCCAGTGGGTTTCCCCGGCACCCTGCGGCGCTCCAGTGCCTCCTGTGGAAGTCCACACTGGCACCCCCTTTGACCACTGTACTCCTTCCCTGTCATTGTCACTGGGGTATTAGTACACCCCTACGTGCTTTGCTTTAAAGGATAATTTAAAAGGTAAACACATATAGTCTATAAACAATGTAAATAAAAGCAAATATCAAGTGCTGATTAATCTAGGGAAGTAGTTTTTTCAGGCTGCTTTAAATAGCCCTCAGTGTTATTAAAAGTCATTTCTGAGTAGTGAGATATTTTTTGTATCAAGTCGCATTTGTTTTCTACAAGAGGCAGACCTGTCTTAAAGTTCTTCTAGGACAGACACTTTCCTGAGGTCACTTATCTCACACCCGAAACGCTTCAGGACCGTAATTCCAAGAGACTGAGTGTTGAGTGGGGGATACATTGTCTATGCACTTATCAAAGGTGGGATGTTTACCTGCTGTGGGGTCATTTAATCTGAGGGCCAAGTGTGTCACTGTAGGACAGATCAGTTCAGGCATGTTTAGCTTTCCAGACTACCTCATCCTGGAAAACTTAGGAATCAGCAAGGTTTCATTCTGTTGAGGTGTGCTTCTTTGATGTTAGAGTTATGGGAATAAGAGGTTTTCATGAAGCACGAAGCATTGTTTATGAGAAGTCCTAATGAGAAATGTCGTGGGGAGAAGCTGCCAGTTGTTGCTAGATGATGGAAGGAATGGCTGTGCCTGAGAAGTGCTCTCCACCAGCCAACAGGTGGAAGGAAAGAGTGTGGCCTAAAGGGAGGCAGCCTCCAGCTGATGGGTGACTTGAGTACACATAGGATGAAAGAGACATGTGTGGACACTTTTGGCTGCTTCTCTGAGTAGGACATCCAGGTGGCTTCTAGGGGGCAGTCTGTCCTTGAGACTGGACACATGATCTCTTTGGGACATTGTGTACTCACTAGGTGGGCTGGGGGAACATTCACATGTGAGACGGAGACATCAGGTTGGTTTAGCAATCAGGGGTCTTTCTTTTTACTGAGATGTTTGGAATAGGATGTCTTATTTTTATATAGGTTTGAGGGATTTGAAAAGAAAAATCAACTCCAACAATTTGGCTTTACTTATCTTCCAGTTTGTGTCTATCCCTCTTCATTGTTACAGTCAGTGTCCATTAACGTGATTGTCCTGTGTGCACTCTTGTTTGTTGGACCCTGGCCGTAAAAGGAGTGTCCTTGAGTCACTAGTCACAGGGGTGTTTCTTGGTGTGTGCCTACCACCCCGAGGGCCCTGCATGTGTGCTGCTGCCTGAGGTCCAAGTCCAGGCTATGGAGGAGCCCCTGCTACCTGCTGTGTGCTGGCCCCGCGTGCCCTCACACAGGCTGTGGTTGGGACCCATTCCTGAAATGCAAAACCAACTGAGGAAGCACTACTCACTTAAACCAGTTTTTTCCTTTTTAAATTTTTTTTGGTGTCTTTTGAAGCCATAATAAATTCGAAATAGAAGAACACATACCAAGAAAAAAATAAGGTCTAATTTTTAACATTTAGGATTTATCAGTCATATTTAATGTTTCCAGATCTGTTTTACCGTGACCTGTTTTCCTGTGAAGCACAGGTGGTCCCATCCAGAGATGTGCCGTCAGCATGGCTCTGACAACTTGGTGAAGAGAGAAAGAAAAAAAGGCTGGCTGGCCACGCTCCCCATGACTGCTCTAAGGCTCACATCCAGGGAGGGCAGGCTACAGGGTGTTGTTAAACTCTTTAAAAAGAAAACACAAAACTTTTCTCATCTTTTTTCTGTATTTTTTTATTGAGAACAACATAAAAGTTTACCATTGTAGCCTTTTTTTTTTTTAAAGATTTTATTTTTCCTTTTTCTCCCCAAAGCTCCCCGGTACATAGTTGTGTATTTTTGGTTGTGGGTCCTTCCAGTTGTGGCATGTGGGACCCAACCTCAGCATGGCTTGATGAGCGGTGCCGTGTCTGCGCCCAGGATCCAAACCGGCGAAACCCTGGGCCGTTGAAGCGGAGTGCGCGCGAACTTAACCACTCGTCCATGGGGCTGGCCCCTGTAACCACTTTTAAGTGTTCAATTCAGTGGAATTAAGTACATTCATGTTGTTGTATCACCTTCGCCACTGTCTATTTCCAGAACTTTTTCAACCCTCCAAACAGAAACTCTGTCCCCATTAAGCATTCATTCCCCATTTCCCCCTCCCCAGCCCCTGGCACCCGCCATCCTACTTTCTGTCTCTGAATTTGATTCCTAGGGACTTCATATAAGTGGAATCATTCAGTATTTGTGCTTTTTATGTCTGGCTTATTTGACTTATAGCATAATGTCCTCAAGGTTCATCGATGTTGTAGCATGGGTCAGAATTTCCTTCCTCTTTAAGGCTGAATAATACGCCATTATATGTGTATACCAATTTCGTTTATCCGTTTATCCACTAGTGGACACTTGGGTTGTTTCCATGTCTTGGCTGTTGTGGGTAATGCTGTGTACAGATATCTGTTCAAGTTCCTGCTTTCAGTTCTTTTGGGTGTGTCCTCAGAAGTGGGATTGCTGGATCATATGGTAATTCTATGTTTAACTTTTTGAGGAACCGCCTTACTGTTTTCCACAGCAGCTGTACCCGTAACACATTTTTTTAAAAGGAGCATTTGTTTTTGACTTTTTACTATAAAATGCAGAAAAATAGACAGAATGATAAAATGGACATCCTATATGTATTATTTAGATTTAATAATTAGCATCTTACCATATTTGCTTTATTATTATTTTGTTGAAGTATTTTAAAACAAACTACAGATCCACAAAAACTTCAGGCCAGTTTCTTACAGTCACATTACCTTTGTCACACTTAACAGAATAAACAGTAATTCTCTATCATCTCATACCTAATTTAAGGAGTATTTAAAAAAATGTTTTTCTTTTTTAGAGATTGGCACCTGTGCTAACGTCTGTTGCCATTTTTTTTTTTCCCTTTTTCGTCCCCCCAAAGCACCCCAGTACATAGTTGCATATTCCAGTTGTGAGTGCCTCTGGTTGTGCTATGTGGGACGCCGCCCCAGCATGGCCTGATGAGTGGTGCCATGTCTGCGCCCAGGATCCAAACCAGTGAAACCCTCGGCCACCAAAGTGGAGCCTGCAAACTTAACCACTTGGCCACAGGGCTGGCCCCAGGAGTACTTTTTTTTTTTTTAAAGATTTTATTTTTCCTTTTTCTCCCCAAAGCCCCTTGGTACATAGTTGTGTATTTTTAGTTGTGGGTCCTTCTAGTTGTGGCATGTGGGATGGCGCCTCAGCATGGCTTGATGAGCGGTGCCATGTCTGCACCCGGGATTCGAACTGGCGAAACCTTGGGCCGCTGAAGCGGAGCGTGCGAACTTAACCACTCGGCCCTGGGGCTGGCCCCAGGAGTACTTCTAAAAATTGATTTTGTAAGCACTTACTAGTACAGTAAACTTGAGCAAAAAAGTCAGTGTTTTCTTTTTTTCTCCGAATCTTTAGTATGAAAAATTTCATAAATGTGGAGAGGCAGGAAGAAGAGTACAGTGAGCATCCCTGCACTGTGAATTGTCGTTCTGTTAACATGTTGCCATGTTTGCTCTGTCTGTGTGTGTGCACGTCTGGGCTGCCTGACAATTTGGAAGTAAGATGCAGAGCTCATGACAGTCCCCTCATAGACGTCTCTGTGCGTGCTGCAGCGCCACACCTCACCTGGAGGAGCATCTTCTGCAGGATCCTTTTGGGTCCATAACCAAGCCCTGGCAGGCCTGATCATGTGTTCCTACTTTCACTTGGTTGTCTCTAGTGTCGTGTAGTGTCAGGCAAGCCTCCTCACTTTGTTTTTCCTTCCTGAGTCCAAACCAGTCACCTGTAGCTGAGAGTGCATTCTTGAATTGTCTGGCTTTGTTCTTGTTGTGTGATTTAATTTGTTTGTTCTGTGTTTCCTGTAAACTGGAAGTTAGATTGAAAGACTTGATTAGAGTTAGATTAAACATTTTTACCTTCATGGATAAAATTTTTGGTTCAGAGCATTCTTGTAGTGACAAAGGATCACCTCATAAATGACTTCTTGGTTGCAGTGTGTCTTTATAGTTAGAAGACCTGGGAGTCCCCACCTTAACCAGGTGAGCAAACTCAGCGTCGCTGATACTGATTCACAGCTTCATCTCTGAAATATTCCTACCTGATGTTCAACCTGAGTCTGTATTAGTGACCATACGCAATGAGGAAACCTTGTCTGGATCCTGGTTTGGAGGGAGGGAACAAAAAGGCTTTTAAAAAAATGTTTTGATTTATATGTCAGTTGTACCTCAGTTAAAAAAAGTGTTTTGGGGACATTTGGACATTTAAATATGAATCAAATATCAGATGATTTAGTGAGTAATTGTTACTTTGCTTAGGTGTGGTTATGATTTTGTGGTTTTGTGGGAGGCTGTTCTTTGTTCCAGCAACATATAGACAGAGAGGAGGTGCAGTGTGAGCCCTGGAGTCTGGGTCCTGGGCTGACATGTGTGCCTGTGCACACTGTGCTGGAGTCTCACCTTTTCTGCATTCCACATTTTAATATAAAAATACTGGAAAAGTACTTTGTAGGTGATGCTTATATACTTCCTATCCCATCCATGTCCTGAGATACACAGGTAGCATGCTTACCTCCCTCCCTCTAATGATAGGTGAGACCAAGGAACACGAAAGGAGCACTTTTGTCTCACCTCGTTTCTTCAGTTGTTTTCATGAATAGATACTCATGGCATGAATTTCCACCCATTTTCCCCCTTGATTGGCTCCAAGCTTAATGAGCTCCTCGTTTTACAGATTGCCGGGTAGATGGCATGTGCTCATCTGTGCACATATGTAAGTGTGTGTTGTTTGTTCTCTGATGCAGTGAGATGGGTCTGCCCAAAGAGACTCTGAAGTCAGGACCATGTCTGGTCTACACCCAGCTCTTCTGACCCGGAGAGAGCCAGATTCATAGGGAAGTGAAGAGAGGACGTGGTTTGGGGAGAAGGGAGGCAATGTACTGTGTCTACTTTACAGTGAATGTTAGAGTTGTGGTTCCAAAGACACTTAGAAATGTATGGTTAGGTGACTTAGGTCTGGCCCACTCTTCCTACAGAGAAGATATAAGGAACTTGAATAGTAAAAATCTGAAGGTTTGACACACACAGGTTGGCTAGCACTTTCAGATCTCATAGGAAAAAACAGAAATTTTCCTACTGAGGGTGTTTAAGACTACAAGGTGATGTGGTAGATTGATTCTGTTGTGATGATTGAAATTTTGCATTCTCTCATCTTCACACAATTTGATTTTGTTTTGCTTTTGTCTTTATGCTTACATTTTCCACTTAAAATAGTGATTTTCTCTGTGTTGGCTGGGAGGGTAAGTCTTTGCTCCTGGTCCCCAGTCTTCTGGCACTGCACTAGAGGCAGCTTCCTTTCCATACCTGGGCTGTCCTTGAGGAGTCGTCCCCGTATGTACAGCATGTGAGTGTGTGTGAAGTGTTTTATACGAGTGGTAGATACATGTTATTCTGTACTTTGCTTTTTTTTTTTTTTACTTGGAATTTATTCTGTGTTAATAGGTACTGAGCTGCTTCATGTTTTTCCATTGTCATATTATGAATGTGCCGTGACATGTTTAACTTGACTGTTATTGATGGACAGTTCCTTGTTTCCAGTGTTTTACTGTGCCAGAATAATGTTGTGTGTACTTTTGCATGTGTGTAAGTATTACGTTCCTAGAATTGCTAGGTCAGGGGTTATGGATATTTAAAATTTTGATTTTGCCAGATTGCTTTCAGTTGAGATTTTGCTGGCTCACACCGATGATGGGTGAGTGCTTTTGACTTATTTTTAAAGACCATTTGCATCTGCTCTATGTTTTGAAGTGGCTTTGGGTCAAAAGCAGTAAAATTCTGACCTTTGAGAAAAGTATCAAATTGGTCAGCCTTTCTGAATAGGTTGAAAGGTTTCACACATTGAGTGACTGGTGTTTAGTAGGTGTTTGTATTTTATAGAGATTTCTTTATTTCTGTCTAGAAAAGGCTGAAAAAATTACTGGTTAAACAGTTAATGTTATTAAGATCTGTCACGATTTTCGTCTGTCATTATGCGTAGTGGCACTGCACGTCTGTCTGATCACGAGAGCCTGTTGGGACTACTTTACAAAGAACATGCGGCCGTGGTGAGTATGTGAGCCCTCTCTTTGAGTCGTCTTCAAAGCCATATATAGTTCTTGACCGAAGGTCGTTTGTGGATCTGGAAGAAGGGGCAGGCATCTCTTGGGCTGTCCTTTCTGTGAGGTAAAGGAGTTTCAGAAGCACAGGTGGATTTGAGGAAGGAATGCCAGGTCAGCACCCTGGTGGGCCTTTCGTTGGGGAAAGAAGGGGCTGCTGGCGGCCCTGGCCTCTTCTCCTGCCCGTGCGTGGACTGGCAGTGGTCATAGTGGTGTTGGCAGGAATGAGGTGCTAGAGCCTCTGGAAGGGCCAGTCACCTCCAGCCTGGCGCGAGATCAGGGAGAAGTGTCTTTTTGGGCAGCCCCAGTCCCTGCGGCTTGAGGTCTCAGCGTCTGTAGCTGCTGTTTGGAGAGCCGCACCCGACTGAGTCTGGACCTGCCCACTTGCCTGGGCTGGTCAGAGGCAGGCATAGGCCGGCAGGGTCCAGACACCTCTTCTGGTTTGGCCAGGCTTTGGTTTGTATTTCTTCCTCCTGTTGACGTTAAATCGTTACAAAGCAGATCACTTTGCTATTCTATAAACAACCTAAGAACAGAGGACAATAGGAAATAGTAACATTCTTCCAATTAAGAGTTCTGATTCTTTCTACCTCTTAAGGGCAGCATGGCCATCCTGATTGTGGTAGGTTATTAAGGTTTGTGACTGGTAAGAATTAGCTTTAGGGACGTTGAAAACAAGGTGTTTTGAATTTGATTCCAGGTTTTGAGACTGGGTTGAGGTGCCGGAATTGGGTTGTAGTTTGTTGTTGATGTGAGAAGTCTTTGGTTAAAATTGTTTTGTTCTCATAATTTGCATATTTCTATCTTTTCATCCTTGTTTTGCTCAGCTCTGTTTGTGTTCTTCATCTCCAGACTTCTGAGGGCATTTCTTGCTCCATGTACATATTAGAGCAAGGATCAGAACTTGGGTTTGGTTATGGTTAATAATTTTTGCACTTGTTGACTTGCTCTTGTGGTATCTTTGCCACTGCCTCCTAATTTAAAAATGGAGGACCTAGTGTACTTTATTTTTTTATTTTTTATTTTTAAAAGATTTTATTTTTCCTTTTTGTCCCCAAAGCCCCCTTGGTACATAGTTGTGTATTTTTAGTTGTGGGTCCTTCTAGTTGTGGCATGTGGGACGCTGCTTCAGCATGGCATGATGATTGGTGCCATGTCCGCGCCCAGGATCCAAACCAGGGAAATCCTGGGCCGCCTAGTGGAGTGCGCAAACCTGACCATTTGGCCTTGGGGCCGGCCCCTCAGTCTACTTTATTGGTAGTAATGTTTAGTGCCTATAAAATAGCTTTCAGACTTGTGATGTGAACAATATAAAATAATTTTAGAATTTAGAGAAAAATTGTTGTTTGTATGGATGGTGAATGAATAATTAGCATTAATGTTATTGATGTTGTTTACCTACTTCTTTATCAAAATGCTTTTGCTGACTGCAACATTTCCTTGTAATGGAGAATAATCTTCATGCTTGCTTTATATTTTCTTTCTGGTTGCTATAGAAACAATCCAGAGTGGTAGTGAGTGCTAATCAAGTGCCAGGTTACTTGGCTTTACAATGGAGCTCTCTGTTAATCAGGGCAACTCTTGCCAGCAGCAGCACGGCCTTGGGGGGGCCCTGAATTGTCTTCTTTCCTTATCCCATTGGGTCACGAGAGCATCAGGATCTGGATGATTAGAATGCTGTGATTTTCTTTCCCTTGAGCTGAAGCACTGGGGGCTTTTGTTCTTCTGTTAAGCGGTCTAGCTTTCCTTCCTACCTGTGAGTCTGCCTGTGCAACCCCACTGGCCTCTCTGCCGGTCCTGCACAATCACCTCCCAGGGAGAAATCAGGAGGGTCTATTGGAAAACTACTGCTTGAGCAAGAACTATTAAAATTTGTCCTGAATTGTGGAAATCCCCTCTGCCAACCCCTTAACTGAGGTCTTCAGCTCACTGTACCTGCAGGGCAGGAGGAGAGAGAGAGCAGGGATGGCCTGCACACCGCTGAGGGGAGGCAAAATCCAGTCACTTTGTTGCTGGACCACCAGCATGATTACATTTGAAGATTTAAATTAGATTTTTTTGTGAATCATTTTTATCAGTGAATTGTGGTCTGCTGTGTGTTCTGGGATTAGAGTTGGTGACAGATTTCAACCTGGAAAGCAGCATTCTGATAAATTATAAAAGAACTTGCAGTATGGTAGTTGTTGGAAGCTACGAGGTCATTTGTAAAGAACTTGGTCTCAGCTTGGTTGGCAGTCTGAGTCACGGGTTTTAAAGAACACTTAGAGTTCTGACATTCTCTGGAGCCTGGTGTCGGAGAGGCTATGCCCGCTTCTTGGCAGCTGGTATCCAGTCATTTGTGCATGTGAGGAGGTGGCATGGAAGAGTGCAGATAGGATGTGTATACTGCTGTGTAACAAATGACCACAAATGCAGCTTAACACAACACGTTTGTTACCTCACAGTTTCTGTGGATTAGGAGTCTGGGTGGGCCTTTGCTGGGTTCTCTGCTCTGGGCCTCACTTGGTTATAGTCCAGGTGTTGGGTGGAACTGTGGTCTCACTGGAGGCTGGCATGGGGAGTAGGTCCTTCTCCAAGCCCTCTCTGGTTGTTGTCAGAATGTACTCTTTCTGGTTGTGAAGTCCATGTTTTCATGCTGGCTGCCACCTGGAGACTGCACTTGGCTCCTAGAGGCCTCCTGCACTTCCTTGCCATAGAGCTGTCTCACAAGCCAGCAGTGAGTCTTGTGCTCCAGTCCTCTCAGACTGGATCTCCTAACGGCACAATCCTGGGAGTGCCATCACACCAACTTTGCCACCTAATGCAGCCTAGTCAAGCCTATCCCCTTTGCCACATTCTGTTGGTTAGAAGCGAGTCCCAGGTCCTGCCTGCTCTGCCCCGCAGGGGGAGGAGGTTACTTGAAGGCGTGGTCACTCGGAGGCGGGGCTCACTAAGGGGATCACCTTAGGGTCTGTCTGCCATCTGGGGTGTCCTCTGGAAGGGAGACTTCTTAGAACTCTCACTCCCTGGATTCTGACTTGGCAGTCATAGGGTGGCATCTCTTTCTTTGTTGTCTCCCCCACTGCCCATTCCATTCTCAGTGCACTAGTGGGCCTCTTTGCATAGGTGGGAGTAGAACCAAGACTGATAGCCACAGGTTGAGTAAAAAGAGCACTTGGATTGAACAGTACACTTGCCCTGCTACCTTATGATGTTTACCCCATGCCTCTGTTGTCAGCTGTCCTGCGTGCCGCTCAGGCTTATGGTGAAGACGGATGAGATCATGGGTGTGGTGAGTGGACCAGCTGGGCAGGGCTGTGGAATGCTATACTCTGAGCCAAGTGAACTAAACCGCCTCTTCTCCATTCTCCAGGCAGCCGATTGGTTCTTTTCAGTTGTAGGTGTAGGACTGTCAATTTCCTGTACCCTCTCAGACCTCCTGCTCCTGCAGCCTGGGCTCTGTCGAGTGCATTGGACCTTTGGAGGGGAGCGTTCTCTGAGGCCTTTTGGACGGCACTGGCCACTCTTCATTCTTCTCTTAAATGTCTTCCAGTCTGTCCCCATTGTCACTCCCTTCTACTGGTCATCCTCCTTTCCCTTTACTACTGCAGCAGCCTCTAACTGGTCCCTGACACTTCCTTTTGTTTTTTAGATTGGCACCCGAGCTAACATCTGTTGCCAATCTTTTTTTTTTTTTCTTTTTCCCCAAAGCCCCCAGTGTATAGCTGTACATTCTAGTTGTGAGTGCCTCTGGTTGTGCCATGTGGGATGCTACCTCAGCATGGCCTGACCAGTGGTGCCGTGTCTGCGCCTGGGATCCAAACTGGTGAAACCCAGGGCAGCCGAAGCAGCACGTGAACTTAACCACTTAACAATGAACTTAACAAGCCGTGGGGCCAGCTCCCAGCTCCCCTGACACTTCTGTACAGTTACCAAAGAGATTTTTTTTTTGCTGGGAAAGATTCGCCCTGAGCTAATATCTGTTGCAGTCTTCCTCTCTCTCTCTTTTTTCCCCTCCTCACAGCCCCAGTAACATAGTTGTATATCCTAGTTGTAAGTCCTAGTTCTCTGTGAGCTGCCGCCACAGCATGGCTGTTGACGAGTGGTGTGGTTCTGCACCTGGGAGCTGAATCCAGGCCACCGAAGTGGAATGCACCAAACTTAACCACTAGGTATCAGGGCTGGTTCCAAAGAGATTCTTTTTTTAAAGATTGGCACCTGAGCTAACATCTGTTGCCAGTCTTATTTTTTTCTTCTTCTTCTCCCCGAAGTTCCCCAGTACATAGTTGTATACTGTAGCTGTGGTCCTTCTGGTTGTGCTGTGTGGGATGCCACCTCAGCATGGCCTGCTGGGTGGTGCCATGTCTGCGCCCTGGATCTGAACTGGCAAAAACCTGGGCTGCCTAAGCGGAGCGCATGAACTTAACCACTCAGGCACGGGCTGGCCCCTCCAAAGAGATTTTTTAAAGTGAAGATCTGAACCTGTTACTCCCTTCCTTAGAGGAGACTGCCGTCTTACAGGTCTAAAATGGTATGCTTTCTGCCTGGGATGCCCTTCTCCCCTCTACCCCTGGCAGTGCCTACTCATCCTTAGGCCTCAGGTTCCCAATGAGCCTTCTTGATCTCAATGGCCTAGCTCCTTTGTTGCGTCACTTTTGTCCCCAGTGGCTAGATTCTCATTCTCTGTCTCCTGGTGCCCTCTGCTCCCCTCTCTGGTAATAATTTATTGTTTTGTGTTATAATCATCCTTTCCTTGGCTGTCTTCCCATGAAGCTCGATATATCCGCAAACACCACACAGGGCTTGGTACATTTCTGGCGGATACCTAATAAAACAGTGTCACAGCACAGCCTTTGGAATGGAACAGAGAGGACTGTGGTGTGTTCGTGGCTCCTGGTCACTCTCTAGTCACTGCATCCCTCACCTTTGACTGTCTCCACCCACCTTGCTTCTCATTTGCTTCGAGTGTCAATAAGTCTACTTATTTCCTTTGCTGGCTTTGTTGTGTGTCTGAAGTGATTTCCTTCTTTCCTTTAGTAGTTGCCCAGATCTCCTAAGTATTGTACCCAACATAGAGATATTGGGACACTCTCCCCATTTTCGTGCACGAGTAAAAGCATAGGCAGTGCCCAGATTTGGAACATGGAGAAGCAAGCTCACGTCCTTGCTTGCCTCCTGTTCTTCTGGCTTCCTCCTTAGCTCTTGCTTCTTTGCCCTGGGAGTGTTCATTTGGCACCTCTGACAGTCACGTCTACAGCAGCTTCTGCCTCAAAAAGGATGGTAACCCTGCTCTCGGATTTAGAACCCTGAAATGTGGTGCCATTTTACGTTTCTGTCCCCGATCCCAACACTCTCCTCCTTGGTTGGGAGCACCTTTATGAGAAGTCACCGGATGTCAGGGCTGGAGGCGGCCTTAGACTAGGCACTCTGGCCTCTTGTTTCACGGAGGTTTGTCTGTCACTGTGAGTGATGATTTATGCCTGGTAAGTGGGAGGCAGCAATAACTATACTAAGTTTACTGCTCAGGTACCCTTTGGCAGAAGTGAATAATGTAGTTTTTAAAAAGTTAAGGTAAAATCAGTGTTGTAGTGCTTGGCAAGGCTGCGTTCACTGGTGGCGGCTGCCAGCTGCCCTGTGTGTGGTGGATAGGGCCTGATAGGGAGGTGAGGACTGGAAATACATGGGTAGAGGAGTGTTTTCCTTTTACCTCTTTGCTGTGTGGTGTTGCATGCGAATTGAGGGCCTGGCGTGGGTAGTAAGTTGGACCGTAAACATCTCTTTATCCTGTTGGGCTCCTCAGGACTGTGGGCAACCTGGTGGGTTCTTGCTGTCCTGTGAGACTGAGTGCAGAGCTCTTCCGACTTGCCGTAACCAGCTGTGCAGATGTGTGTTCCCGAGGCTGAGGTGCAGGCATTCAGGTTGGCAGTCTTTTAAGTTTTGTGTTCAACTGCCCAAAGGCTATAATATGGAAGTTGTTGAATTTCCAAGTGATATCTAGTTTGGGGCTCAGCAGTGCTTATAAATTGAGAGTCCAGAGGGAAGGGATTGGTTCCTCTGCTTTCCTGCGATTCCTTGGAGGCTGATACTCTCCCTTTCTCCTTCTGTGTCTGTCACATCAACCAGTTTCCCTGCCTGCATTTAGTCTGGACACTAGATGTCCATGGCATTGTGGCCACTCGCACACCCTCTCCTCAGACTCATGTGTACTGACCTTGACGGTAATTGAGGTGCACACTTTCACTGTGCTGTGTGTGCCCTTTTCTCTAGGGTGGGAATTGTAGACAGGGTTATAAGCCATGACCATAGGTAAATTATTTAATTTCTGTTCTGTTTTTCTTATAAGAATTGGGATTATATCTGCCTCTCAGGGATTTTTTTTTTTTTTCTGGCTGAATAAGCTACTGACTATTACAGCTAGCACAGTGAGGAGCACAGAAGCCCTAAATCGTAATTTTATTTATTTTTCCCCCTGTTTTGCTTGGGCAAGGTGATATTCGATGCCTGGTAACTGCTGTTGTTTTACCAGCTTTATTCAGGTATTATTGACATACAATAAACTGTACCTATTAAAATGTAAAATTTGATAAATTTTGTCATATGTATATACCACAATCAAGATAATGAATATATCTATCACCCCCAAAGTTTCCTAGGCCCCTTCGTAATTCCGCCTCCCACCCTGCCCTCCCTTGCCCCCAGTCTGTCACTAGAGTACTTTGCATTTTCTAGAATTTTATGTAAGTGGAATCCTTTCTCTCTCCGTTGCCTTTGCATCTTTGTCCGAAATCAGTTGTCCGTATGTGAGTGGGTCTGTTGCTGGACACTCTCTTCTGTCCTGTTGGTCTCTGTATCTGTCCTTGGGTCATAGCACACCATCCCGATTACTGTAGCTTTGTAATAAGCCCTGTAGTCTGATGGGGTTGGTCCTTCAAGCTTGGTTCTTCTTTTTCAAAGTTGTTTTGGTCATTTTAGGTCTTTCATAGTTCCATATGAATTTTAGAATCAACACGTCATGTTGCACAAAAAAGCCTGCTGGGGCTTTGATTGGGATTTTGTTGGCTCAGTGACTAACTGGGAGAGAGTTGACGTCGTAACCTTACTGAGCCTTCTGTCCCGTGAACATGGGGTGTCTTTCTGTTGACTGGGGTGGACTGCAGCCTCCCTCAGCAGTGCTTCAGTTTTCTTTTCTTTTTTGTTTTTTTAAAGGTTTTATTTTTCCTTTTTCTCCCCGAAGTGCCCCCGGTACCTAGTTGTATATTTTTAGTTGTGGGTCCTTCTAGTTGTGGCATGTGGGACGCCGCCTCAGCATGGCCTGATGAGCGGTGCCATGTCTGCGCCCAGGATCCGAACCAGTGAAACCCTGGGCAGCCGAAGCAGAGCATAAGAATTTAACCACTCGGCCACAGGGCCAGCCCCTTCTTTTCTTTTTTTTTGAGGAATATTAGCCCTGAGTTAAGATCTACTGCCAATCCTCTTTTTGCTGAGGAAGACTGGCTCTGAGCTCACGTCCGTGCCCATCTTCCTCTACTTTATATGTGGGATGCCTACCACAGCATGGCTTGCCAAGCGGTGCCATGTCTGCGCCCAGGATCTGAACTGGTGAACCTCAGGCTGCCGAAGCAGAACGTGTGCACTTAACTGCTGTGCCACTGGGCTGGCCCCTAGTGCTTCAGTTTTCAGTATTGGAATCTTGCACATCTTTTGTCAGATTTATCCCGAAAGTATTTCATATTTTGATGCTGTTGTAAATGGCATTTAAAATTTTTTTTGATTATTTTTTACTAGCGTAGATGTCAGTGTTTTTCTTTCTTAACAATTCCTTTTTTTTTCTATTTTACTTCTTATTGAGGTTATGATAGTTTACAACCTTGTGAAATTTCAGTTGTACGTTATTATTGTCAGTCATATTGTAGGTGCACCACCTCACCCTTTGTAACCACCCCCCCCCAACCCCCCTTTCCCATGTTAACCACTAATCTGTTCTCTTTGTCCACGTGTTTAACTTCCACATAAGTGGAGTCATACAGAGATTGTCTTTCTCTATCTGGCTTATTTCACTTAACATAATACCCTCAAGGTCCATCCATGTTGTTGTGAATGGGATGATTTTATCCTTTTTTATGGCTGAGTAGTATTCCATTGTATATATACACCATATCTTTATCCAGTCATCAGCTGATTGATCTTGGATCCCACAGCCATACTAAACTCACTTATTAGTTCTAGTGGCTTTTTTATAGATTCTTTTGGATTTTCTACGTAGATGATGATGCTTTGCACAAATGAAGTCAGTTTTACTTCTTCCTTTCTAATCTGGATGCCTTTTCTTTCTTTCTTCTTGATCTGAGTGCCCTGACCAGAACCTCTGGGACAGTGCTGAAAAGAAGTGGGGGGAGCCGATGTCTGTTGGAGGCCTACTCCTGACTATGGAGAAGCATTTGCTTTTCACAGTGGACTGTGATGTTAGCTCTAGGCTTTTCACAGATGCACTGCATCTGGTGAGGACATTCCTTTTTATTCCAGGTTTTCTCAGTTTTTATCTGGAGTGGACTTGGGATTTTATCAAACGCTTTGCATCTATTGAGTTGACCCTATGGTATTGCTCTTTTTGGTTTGTAAAGATTGTGAATTATATTGATTATTTTTCAAATGTTAAACGAGTCTTTTATTCTGGGATTCAAGCCCACTTTGTTCTTTTAGTGGCGCAGCTGTCTTGACGGCCAGCTGGTTGGTTGATGGGGGTGCTAGAGCCATGTGCTCTCGTTGTCCAGCAGGTGGCTCGGCTTCCCCATGGCGGTGGTGGCTGCTGTGTTCTGAGAGCAGCAGAGGAGCTGGATGAGCACCACAGCTTCTCTTCTGCCTCATTTGCCAGTCAGAGCAAGTCTCGAGGCCAGCCCAGATTTGAGGGATGAGAGAGAGATTCTCCCATTCCACCTCTTGATGGAGGTAAAGTGTTAAAGAGCATGGGAAAGCCAGCAACTCTGTTGTTTTATCTGATTTTTATAAAAGCACAGTATTGTCCTACGCTATCTTGATGGATTCTGTATATATATGCACGTGTGTATGTGTATATATGCATGCATGTATACGGGGCCTTATGGGCTGTGTACATACAGACCAGTGTGAACAGGTACTGTTTGTGGCCCTGTGCAAGTGTGGGCACTGTTAACCGCTCATCTGGTCACTGCTGGTTTTTTTTTTTTTTTGCTGAGGAAGATTTGCCCTGAGCTAATATCTGCTGCTTCCTCTTTTTTTTTTTTTTTTTTGGGTACATGAGCCATCACCACAGCATGGCCACTAACAGATGAGTGGTGTAGGTCCATGGCTGGGAACTGCACCAGGTCTGCTGAAGTGGACCATGCCAAACTCAACCACTAGGCCACTGGGGCTGGCCCTGGTCAATGCTTTTTGAATGCTGAATTTACCACTATCAGAATGTTCAGGAGCCCACCCGGTGGTGTAGTGGTTAAGTTTGTGTGTTCTACGTCAGTGACCTGGGGTTTGCAGATTCAGATCCCAGGTGCAGACCTACATGCTGCTCATCAAGCCAGGCTGTGGTGGTGTCCCACATACCAAATAGAGGAAGATTGGCACAGATGTTAGCTCAGCAACAGTCTTCCTCAAGCAAAAAGAGGAAGATTGTTAACAGATGTTAGCTCAGGGTCAGTCTTCTTCGCCACTCTCCCCCAAAAGGAAAAAAAAAGTGTTCAGAACTCCTTCTGGTTCTCCTAAGCTTAGGGAGCAGTTAAGCTTTTTTTCCCCTTTGATATCAGTGTGATTTTCTTTCAAAATTTATTTGTTTTTTTTTTTTTTTTTGAGGAGGAGGATTCACCTTGAGCGAACTACTGCCAATCCTCCTCTTTTTGCTGAGGAAGCCTGGCCTTGAGCTAACATCCATGCCCATCTTCCTCTCCTTTATACGTGGGATGCCTACCACAGCATGGCTTTTGCCAAACAGTGCCATGTCCGCTCCTGGGATCCAAATCGGCGGACCCCAGGCTGCCGAGAAGCAGAACGTGCACACTTAACTGCTGCGCCACCAGCTGGCTCCCAAAATTTATTTAGTTTTTAGCCAACACATAATGCTAAAAGTCTGTTGGGTACTTAATTGTGTGCCAGGCACCATCCAAGCACTGTGCACCCCTCATGATCTCGAGTGATTGGCGGGATGGTTTCTGTTTTACAGATGACCAAACTGAGGCTCAGCAAGCAGGTTAAGAAGTAAGGCTTTCAGGTTTTAGATAAATGAGAGAACCATTTCTTCAGAGAAGCAAACTCTCAGCAAAATGGGGCTAGTTACAGAAAAGAGCGTGAGTGTGTTCTTCATTTGTTAGCGTGATGGAGCTGCCCCACAGCCAGTGGAGCAGGTTCTGCCAGCGTCTTTTTCTAGGCAGTGTTGCCTTCGTGCCCATTGAACCTCCTCCTGGTCCCTGTTGTCATCAGCATCCTGACAGTTTTGAAAGTGTGATTGGTGACTGTGGAGCTGAGTAGGGACTTCTTTCTCTAGATGTGACGCCTTGGGAGTAAGCAAGAATCATGTGGTTGTTGCTGGACACTGCAGAGGGATTTTCCTTCGTCTCATGGTGCAGTAGTGGAGGAGGAGCTAGGCTCACCCCCTGCTGGAACAGCTGTTCTCTGTGCAAGTTTTCCACTGATGTGTGTGGGCCGGAAGTGGGGCTGAGCAAAGAAACACACACAGTTACTCTCTTGCCCTTTGCATTAAAAGTTTGCCGAGTCCTGTTCTGTGTCATGTGGCGTCTGGTGTTGAGATGAGAGAAGTCTGACGCCCATCTGATTCATGATCCTGTAGGTAATTTTATAGGATTTTTATGGAAACTTGTATGGCTTTCTGTCTATCTGTGGGAGTCTGAAATTTCACTATTTGTTAGGGTTTGGATTTGACTTTTTCATACTGGTCAGTATCTAGTAGCTCTTTCAATATGCAGACTTGTCTTTTTTTACTCGTCTCTCAAAAGTTTTCTGTAAGGGCCAGATAGTAAATATTCTAGACTTTTGGGCTGCACGTTCTCTGTTGCACCTGCTCAGCTCTCCCATTGTCTCATGAAAGGAACCATAGACCATAAGTAAGCAAATGTGCCTGCCTGTGTTCTGAAAAATTGTTTGACACTGAAATTTCAATTTCATATAATTTTCACTTGTCACAAAATATTTTTTTCTTTTTCAATCAGATACAAATGTGAAACCATTTTTAGATTGTGGACTGTGTAAAAAACTGAGAGTGGGCCGGATTTGGTTGCCTGGCCACAATGTCCTGATCCCTGTCGAATTAGATGAATTTGAAACTGCTTGAATTCATCAATTTTTTTTTTGGCTCTTGTATTGTTTTTCAACTTTGCAGCAATCTTGACTTTGCTCCTTTCTTCTGTATAGTTTAATATCTGGTTTCTCTAGACTTGGGTTATTTGTCCCTCTGATCTGGTCAGTTGCTGGTATATATTGTATATATTGGAAAATAGTTCTGTTTTTCAATGCTTTATGGATTTATTCTTTCCAAAATGGTTGTCACTTTAAGACATTTTAGATGGAAGCGATAGACTCCACCATTGTGATCTGAAAGTATTGATGTTTTTGTAGACAAAATTGCACTCTGAACAGAAAACACTTTCACCACACGTGTTGTGACTTGTATAGAAGAGCTTTTCCCTCAAGTAGAAAGCTGTGGGAGCATTAAACTTAATAACAACCATAATGCATGTATACTAGCTTAAGGAATTATTTCTGAATTCGGTATGAACTAAACACTTTGCTGTGGAATAACACACTGAAATGAAGCATTTGTGATGATTGAGCGAGTGCTGATGAGGCTGCTTATACAGTGAGGCACGTGACATGCGGAGGTGTGCCGTTGATTGAAAATACACTGAGATGGACATTTTGCAGAATATACTGTATGATACCTCACAGGTGGGTGGAAGAGGAGGGAGAGGAGGATGATTTTGTCTTCTGACTAGTCCAAGAGCTGGGTTAGTACTTAGTAAACATGGCTTAAAAGAGAACCCTAGTTTTTAAAATTTAGTGTTTAAATGAAAATGACTATAATAATTAGTGTTAGAGGAGGCATTTATCCTTATTTCCTAGATTAGGAGAAAAAGTTTGGAGAATTTAGGCAACTGAAATACGATGATACAGTTAATGGTTTTATGAATTTTCCCGTTTATAGTAAAATTGCATTAAAACTGAATTATTGCCAACTTGAGTTTTCTTTTCATTGTGGTAAAACATATATAACATAAAATATGCCATTTAGCTATTTTTTTAAGATTTTATTTTTCCTTTTTCTCCCCAAAGCCCCCCAGTACATAGTTGTATATATATATATTTTCCTTTTTATTAAGATAACAATAGTTTACAACCTTGTGAAATTTCAGTTGTACATTATTGTCAGTCATGTTGTAGGTGGACCCCTTCGCCCTTTGTGCCCACCCTCCACCACCTCTTTCCCGTGGTAGTCCCTAATCTGTTCTCTTTGTCTATGTATTTAACTTTCACATGAGTGGAGTTATACAGAGATCGTCTTTCTCTATCTGGCATATTTCACTTAATATAATACCCTCAAGGTCCATCCATGTTGTTGTGAATGGGACGATTTTATCCTTTTTTATGGCCGAGTAGTATTCCATTGTATATATATATACACACCATATCTTCTTTATCCATTCATCAGTTTATAGGTACTTAGGTTGCTTCCACGTCTTGGCTATTGTAAATAATGCTGCAGTGAACATATGGGTGCATGGGACTTTTCGAATTGCTGATTTCAAGTTCTTTGGATAGATACCCAGTAGTGGAATGGCTGGGTCATACGGTATTTCTATTTTTAATTTTTTATTGAGTTAATGATAGGTTACAATCTTGTGAAATTTCAGTTGTATATTATTGTCTGTCAGTCGTGTTGTAGTTGCAACCCTTCACCCTTTGTACCTACCCCCCACCCCCCCTTTCCCCTGGTAGCCACTAATCTGTTCTCTTTGTCCACAGGTTTAAATTCCTCATATGAGTGGAGTCATACAGAGATTGTCCTTTTCTATCTGACTTATTTCCCTTAACATAATTCCCTCAAGGTCCATCCATGTTGTTGCAAATGGGACGATTTTGTTCTTTTTTACGGCTGAGTAGTATTCCATTGTATATATATGCCACATCTTCTTTATCCAATCATCTGTTGATGGGTGCTTAGGTTGCTTCCACATCTTGGCAATTGTAAATAATGCTGCAGTAAACATTAGGGTGCATAGGACTTTTGGAATTGCTGACTTCAAGCTCTCTGGATAGATACCCAGTAGTGGAATAGCTGGATCATATGGTAGTTCTATTTTTAATTTTTTGAGGAATCTCCATACTGTTTTCCATAGTGGCTGCACGAGTTTGCATTCCCACCAGCAGTGTATGAAGGTTCCTTTTTCTCTACAACCTCTCTAACATTTGTCACTTTTTGTTTTGGTTATTTTTGCCATTCTAATGGGTGTAAGGTGATATCTTAGTGTAGTTTTGATTTGCATTTCCCTGATGATTGGTGATGATGAGCATCTTTTCATGTGTCTATTGGCTGTCTGTATATCTTCTTTAGAGAAATGTCTGTTCATGTCCCCTGCCCATTTTTTGATCGGGTTGTTTGATTTTTTGTTGTTGAGTTGTGTGAGTTCTTTACATAGCATAGAGATTAACCCTTTGTTGGATATATGACTTGCAAATATTTTTTTCCCAGTTAGTGGGTTGTTTTTTTGTTTCAATCCTGTTTTCCTTTGCCTTGAAGAAGCTCTTTAGTCTGACGAAGTCCCGTTTGTTTATTCTTTCTGTTGTTTCCCTTGTCTGAGAAGACATGGTGTCTGAAAAGATCCGTTTGATACTAATGTCAAAGAGTGTACTGCCTATATTTTCTTCTAGAAGCCTTATGGTTTCAGGTCTTATCTTTAGGTCTTCGATCCATTTTGAGTTTATTTTTGCAAATGGTGAAAAAGAATGGTCAATTTTCATTCTTCTACGTGTGGCTGTCCAGTTTTCCCAGCACCATTTGTTGAAGAGACTTTCTTTTCTCCATTGTATTCTCAGCTCCTTTGTTGAAGATTAGCTGTCCATAGATGTGTGGTTTTATTTCTGGGCTTTCAATTCTGTTCCCTTGATATGTGCACCTGTTTTTGTACCAGTACCATGCTGTTTTGATTACTGTAGCTTTGTCGTATGTTTTGAAGTCAGGGGTTGTGATGCCTCCAGCTGTGTTCTTTTTTCTCAGGATTGCTTTAGCGATTTGGGGTCTTTTGTTGCCCCATATGAGTTTTAGGATTCTTTGTTCTATTTCTGTAAAGAATGTCATTGGGATTCTGATTGGGATAGCGTTGAATCTGTAGATTGATTTGGGTAGTATGGACATTTAAACTATGTTTATTCTTCCAATCCATGTGCATGGAATGTCTTTCCATCTCTTTATAGCGTCATCAGTTTCTTTCAGGAAAGTCTTGTAGTTTTCGTTGTATAGGTCTTTCACTTACTTGGTTAAATTTACCCCAAGGTATTTTATTCTTTTTGTTGCAATTGTGAATGGTATTGTGTTCTTGAGTTCTTTTTCTGTTAGTTCGTTGTTAGAGTATAGAAACGCTACTGATTTATGTATGTTGATTTTATATCCTCCAACTTTGCTGTAGCTGTTGATTATTTCTCATAGTTTTCCAATGGATTCTTTGGGGTTTTCTATATGTAAGATCATGTCATCTGCAAACAGCGAGAGTTCCACTTCTTCATTGCCTGTTTGGATTCCTTTTATTTCTTTTTGCTCCCGAATTGCTCTGGCCAAAACCTTCAGTACTGTGTTGAATAAGAGTGGGGACAGTGGACACCCTTGTCTTGTTCCTGTTCTCAGAGGGATGGCTTTCAGTTTTTGCTCATTGAGTATGATGTTGGCTGTGGGTTTGTCATATATGGCCTTAATTATGTTGAGGTACTTTCCTTCTATACCCATTTTATTGAGTTTTTATCATAAATGGATGTTGGATCTTGTCGAAAGCTTCCTCTGCATCTATTGAGATCATCATGTGGTTTTTGTTTCTCATTTAGTTAATGTAGTGTATCATGTTGATTGACTTGCGGATGTTGAACCATCCCTGTGTCCCTGGTATAAATCCCACTTGATCATGGTGTATGATCTTTTTAATGTATTGCTGTATTTGGTTTGCCAGAATTTTGTTGAGGATTTTTGCATTTATGTTCATCAGTGATATTGGCCTCTGGTTTTCCTTCGTTGTGTTGTCCTTGTCTGGTTTGGCATCAGGGTGATGTTGGCTTCATAGAATGTGTTAGGAAGTGCTCCATTTTCCTCAATTTTCTGGAATAGTTTGAGAAGGATAGATATTAGGTCTTCTTTGAATGTTTGGTAGAATTCTCCAGAGAAGACATCTGATCCTGGACTTTTATTTTTGGGGAGGTTTTTGATTACTGTTTCAATTTGTTTACTTGTGATTGGTCTATTCAGATTCTTTGTTTCTTCCTGCTTCAGTTTTGGGAGGTTGTAAGATTCTAAGAATTTATCCGTTTCTTCTAGGTTGTCCACTTTGTTGGCATGTAGTTTTTCATAGTATTCTCTTATAATCTTTTGTGTTGCTGTGGTATCTGTTGTGATTTCTCCTCTTTCATTTCTAATTTTATTTATTTGAGTCTTCTCTCTTTTTTTCGTAGTGAGCCTGGCTAAGGGTTTGTCAGTTTTGTTTATTTTCTCAAAGAACCAACTCTTTGTTTCATTGATCTTTTCTACTGTCTTTTTTGTTTCAATTTCATTTATTTCTGCTCTAATTTTTCTAATTTCCCTCCTTATGCTGACTCTGGGCTTTGTTTGTTCTTCTTTTTCTAATTCTGTTAGGTGTCATTTGAGATTGCTTATCTGAGATTTTTCTTGTTTATTGAGGTCAGCCTATATTACAATGAATTTCCCTCTTATGACTGCTTTTGCTGCGTCCCAAATGAGTTGGTATTGCGTGTTTTCATTTTCATTTGTCTCCAGATAATATTTAATTTCTTCTTTAGTGTCTTCAGTGATCCATTGGTTGTTCAGTGGCATGTTGTTTAATCTCCACATTTTTGTCCCTTTCCCAGCTTTATTCTTGTAGTTGATTTCTAGTTTCATAGCATTATGGTTGGAAAATATGCTTGATATTATTTCAACCCTCTTGAATTTGTTGAGGCTTGCTTTGTTTCCCAAGATATGGTCTATCCTTGAGAATGTTCCATGTGCACTTGAGAAGAATGTGTAACCTGGTGTTTTTGGATGGAGTGTTCTATATATATCTATAAAGTCCATCTGGTCTAGTTTGTCATTTAATTCTACAATTTCCTTGTTGACTTTCTGTCTGGATGATCTATCCATTGGTGTTAGTGGGGCATTGAGGTCCCCTACTATTATTGTATTGTTGTTGACATCTCCTTTTAGTTTTGTTAATAGTTGCTTTACATACTTTGGTGCTCCTGTGTTGGGTGCATATATATTTATAAGTCTTATGTCTTCTTGCTGGAGTGTCCCTTTTATCATTATAAACTGCCCCTCTTTGTCTCTCTTTATCTCTTTTGCTTTGAAGTCTACTTTGTCTGATATAAGTATGGTGCCACCTGCTTTCTTATGTTCATTATTAGCTTGGAGTATTGTCTTCCATCCCTTCACTCTGAGTCTGTGTTTATCTGTGGGGCTGAGGTGTGTTTCTTGGAGGCAGCATATTGTTGGGTCTTGTTTTTTAATCCATCCTGCCACTCTGTGTCTTTTGATTGGAGAGTTCAATCCATTTGCATTTAGAGTGATTATTGAAATGTGGGGGCCTAATGCTGCCGTTTTATTCGTTGTTTTCCGGTTCTCTTGCATTTTCTTTGTTTCTTGTCCCATGATTTTTGGACTACCAATTCAGCTAGGTAGTTTTCTATATTGGCTTTCTTATTTGTAATTTGTGTTTTTATTCTTGTTATTTGTTTAGTGGTTACCATGTGGTTTGTATAAAACATCTCATAGATAAGACAGTCCATTTTCTGATAGCCTCTTATTTCCTTAGATTAAGCTGTTCTATCCCTTGCCTCTTCCCCTTCTAGGTTGTTATTGTCAGATTTTTTTTCTTCCTTCTTGTGTTGTGACTTTGTGGTTAAAATGACAAGATTATATTTATTCTTGGTGTTTTTCTTCCTTTTATCTTTAATGTTATACTTAGCCTTTGCTAACCTGTTCTTATGGAGAGCTGCAACATAGTTGTATATTTTTATTTAGTTGTGGGTCCTTCTAGTTGTGGCATGTGGGACGCTGCCTCAGCATGGCCCGGTAAGCAGTGCCATGTCCCTGCCTGGGATCTGTACCGGTGAAACGCTGGGCCACCGAAGTGGAGTGCGTGAACTTAACCACTCGGCCATGGGGCTGGCCCCATTGTAGCTATTTTTAAGTGTGGCATTACATGCACAGTGTTGTGCAACCATTATCACCATCCCTTTCTAAAACTTCTTCGTCTTCTCAAACAGAAACTCTGTCTCCGTTAAACTCCAGCTCCACTTCTCCCCTCCCCCTGCCCTTGGCACCCACCATTCTGTTTTCTGTCTCCCTGAATTTGACTCCTCTGCTACCTCATATATGGGAATTGTACAGTGTTTGTCCTTTGCTGTCTGGCTTTTCTCACTTAGCACGGTGTCTTTAAGCTTCATCCATGTTGTAGCATGGGTCAGAATTTCCTTTCTCTTTAAGGCTGAATAATGTTCTGTTGTGTGGCTACACCACATTTTATTTATCTATTCTTCCCTTGATGGACACTTAGGTTGCTTTTACCTTTTGGGTGTTGTGAATACTGCTGCTATGAACGTGGATGTACAAATGCATGTTTGAGTCCCTCCTTTTACTACTTTTGTGTATATACCCAGCAGTAGAATTGCTGGGTGAAATGGTAGAATTCTATGTTTAATTGTTTGAGGAACTGCAATACTGTTTTCCACAGCGACTACTGTTTTACACTCCTGCTGACACTCGTTGTTGATTGATTGATCGGTTGATAATAGCCATCCTTATGGATGTGAAGTGGTGTCTCACTGTTGTTTTGATTTGTATTTCCCTAATGATTAGTGATGTTGAGCATCTTTTCTTGTGTCTGTTGGCCACTTGTATGTCTTCTTTGGAGAAACATCTGTTCAAGTCCTTTGCCCATTTTTAAATCAGGTTGTTTGGAATCTTTTTGTTCAGTTGTAGTTTTTTATGTATTCTGGATATCATTCCCATATCAGATAAATATTTCACAAATACTTTCTCCCATTCTGTGGGTTTCCTTTTCTTTCTGTTGGTAGTGTGCTTTGATGCACAAAAGTTATTAATTTTGATGAAGCACACCTTAGCTGTTCTTTCTTTTTTTTTTTTTTTAAGATTTTATTTTTCCTTTTTCTCCCCAAAGCCCCCCGGTACACAGTTGTGTATTTTTAGTTGTGGGTCCTTCTAGTTGTGGCATGTGGGACGCTGCCTCAGCATGGCCTGATGAGCGGTGCCATGTCTGTGCCTAGGATCCAAACTGGCGAAACCCTGGGCTGCCAAAGTGGAGCGTGCAAACTGAACCACTTGGCCACGGGGCCGGCCCCAGCTGTTATTTCTTTTGTTGCTTGTGCTTTTGATGTCATAATCCAAGAAAGCATTAGTGAAATACAGTGTCATAAAGTTTTTCTCCTATGTTTTCTTCTAAGAGTTTTGTAGTTTTAGCTCTTATGTTTAGGTGTTTGATCCATTTTAAGTTAATTTTTGTATATGGTGTTAGGTAAAGGTCCAGCTTCATTCTTTTGCCTATAGATATCCACCTTTCCCAATACTATTTGTTGAAAAGTGTCTTTTCCCCATTGAATGGTCTTGTCACTCTTGTCCAAAATTGTTGGACCATGTATACAAGAGTTTATTTCTGGGTTCTCTGTTTTATTCCATTGGTCTGTCTGTCTGACTTTATGGCCAACTTGTCTTTTTTTTTTAAGATTTTATTTTTTTTCCTTTTTCTCCCCAAAGCCCCCCGGTACATAGTTGTGTGTTTTTAGTTGTGGGTCCTTGTAGTTGTGGCATGTGAGATGCTGCCTCAGCATGGCCTGATGAGTGGTGCCATGTCTGCGCCCAAGATTCGAACCAGCGAAACCCCGGGCCACCAAAGCAGTGCATGCGAACTTAACCGCTCGGCCACGGGGCTGGCCCCCCAGCTTGACTTTTGAATTGGCTATAACCAGCCCATGACAGGAGTTTCACTTGGTTGTGAAAGTGTTTCTAATCACAAGAAGATTAGTAGCATCTGGATGGATAAACATTAGATTCTTCTTTTAGAGATTCCATTTTTTCCTTTTTCTCCCCAAAGCCCCCTGGTACATAGTTGTATATTCTTCGTTGTGGGTCCTTGCAGTTGTGGCATGTGGGATGCTGCCTCAGCGTGGTTTGATGAGCAGTGCCATGTCCGCACCCAGGATTTGAACCAACGAAACACTGGGCTGCCTGCAGTGGAGCATGCGAACTTAACCACTCGGCCACGGGGCCAGCCACAACATTAGATTCTTAATTGTATTTTAAAAAATTTAAGTCTTTTTTAAATTCATTTTTATTTTTTATTGAGGTAACATTGGTTTATAACATTATATATACTTAAGAAGTCTTTTGGTTAAAGAAGAGACTATAACAAAAACTAAAGGGAACTTTTCGAATTGGTAGGATTGTAAATAGATTGTGAGTTTCTCTTAAGGTTATTATTATTATTATTATTTTTTTGGTGAGGAAGATTGGCCTTGAGCTAATATCTGTGCCAATCTTCCTCTATTTTTTTTTTTTGAGGAAGATTAGCCCTGAGCTAACTGCTGCCAATTCTCCTCTTTTTGCTGAGGAAGACTGGCCCTGAGCTAAAATCCATGCCTATCTTCCTCTACTTTATATGTAGGACGCCTACCACAGCATGGCGTGCCAAGCAGTGCCATGTCCCCACCTGGGATCTGAACCGGCGAACCCTGGGCCGCTGAAGCAGAATGTGTGCGCTTAACTGCTGCGCCACCAGGCTGGCCCCCCTCTATTTTCTTTAATGTGGGATCCTGCCACAGCATGGCTCGATGAGCAGTGTGCAAGTCCCTGCCCAGAATCCGAACCCATGAACCCTGGGCCACTGAAGCGGAATGTGTGAACCCAACCACTGTGCTACCAGGCCAGTCCCAAGGTTGTGTTTGTCTTTTTTGTTTTGTGAGGAAGATTGGCCCTGAGCTAACATCGCTTGCTAATCTTTCTTTTTTTGCTTCTGGAAGATTGTTGCTGATCTAACACCTGTGCCAGTTTTCCTCTACTTTATGTGATATGCCACAGTGTGGCTTGACGAGTGATGCTCGGTCTGTTTCCAGGATCCAAACCTGTGAGCCCCATGCCACCAAAGCAGAGTGCGTGAACTTAACCACTATGCTACCTGGCCGGCCCCAAGATTATGTTTTTGTAATTTAAAAAATAAGATTCTTTTTCAGGCTAGTCAAATGGAAAGCAAAAATCAAAGTATTCGATATAGTTCATCTCTACTGTCTTACAGAGGCTCTCACTGCCAGTCTTGGGGGAGTATGGGGTGATGCCTCTGTGAACCATTTTTCCTGATAGGATTTAGTTCCCAGCCTGCAAAATCTCTTTAAATATCACTTCATGATTTAAAAGTTTTCTCAAAATGCAGTTTTTATGACCCCTGAATTTGTATTAATATAGTTATTCAAGGCTCCCGAATTTAAAACAGCTTTTCTTGTGAAAACTAGTTAAGGGAGTTCAGAATTTAGAAAACATTTTACCCAAGGTAAACTGTTGTAAAGCTTACTCTAGCTAGACCACAAATTGTTAGCAGTTCTAAATGTTAGGGGCAAAACTGCAAAAAAGTGGGTAGTTTTCACTTTTAGTGTTCTTTATTCAGTTGTGTAGATCCAAATTTCAACCTATTGTTTTCCTCCTTTCTAAGGAACTCACTTTAGTATTTCTTATAGGACTGCCGGTGATTAATTCTTTCAGCCTTTGTCTGTCTCCAAGTGTGTTTATTATTTTGTTTTTATTTTTTAAAGATTGGCACCTGAGCTAACATCTGTTGCCAATCTTTTTTTTTTCTTTCTCCCTAAAGGCTCCCAGTACATAGTTGTGTATTTCAGTTGTGGGTCTTTCTAGTTGTGGCATGTGGGACGCCGCTTTAGCCTGGCTTGATGAGTGATGCCATGTCCGCACCCAGGATCTGAATCCGTGAAACCCAGGGCCCCCAAAGCGGAGCACATGAACTTAACTACTCGGCCACGGGGCCTGCCCCTTGCCTTGTTTTTGAGAGATGTTTTTGCTGGGTCAAGAATTGCAGGCTGACCGTTTTTTGGAGTAGTTTAGTCATGTTGCTTCATTGAGCTCTGACTGGCATTGTTTCCAATGAAAAATCTGCTGTCATGTTTGTCTTCGTATCTCTCTATGTAATGTGTTTTTTTTCTGAATGCTTTGAAGATGTTTAAGCTATCTGATTTATGATATAGTTTAGTGTGGTTTTATTCGTGCTTCTTATGTTTGGGGTTTGTTGACTAAATGGATCTGCGGGTTTATAGTTTTCATCAGATTTGGAAAGTTTTTGGCCATTATTTCTCCAAATATTTTTTCTATCCTTCCCTTTTCTCTTTTAGAGACTCCACATACATATATATGAGGTTGCTTAAAATTGTTACACAGTACAATGATGCCCTCTTCATTTTTTCTCCATCTTTTTTTCTTTATGTCTTATTTTGGATAATTTCTATTGCTGTGTTTCCAAGCTCACTGCTCATTTCTTTGCTTTTTTTAAAGATTGACCCTGAGCTAACATCTCTTGCCAGTCTCTTTTTTTTCCCTTCTTTTCCCCAAAGCCCCCCAGTACATAGTTGTGTATTCTCATTATAGGTCCTTTTATTCTAGTTCTGCCATGTGGGATGCTGCCTCAGCATGGCTTGATGAGAGGTGCTAGGTCCACACCCAGGATCTGAACCTGTGACACCCTGGGCTGCTGAAGTGAAGCACACAAAGTTAACCACTCAGCTGGGGGCCGGCCCCAATACTCCTCTTTTCCTCTGTAATGTCTAATATGTCAGACATTTTTGTCTCAAAATTTTTTAACTCATACGTTATAGTTTTAGTTTCAACAAGTTTGCTTTGGATCCTTTTTAGATCTTCCTTGTGTCAGTCCTTAGCTTCTTGAATATATAGAATGCTTTTATTTCCTTGTCTATTAATTGTTTCGTCTATGTCAGTTCTGGTTGGTTGGTTGATTTTTCTCCTTATTGTTGCTCACGGTTTTCCTGCTTCTTTGCATGTCGGGTAATTTTTGATTGCATGCCAGAGTTTGTTAATTTTACCTTGTTTGTTGCTGGATAGTTTTGTATTACTATAAATATCCTTGGGCTTTGTTCTTGGATGTACTAAGCTACTTTGAAGTGATTTGATTCTTTCAGCTTGCTCTTTCAAGCTTTGTTAGATGGGATCAGAGCAGCATTTAGTCTAGGGCTAATTTTACAGATCTTTGGAATTCTCTCCCTGTGCAGCTGTCTCTGCAGACTCTAGCTGCTGTGGCTGTCTGGAATCCCAGCTTCACCCTCTCAAGTCAGGGAGACCTCTCCAGGCAGGAGGCCATGGCACTTGTAGAGCTCTCTTGATCTGGTGTTTCTCTCTCAGGGATCGCTTTCCTCACTGCTTGATGTCCAGTATCTTGAAAACCATTGTTTCCTACTTTTTGTCCAGGTTTAAGGGGGATGGTGAATCCAGTACATTTTACTTCATCTTGGTCAGAGTGGAAGCTGGGATAGAAGTTTTCCAAAATTTTAATTTTAATTTTATTTATTTACTTGTTTATTTATTTATTTTTTGTGAGGAAGATTGTCCCTGAGCTAACTTCTGTGCCCATCTTCCTCTGTTTTGTATGTGGGATGCTGCCACAGCATGGCTTGATGAGCAGTGTATAGGTCTGTGCCTGGGATCCACAACTGTGAATCCTGGGCTTCCAAAGCTGAGTGTGTAAACTTTACCACTGTGCCACCAGGCTGGCCCCCAAATTTTAATTTAAAATCTGGAAGCTCAGATTTTATAATTGACAACAAATACTGACAGATGTTTATTTGAGTAACTGTGGTTTGTCAGTCGTTTGTTCAAGTAAAATTGGGTTTTCCATAGCAAATGGCAACTCAGACAATTTCTCCAGTGCTTTGTTCCTGAGAACTGTTAGGCTGTGGTTTTCAGGAGATGTGCTTGATGATCATCTTTGGTTTTATCACAGAGCATTAAAGCAATATGTACATGTTGAAATTTAATAAAATTAGTGTTTACTGATTAATCCAGAATGGTCTTAAGTGACACTGGCATTTTTAAATTGCAGTTGTATGGTGATGACCAATATGGTACCTGGCATTAGGGATTCGAGCCCCTGCCAGCACTGTACCCTCCTTGCAAGTGTTGAGTCTGAAAATAAGTAATTTCTCAGTATCTTATGCCTGTGGTTTTGATCTCACAGATCCTCCGTAATGCACTGCTGGGCTGGAGGTGTCTGGAGGCAGTAATTGGTGAAAGTGGGTAAGGGCTGGCGCTGCAGTAGTGGTATTGAGTGGGTTTGAGATATTTTTAGGATCTGGAAGACACACTGTAGGCTTATTTTCCTTTTTGGGGATTTAAATTGTTTTGCTACCTTAGGCAAGACAGGTTTGGGTTTTGATTAAAGAAATGCTGTTGAATGGAGCAGTTTCTTTGTGTTCGGCAGCTCTGGAGATGATTGATGGAAGGTGTCTGAGCATGCCAGGGTAATATTTAGTCTTCTAGTGGGACCTCAAGTAAATGAGAGCACTGCAAAATAATTTTTTAATGTACGATGTTATGCTTCCTAAGAAATGACATCCACATATCTAAATTACGTAAAATGTGTGTGCTAAAGTAATACAAGAGCAGGAGTATATGTTTTGAAAAAAAATTGAATTTTATTTTGGTTAAACTTTAAAAATTAAATAATTTTTTTTAATGACTTAAAAACTGTTTTCTTTAGGGGCTGGCCCTGTGGCCGAGTGGTTAAGTTTGCGCGCTCCGCTGCAGGCGGCCCAGTGTTTTGTCAATTTGAATCCTGGGCGCGGACATGGCACTGCTCATCAAACCACGCTGAGGCGGCATCCCACATGCCACAACTAGAAGGACCCACAACTAAGACTATACAACTATGTACCAGAGGGCTTTGGGGAGAAAAAGGAAAAAAAAAATCTTTAAAAACTGTTTCCTTTAGCATCACTGTCTTCCCTTGGTCACCCTCAGCAGTGGTGTCACTCTAAGAACATAAGGTTGACTGTGCTGATGGCTCTTATTCCCAGGAGGGGCATCTCTAAGGCTTTGGCCCGAATCTTTCTGTGGGAGCAGCTCATTGTTAGGCATAGCCTCTGACCTTGAACTTCATCTGATTTTAACTGCTGTGTATCGTTTTTTGTGGTCCATCCAGCTCCATATTTCTGTGTTTCTTATGATAATCACTAACATACCTGTGATTGTTTCAGTGACATTTATACAGGTATACTTTAGAGAACAAAAGTGCCTATTCTAAAATCTACAGTTAGATGAATATTGACAGTTGCATCACCCCCTGTAGTCAACAGCAAAGATTGATACAAAACATTTCCCATCACTCTGAAAAGTTCCTGAACCCCCACCCTCAGCCCCACCCCAAGCAACCACCGATTTACTTTTTGTCATAGATTAGTTTTTTCTATTTTAGAATTTCAGTAAATAGTATATCATACATGATTATACTCTTTTGAGTCTCACATTGTTCCTACAGCATGATTTTTTTCAGTTGAGGTAAAGTTCACTCATAAAAAATTCACCATCTTAACCATTTTAAAGTGTGTAGTTCTGTGGCCTTTAGTACATTCACACTATTGTGCAGCCATCACCACTGTCTAGTTCCAGAACATTTTTATTACCCTAAAAGGAAACCCGATGTCCATTAAAGACTCACTCCTTGTGACTCCCTCTCCTGGAGCCCCTCCACCCACTAATCTGTTTTGGTTCTCTGGATTTGCCTATTCTGGACATTTCATATAAATGGAATCAAACAAGATTGGTCTTTGCATCTTCTTTAACTTAGCAGAATATTTTCAGGGATCATCTGTGTTGTGTAGTGGAACTTCATTCCTTTTTATTTCGTACTTTTTTATGTTTGAAACATATTCCGTTGTATGGATATACACACTTTGTTTATCCATTCATCTCTTGATGGACATGTGGTCAGTAGTGCTGCTGTGAGCTTATGTCTACAAGGTGTTTTGTTTTAACACATTTTGGGTATATACCTAGGAGTGGAATTGCTGGGTCATATCACAGTTCTATGTTTAACTTTGTGAGGAACCACCAGACACTTCCACAGCAGCTATACCATTTTACATCCCACCACACAGGCCAGAAGCCTACAGCTGCAAGTCTTTGAGAGCAGGGTGCAGAGTGCTCTCTCTGCCAGCAGCTTGCATGTGGGGGTGGGCTGTGGTGTTCAAGGGGGTGGAGTGTAAGCGGGGGCATTAAACTACCGTGGCGCTCTCCTATGGAAACTCAATGCCTTCTTCATCAAGTGTTCTCTGATGTGTAAGCTTTCAATGAGATTTCATAGTTCTGAAGGAGTTGATTCTGATGTTTTTACCAGCTTGTCTGTTGCTTTTTTTGGGAGGATGGAGTTGTGGAGTTCCCTGTTCTGCTATTTTTGGTGATGTCTTACCCTGGTGTGTTGTTTTTTAATTTTTTTTTTTTTTAAAGATTGGCACCTGAGCTAACATCTGTTGCCAATCTTCTTTGTTTTTTGTTTTTTTTTTCCTTTTTCTTCTTCTCCCCAAAGCCTCCCAGTACACAGTTGTGTATTCTAGTTGTAGGTCCTTCTGGTTGTGCTATGTGGGACACCGCCTCAGCATGGCTTGACGAGCAGTGCTAGGTCCGTGCCCAGGATCCGAACTGGTGAAACCCAGGGCTGCTGAAGTGGAGTGGGCAAACTTAACCACTTGGCCACAGGGCTGGCCCCACCTGGCGTGTTGTTTTGAGATTCATCTGTGTTGTCGCCTGTGTGGGTACTTCATGACTCTTTTCTTACTGAGTAGATGCATATGGCTGTGATGGCTTTGAGCCACGTCACAGCACTTCATGTGGAACAAGTTTCAAGGAACCTTTGACACTGGTCACTGCTGAAGAGGCTTGCCCAGAGCCTTTTTCTACAGAGGCCGGGCTTAAGCAGCTCAGATTTGTAATTTGTGAGGAAGAAAATTGGCATATAATGTAAGAGGAGTGTTTATTGAAGACTTAGTCCCTTATCTAGGTAGAGAATGGTGGTTCTAAGAACTTGCTGTTTCTTAGGCTCCTTTACCTGTTGAATCAGTGTATAGGGTTTAGAACCTGCAAGTCAGGGTTCTTAGACTGATGGGCTGGGCCCTCGCTTCCGAACTAGATGTCGCCTCACAGCAATTCTCTTCCTCTGCTCCTGTCCTCATCTGTCGGCAGGCGGGCTGCAGAAGTCGTGATCTCTGGCCCCTGGAGCTCAGGGGTTTCCACTTCCGGTGCCTGCGAGCAGCTCTGTGCATCTCTCATGCTCAGAGCAGAGTCTGTTCGTATCTGCTGTGGTGGTCTGCCTGCAGGCCCTGCATGAAGCACCTTCCACATGTGAGTTTAGCGAGTACATTGTGTATATTTATTATTGAAGACACAGTTATAAGACAGGTATGCTTGCCAGCTGCGGTTCTGTGTGCTTTATAAGATTCACTCACTTAATGTTGGCAACCCGTGAGGTGTAGGTCTACTGTTTGTTTTCCCGTTGTAGAAATGAGTAAATTGAGGCAGAGTCTGGGCCATGTGCCCAAGTTCACACAGGTCATGAGTGGCAATGCCTGCGTTAGACTCGGGCAGGCTGGCTCCAGAGTCCCACCTCTGGTCACTCAGCTGTGCTATCTCCAGTCACATGTTCTATAATTATTCTCCTTCTTCTTTTCTCTTTCTTTTTCATAGGTAAATACCATATGGTCAGGGAACAAGTTTGTTTTGCTGGCAGCTGCATCTCCAGTGCAAAATATAGTGCCGAATGAGCATCCTTTCACTACGTTGTGCTGCTCTTGTGTTTTCCCATTTATGTTCTTGTTCGTGAAAAGATGCTTTGTGCTTTTATTTAAATAATATCTCTCCTGCCTCCTTTCTGTTAGCATCCTTTTTGAAGTTCCCAGTACTGGTGCGAGTCAGCTGATTATTTACACATGGTCCTAGGTGTGGCACCTTAGTAGGCAGTTCCTGGTCATCCGAAAGGCAGGTTAGCTTGTAATAGTGTCTTTCTGTAAAGGGAGAGAACTTTTTTTTTTTACATTAAAAAAAATTTTTTTTTTTTTTTTGAGGAAGGTTAGCCCTGAGCTAACTCCTGCCAGTCCTCCTCTTTTTTCTGAGAAAGACTGGCCCTGAGCTCACATCCGTGCCCATCTTCCTACTTTATATGTGGGACGCCTACCACAGCATGGCTTGCCAAGCGGTGCCGTGTCCACTCCTGGGATGCGAACCGGCGAACCCCAGGCCACCAAAGCAGAATGTGCGCACTTAACCGCTGTGCCACTGGGCCGGCCCAGGAGAGAACTTTTATTGTGCTGATTACTACTTTAACTAAGCTATAAATTCCTTTTAGAATTTTTGAGGGAACTTTAATATGGAAATAGGTGCTTTCTGAGGGATTCCTGCTTCAGTTTTAAGTTGAAAGTTGTTTGACATAAACGTGGAGTATTTACCTTGAATGATAATTGTCTTATTTCCTGGGTATGGAACATGGATGTTAGCAAACCAAAGCAAAATTCGATGATAAAGCAATATTTTTTAACTACTAACCTAGTAGAAAATATTTAAAGTGTGCTTAAGATGTGATGTGTTTCTCCTCACATGTGAGACTGTGTGATTGCACAGAAAAGAAGGCAACTTGGAAATAAGGATGGAAAAGTAGAGGGTGTAGGACCCCTGATTAAAACAACATTCTCAAAGTGTTCTTGACTCAGAAGAGCTAAGGGCCTCGTCTTTGCTTTTGAACACTCTGTGGTTACTGAGAGAGTGGCATGATTTGGTTAAACCAGGGCCAGAATGTGGACATCCTAGCCATCGAGTACTTATTGCGTGGGTGGAGGGTAGAGAATTTGGGGTTTCCTCCTGACGTTCAAGAAGTGGGTGGGCAGAGCACCATGCCGACCTACCTGCACTCACAGTTTACAGTTCAGATGCACCTGTCTGTGATGCTTGTCCCTCCAGCCACAAAGGAGCTCTTTGCTATCAGAGATTAAAGCTTTTTAAAGTTTTTTTTTTTTTTGAGAAAGATTAGCCCTGAGCTAACATCTGCCACCAATCCTCCTCTTTTTGCTGAGGAAAACTGGCCTTGAGCTAACACCCGTGTCCAACTTCCTCTACTTTATATGTGGGATACCTGCCACAGCATGGCTTGACAAGTGGTGCCATGTCTGCACCCGGGATCTGAACCAGCGATCCCTGGGCCACTGAAGCGGAACATGTGAAATTAACTGCTGTGCCACTGGGTGGGCCACATAAATTTTTAAAGTTTTGAACACATGTTTAAGAGGAATTTGTAGGGATTTATTGCAAATTATGCCCCAAGTTTTAGGTCTTAAGTGACAAAAGCACAATTATACAGATAGTTAACTTTTCAAAAAATTTATTGAGGTATAATTTTCATAGGATAAGTGGACTCATTTTAACTGTATAATTTAGTGACTTTTTTTTAGTAAGTTTGCTAAGTTGTGAAATCAACACCATAATCCAGTTTTAGAACATTTTTGTTACCCCTGTAAGATCCCTCCACCCGTTTACAATTAATTCATGTTTCTACCCCCAGCCCCAGGCAACCATTAGTCTACTTTCTGTCCCTATAGATTTGCCTTTGCAGATAATTAACTTTTAAAATAAAAACCCTTAAACACCCTTAAAAGCAGCACCTTACCCACTTATCTAGCGTGAGTCAAACCTTGGATTCTGACATAGGCTAGGAGTCGGCAGACTTTTACATAGAGGGCCAGATGGTAAATATTTTGTACTTTGCGGGGCTATATGTCTCTGTCGAAAGTACCCAGCTGTGCCGTTGAACCATGAAAATAGCCATGGATAATTGGTAAAGGAATGAGTGTGACTGTTCCAATAAAACTTTATTTACAGAATCAGCACTTTGTTCAGCCCTGGTCTTGGCCATAAGTCTTAGATGGGTGATGGACCACTTGAACTTGCTATAGAAACCAGGATTAGACCCCACAGTAGTTTACGTTTTCATCAGTCATTATGATGGTTGATGTAAAGTAAAGCATACTTACTCAGTTTCTGGGTGGTATTAAATTAAGTAAAATGTGAAGATATCTGGGAAGATGAAGCTAGAATTTAGATTGTCCTGACAGTTCAGAGAAATTAGGAGTTTACGAGTGCATGTGTAGTACTAAGTTTTAGAAAGAGTTTGGGAATGATAATCACAAGAAAGCATTTGAGTTTTACAGGATCATAAGCAAGCATTCATCAGTAAAAAGGAAAATGACTGGGATTGGGACTTAAAATAAAACTTTCTCATTTTAAATATTGATCAGTTGAATTTAACTGGAAGAACTAACCACTTCTAGACTGCCAGGTGTGGGTTAGGTCCTGATGGCCCACCTCTTCTCCATGAAGGCTCAGTTGTTGTGGTAGAAGTGGTCCTTCTAGCCTGCTACTCTCAGTCTTATTCTTATGTTCTGTCTCCGAGTCTTAAGTGTTTGTTTAGTTTTTTTTACAAAATGGAAAAATTCCCTTCTGCAGTTATAAAAGTGCTGAGTTCTGAGCAACAGAGAGGTGTATATGGCAGAAATTGGTGATCCACAGGTATCTGCCCCCTTGGCAGAGCACCATGCTGGTGGATTTGTTGTATCCTCTTACAGAGCCCTCAGTGCCTGTCCTGGATGTATGAAAATAGGTGTGTGCATATGTTAAAACGTAATTGTTAAAATGTGAATGGGAACCATCTGTATTGTTTAGTTATCTGCTTTTCCCAGTCAGCATGTCACAGATCTTTGTGTGCCAAGACATGCTGTTTTCTCCTAGCACACTGTGCCCGTCTTTTCACCACATCTTGTATTGCTAGGCCTTCAGTTGGGATCTGAGGAAAGTATACAGAGGTTTCCCAGGGTGTCATTAAGAACAAGGTGATTTGTTAAAGTCAGGATTGCAGTGTGCACCTGTGTGCCCCATACCCATGCTGTGCCCCCTCTGCTCTGGGTCACTTCCTCCTCACCTCACAGATGTACTCCCCACTGCCGTCACTCTGCCCAAAGCCTTGGTGCTGGCGTCCATTTGGGTCTGGGCCTGGATGGTCCTGGGGAAAACTAGGGTATGAATTCCGTGTAGTGAGCCCTGCTTACAGGCATGGCTTCCCCAGCCCTGGGGTTCTCCTACCTCCACCTGCCGCCTATTGGAACACACCCCACAGAAAAGGACAGCGCTTGCGTCTTTTGGGTTGTGGGGCCTCTCTACATTTGCTTCCCACAGGGGTGTGTTGCCGAGATGTGTTTGGAAAGAGGTTTTAGATGAAAGGCTAAAATGAAGTGAGGTTGTAGACTGGGGTCAAACCTGAACCTCTAGGGGTCCATTAATACTCTGTCCCCCATCATTTCAGGGCTCTGCGTTTCAGGCCCATGGACTTGATTTTTCCTTAGTCTGGCATTTGGATCTCGAGAAGACATTCAGAATATGACTAATAGTGAGGACCTTGTGTAAGTCAGCTTCCACTTCTGTGACTAGAACCGTGGCTTACTTTCTGATTAATTTGATTTATTTCTGCTGCTTAATGCAGTTCAGCTCTTCTGCTGTAAGTGTTGGGTAGGTTTTAAGGTAGTTGATTGTATGCTGTAGAATTTGAGACATGCTTTGGAATTTTCTGAGACTTCTTTTTTTTTTGGAGGAAGATTAGCCCTCAGCTAACTACTGCCAGTCCTCCTCTTTTTGCTGAGGAAGCCTGGCTCTGAGCTAACATCCGTGCCCATCTTCCTCTAGTTTATATGTGGGACGCCTACCACAGCATGGCTGCCAAGCAGTGCCATGTCCGCACCCGGGATCTGAACCAGCGAACCCCGGGCCGCCGAGAAGTGGAACGTGCGAACTTAACCGCTGCGCCACCGGGCCGGCCCCTTTCTGAGACTTCTTTTGGGGCAGAATTTCATTATATTCTGGAGTGGTTCAAATAGTTTAACTTTTCCTTTCTGATAACTTCTTATTTCTAAGATAGAAAGGAATTCCAGGAAGAAGATTAAGTGATTAACTTGCTCAGTTTTTGTCTATTCCTGAATTTCTATGAAAAGACATAACTGATCATTTTGGATACCTTCGTTGGTTCTACCTGTCCCAAAAGTAGAGCTTCCTGAGACGGACACAGCACCGTTAGGTCCTTGGCCATTCACTAGCGTCTTTTTTTAGAACCCCTGCTGATTTTCCTTGGAAGAAAAAGCACAAGTTAGGATAGTTTGTGATTCTGTTAGCATAATAAAATGGCCGTATCTTACAGTTAATCAGTGAATGAGGTAAATTATGTCGAACCAATAATGCAAGAAAACGAAGTGATTCATGGAGCTAAAAAATGGGTTTGACACATACTGAGACCTGTTCCTGACCCCACAATGTTCATAAGTTTGTCTGAAAAGGGATATGTAACAACATGAATTTTGGGTGAATTTCTTAGGTGTTTGAATTTTAAATGACTAAAAATAATTTATGGCATGTTCTTTAGATAGAAGCTGGCTTCTGGAAGTCTCAGGATAGCTCAGTTAGTGAGATAAGATGAGCTGACTCAGTGCTCAGTTAGGCTCTCAGTGAGGGTCTGAGATAATGACATGATACAAGATTTGGGCACTGAGGTAAAGGGGGAGGTTAGGGATAAAGTCAGAGTTGTCCCACTGTATCATCAGCCATTTACTTCCCCTGTAACATGCGGGGAAATATGACACATTTTACAAACATGTAAGTGTTTATAAATCTTGCGGTCAGATGCTCCACACTGCAGTGATCAGGCCTCTCTGAGAAATTCAAGAGAAAAGAATGCCCGTCCCCAGTCCAGCTATGAAGACATGCCCCTGCTTCACACGGCAGGAGTCCCCGCCAAGTGCAGTGTGGTAGAAGCAGCCGGCACTGGGGGCCGGGAGGACTGCACTCGGCAGTTTGGCTCTGCTCTGTCCATATGACTGTGAATATGTCACCTGCTCCCTCTATTTCAGTTTGTACCTAACCTTGCTCAGGAGATGTGCAGTGCCTTAAAAGATACACATGGTTTTTCAAGGATAGAAGAATGCAAGGTGTGTGTGTATGGGTATAAATGCATGATGTGTGTGTGTGTGTATAATTGTTTTTAAATAAGCAGTTTTAAGAGATTCTTGTTTACACCGGCCCCATTTTATAGCTGCCTTCTCTCCATTACTGTCTCTGTTCTTGGTTTTTTTCTTTCATTTGTTGCTTTGAAGTAGTAAGGGGAGAAACAAGCTAGCTTATGTTGGTTGATAGCAGTAACAAGAACTAAAGAAAATGGTGAGATGGCAAGTGAAACGTGAACAGATGGCGCCTTAGGTCTGGGGTGTGCGGTGTGGGCTGTGCTCACAGAGCAGCGGGGGGCGGCGGGTGGAGAGCGCTCTGTTGGCCGTGCGGGTGCTGGTGCGGCTCTTCTAGGGCCCCGGGCCAGCGCCGCCCAGCCTTTTACTTTGTTTGTAAATGTTACATTCATTGAATTTGTGCAGTTGAATGCCTGCTTTTAATAAGGCATACTTGAATATTATTTGGAAGGTATTTTTGTACTTATGTCATGTATAAGGCTTATATTTTTAATTTCAGTTTTTGTTTTGAGAGTTTTAATAATATGACAGTAAGGCTAATTTTTTTGAAAGATAGTAGAGTTTTGTGTTCAGATGCTGCAGGTTTGCTTAGGCCACGACTTGGAATGCTTTGACAGGATTGGAAACCCGTAGTGTGAATTCTGACAGATCATGGAGTTTTTCCTTGTATACTAGCGTTAGTATTAATTTGAATTATTCTGTTAATTCAAATTTTAAAGAAAGTTTTTGATTTTGTCGTTGGGCTGAGTAGGTTAGTTTTGTGGTTGAGAACTTTAGGAGACTTTCTTCTTTGTATATTCTGTGGGAATATGTACCTAAGTAGAAAGGTAACCTGTTGAGCTTGAGGGGTCCCCTGCCTGCTGCCTGCAAGAGAATGTGACAAGGTCATTCCCTCTCGTTGAGCAGTGTCTCGTCCCGTTCTGGGAAGAGGCCTGTGCCACGAGCTTGTCCTGGACTCATTCTGAAGGGCTGCCACACCCACTGTGTGTCTGACTCTGTGCTTCAGTGTTGGGGCCACTGAGAGGAAGGCACAGTCCTTGCCCTGAAAGAGCTAGCTGCCTGCCTTTGGAGACAGACTTGACCACAGACAGCTAGAAGCGTTTGGGAAGGATTAGAAAGAGACGTGCATAGGGCTCTGATAGGACCATAGCCTGGGTTGAGCTGAGTCCTGTGGGTGAGCATGAATGTGCCACACCTTGTGCGCACGTGTCATGTTGGTGGTTTGCTCCTGTCATAATGCACAGGTATCCTGCAAGAGAATGGCAGCTCTCCATTCCTCTCCACAGCTCTGGGACATGCTGTGGCTCTGCCAAGATTGGGAGGTGGCTGGGGCCTAGAGATTCACCTGAAGGAAATGGGAACACTTCCAGGGGCTGCTTCCAAGTAGTGGCTGAAGCACTGGCTTTGAAGATGGGGTAAATGGTGCATTTTAGGATTATGTCTGTGTGCAGAAAGTGGTGTACAGAAAGTGTATGTCTTCCATTCATCGTAGTACTGTTAGGAAAAGGAATTTAAATTTAAATTTTCATTTAAACATCTTAAGAATGTTATTCTATTTAAAGAAAATATGAGATAAATGATGATACAGGTTATGAATGCAGAATTATGGAAAAAACTAAGGAATTTGGTACCTAGACGAGTGAGTTTTGCAAACATTGGCTGGGTGGGGCAGAAGACATCACAGCAGAGTGAATCTTGCTAGCTTTTTTTAAATTTAAGGGAATAGAGGGGCCAGCCCGGTGGCATAGTGGTTAAGTTCATGTGCTCCGTTTCGGTGGCCTGGGGTTTGCATGTTTGGATCCTGGACATGGACCTAAACACAATTCATCAAGCCATGCTGTGGCGGTGTCCCACATACAAAATAGAGGAAGATTGGCACATATGTTTAGCTCAGGGACAATCTTCCTCAAGCAAAAGGAGGAAGAATGATAATGCATGTTAACGCAGGGCCAGTCTTCCTCACCAAAATAAATAAATAAATAAAAATTAAGGGAATAGAATAGAAAACATCAGTGTGTCACACATTCTCTATGGAAATACAGTCTCTGTATATTTTTGTTTCTCTTGGATGTGGTATTTCCTGGGCCAAGGTGTAAATTGTGTTTCTCACCATGGATTGTGTTTGGAAAAAGTATGAGAGCCCTGGCATGAATGACCTTGAAGTGACTTTCCATCTCTTGGGATTCTGGTTTGCTTAATTTTTTCAGCAAATATTTATTGAATGCCTACTATGTGCCAGACCCTGGGCCAAGATGCTGGGTATAGAAATAAACAAGACACTCGAGCCCTGGCCTTATGGAACTCTTTGCCTGGTATGAGAAAACAGTCTTCATAAAGCAATTATTGCTATCTTTTCCCATTGATTCCAAGATGCATGACTTGTTACAACTCTGAAATGGAGTGTCTCAAGGACATGGGCAGCAGCGGTAACTAGTTGCAGTCCCCTGCACTTGGGTGAACCTAGTCATTGCTGTTGTGTTGTCCATTCAGCTGATATGTTGTTGGTACTAAAAGTCTTAAGTTCAGGTGATGTTATAACGTCTTCTGAAAGGTCACGCTAAGATTCATCCTTGAAATAGAAAGTTCCTGTGTGTGCAGAAAGGCACAGTAGCCACGGACTGACCAAAGTTCCTAACAATGAGGCACATGGTTGTCACTGGCCAAATAGTGGCAGTTCTGTATTTCTTGCAAAGCAACAGTTAAGTGCTTTAGTGAACCTAAGGAAGGATGTTACCCATTAACAAATGAAGCTCTGCTGTGCTTTATAACTGAAGAGTGCCTGTCACACCCCAGGGCTGCCACTGAAGACAAGAGGAAACAGCCACTTCCCTCGGAATAAATGAGAACCAGAGGCTCATATGACCAGCACACACATGACACAGGACTGTCATGGGGGCATGGTAGTGTTTGATTGGCAGCTGCATCCTTGATGGAATCTTAAGATAGCTGAAATGTGGTATGTGATATTAGAAATGTCATAGAAGTTAGCATAAGGCAGGGTGGTGGCCAAAAGAGTGCTGACCTCCGCCCAGGGGCAGTCCTCATGTGTTCCGAGGAAAGAGACTCCTGACCTGGGTTCTGTGGAATGAGTTAGGAGTTGACCAGATGGACAGAATGGCAGAAAGTAAGTGTGCAAAGGAACCAAAGGCTGACCAGCATGGAGAAGAGAACAGTGTGGCTGGGTTCCGGGAGGTGATGGGTGCTGGAGAGAGAATGGGGCCAGGCCAAATCAATGGGGCACTGAGGATTGTAGAGAGAACTGAGAGTGAATTGCAGAAGAATTTTTGTAGTATGTGTTGGTTGGTATGTATTAGGATATTTTACCTGTAAAAATACAGAACTTGTTTTGTAGTACAAGATAGAGAAAGTGAAACTTGGCAGAGATGGTTGGTGAGGCTCCCAGAGTAGCTAGGAAGGGTTGGGATTCCTTGGGAGGATTAGCCTTAGGCAGGAAGAGTCTGGGTCCTTTCTGGAAGCTCAGGGCCTGCATGCTGGTTATTGAGGAGGAGGGAGAAGAGGTGGTGCTCGGGACCAAGTGTAGAACTTGGTGAGACCAAGTGTAGCACCAAGTGAAAACTGTAAAGAATCCAGAGAGAGCAGAGGCATGACAGGGGATCATGAGGCTGACATGAAGCTCCTCTCGTTTGGGTGCCCAAGCTCTGCAGATGCCACAGCCTGCATCTCTCCGTGATGTTTTTGCAGCATTTTGTCAGGCCCCGTTGTTGGTATTCAGAACTGCTGGTTCAGCAACGTGCAGTGAGGATGTAATGGTAAGACCAAGGAGTCCGTGTGTTTGCTGGGGAGGGACCACCAGGGATGCTGTCTTTGGGAACTTGCAGTGTGTGTGACTGATGGTGGAAGGATGGGGGACCCTTTTGGTGGCAGTGGGCTGTAGATGTGGATTAGAGGTGGGGAGGTCACTGGAGTTGAGCAGGAACTTTGTGGTGGAACGGCTGGATGTGATGTTTATGTGAGGATAGCGCAGGCCGAGCTGGGGGAGGAGAGTGACTTGTGCAGTGTCCTTGTTGGTGGGACCTGGATTGTGGGCCACTCCTTGCCAAGCTCTGCTCCACAGAAGCCTTAACTAGGATCAGCCCTGGAGGGAGGAGCCAAGAGGGTGGCTCAGAGAGCATGCCTTGGCTGGCTGGTTTGCTGGGACTGCTGAGGGCAGAGGGCATTTGGCAGGCCAATGCAGGAGTGGCAGCTGGTCAGAGGAAAACTGGGTGTGGGAGAGCCCCTGGCCTTCAGAGTGGGGGAGGAGAGAGAAGCCAACAGCAAGGAGACGCGGGAGGAGGGTGTGTGAGAAGATGCTAAGAAGAAGGTGCTAAGTGGATGCCGGTGGTGCAGGAACTGCACGATAGTAGTGACTTTACCTGTGCCGTGTTTTGAGGGTGTTCTCAGTGTACATCCAGGGGCCCTGTCCGAAGGATTTCACCTCAAAGCCCCCTGCCCGAACAAGGTGAGGGCCGCAGCTCTCCTGTCTGGACTCCTCTTCCCGCTTCCCCTCATCTCTCTGTTCCAATAGCCCATTCTTTGAAAACACGCCTAACTAAGAGCTGATCATGGATTTTTTTACATCCTGTGTGAAATGCAGTTAGAAAGAGGCCCTTTAAAATTACTGTCAAATTGTAAAAGGCATTGTTCCTTGAGACAGTGGTTTTAGGCGGATCCCTCTAAAAACAAAACGAAATGTTTTATTTTCTTTGCTGTTCACTTGAGAACAGCATATATACTGCTGTTTATATATAAGAACATATACTGGGGCTGGCCCCGTGGCCGAGTGGTTAAGTTCGCGCGCTCCGCTGCAGGCGGCCCAGTGTTTCGTCAGTTCGAATCCTGGCGCGGACATGGCACTGCTCATTAGACCACGCTGAGGCAGCGTCCCACATGCCACAACTAGAAAAACCCACAACGAAGAATACACAACTATGTACCGGGGGGCTTTGGGGAGAAAAAAGGAAAAAATAAAAATCTTTAAAAAAAAAAAAAAAAAAAAAAAAAAAAAAAAAAAAAAAGAACATATACTAAGTTATAAGTATATAAGAACATATACTAAGCTAGTCTTTAAAAAAAATTTTTTTTATTTTAATCTTTTAAAAAATCTTTCTTTTTTAAAAAACATACGTGTTTCCTGATTTTAGTAAAGAGGCTGTTGGGATATCAGCGTAACAATTCAGAGACTTCAGATGTAAGGCAGGGAGTTGTCACTGTGTCTGCGATGACTGTTCTTTTGTTTCCAGAAGTTGGAATAGCCTGACAGTGGACGAGGTGGGGGTAGTTCACTGGGGGCTGGGGCACTGGTCAGGCAGGGTTTTTGGGGGTTAGGGTTTGAGGGTGATGGTGGTGCCCATGAGAGGTAGGATGTAGCTTCCAGGGGCAGCATCTAGGGCTCCAAGGAGAGGGTCTCTTGGTTTCCCTGAAACCCAGAGAGGCTGCCTGGATCTGCTGAGTCACTGGCAAGACTCGGACTATGACCTGACCTCGTCTCGACCAGAGTCCTCCTTAGCCTCTTGCCTCCCTGAATGACACCACGAGATTGTTGGGCTTTTCTGGATCCTGGCAGCAGCTGTGTGGTGAACTTTCCCACTTTCTGTCCCATTGGGTCATTGCCTTTCCCCGTGTTCTACCACAGAGGCAGTGTTCTCGCTGCTGCAGGTTGGAGGAGATGTGTCCTGGGAGATGGTTCTCCTCAGTTTGCACTTGGGCTGAAAGGGAGCAGCCATCGAGGTGTAGGCGCTTCTGTAGGTCTGACTGCCCTTCTTTCTGTTGTGAGAAGTGACAGTGGATCTGGCACTCACATGGTGTGGGGCTGCCGGGCAGGCCTACCCCTCGGTCTCATCTCTCTGGGGCTTGAGTGTCCAAAGGTGGAATCTCCCACATAGAGGTGCTGTGAGGATTCAGTGAGGTCGAATTGGTGAAGCACTCTACAAGTACCTAGCACAGAGCTGGTGCTGTGTGTGTTTGTTAAAGAAATAAAACAGCTCTGCTCCCTCTCCTCTGCCACATGCCATGAAGGCCACAACCAAGCAGCCTGTTTTCCTTTTACAAACAAGCCACACCAATAAGGTCTTAGCTTTCTGGGAAGGAATCAGCTGCTCATAGTTGTCTCACTGAGCTGGGCCTGCTGTGGATAGGTACGGGGGTTCAGTCAACTTGTACCCCAGCACCCTATGCCTGGTTCTGTCCCTTGGAGGCCAACAGGACTAGGCCTCTGAGCTTCCTGGGGGGAGGGGTGGTGTGTGGTAGAGGCTGTGTGGATCTGGGTGGCTCTGGGTCCAGCAGGGACCTGGTCCTGTGTGTGCCTCTGTCAGCCCTGGGGACATTGTCTTCTGTGGGTTCTTCTTTTTTTTTTTTAAAGATTGGCGCTGAGCTAACAACTGTTGCCAATCTACATTTTTTTTTTTTTTTTTTTAGGAAGATTAGCCCTGAGCTAACATCTGCCACCAATCCTTCTCTTTTTGCTGAGGAAGACTTGCCCTGAGCTAACATCTATGCCCATCTTCCTCTACTTTTTATATGTGGGACGCCTGCCACAGCATGGCTTGCCACGTGGTGCCATGTCTGCACCCGGGATTCAAACTGGCGCACCCCGGGCCACCGAAGTGGAATGTGTGAACTTAACCACTGCGCCACCGGGCTGGCTCCCTCTTTTCCTTCTTTAGATTTCCTTAGGCTCCCTTTGGTCCAGCCCTCTAATGCACTTCCCGCAGGGACTAGCACAGCTAGGGTCTCTTTCTTGGTGCTTCGTAGTTGATTTCTATTGTTAGAGTTTCTGAAAGTAGCTTTGCATGCTAATAAATCCCAGAGTGGTCCATAATAGTTTCATACCCACTGGTCTCATTTTATTTGTGCTGCTTTTGGAAGAAGAAGTAGATAAAGTCTGATAACTTGTTGGCTCCTCTGCTGCCGTTTGTCTCCTTGGATTTCAGGTGCCGTTCAGGGATAGAGGAGAGAGGGGTCCTGGGGAAGGGTCCGGCCCTGAGTAGTTGATAAAGCTTCTAATTCTGACAGCTGGCCCTACCCTGCCCCTCCAAAAGTAGACTGTCGAAGAAAGACTGTTTTCATGCTCAGCTGCTCTTCCCAGCAAAGGTCTTTGCTGCACAAGAAATTTGGGTGAGCAGCCCCTTGGAGAACCCTCCATCTGTTCACAGTTACAGTTCAGGGGAAGTGTAACTAGCGTGTACTCCAGCATGAGAATTTTCTTACTGCTAAGTTCTTGTGCTCACTGCTGTTTTTAAAAAGTTTATTTATTTATTTATTTTAAGGTTGGCGCCTGAGCTAACATCTGTTGCCAATCTTTGTTTTTTTTCTTCTTCTTCTCCCAAAGCCCCCCAGTACATAGTTGTATATTCTAGTTGTAGGGCTGTCTGGCTGTGCAATGTGGGACACCACCTCAGCATGTTTTGATGAGCGGTGCCACGTCCGTGCTCAGGATTTGAACCGGTGAAACCCTGAGCCGCCAAAGCAGAGCACAGTGAACCTAACCACTTGGCCATGGGCTTGGCTCCTGGTCATTGCTTTTAGCCCCCACTTAATCCATCCTGTTTGTGTATCTTTGCACGTAAAAAAGGGTGTTCCTCACTAATAAATACAGTGTCCCTAATAAATTCATTTCTCTTGCTTGCAAAACCTGGTTGAAAGGACTTAACAGGTCTGGTAGCCCCTCGGTGGGGAGGATATTGCTTGAAGAACTTTCCATGTGCAGTAGGCAGTTAGGGTGTTGGCTGGCATCCTTACACGTGTGATGTTGTCGCTAATGATACAGTGCATGATGTAGTGCAGGGCGGGGTTGGAGAAGGGATGTTTGTGTTGGGAATTGAGACTGTGTTCTCACCTTCTCACTGACTGGAGGGCGCCTCATGTCCTGGAGTGCAGGTACCTCTTCATTTGTGCTGACTAAGAACATGTCTAATTTCAAATACTTTACATTTGACAAATTTCCTGGCTAGAGGAAAAATTCCTATTTATCTTTCTAATGAAAGATGTAGAGAGACTGGATATTGTGGTGAAGTGCTCGGTAACAGTGGCCGAGAGCCAGTTGGAAGAAGTGATGGTGAGAGTTAGAGGCTGGCTGGGAGAGTGTGGGGGCTGTGCTTGGGGCTGGAGGTAGGAGTGGGAGCTCAGCCCTTCGTGCTGCTGGGGAGTTGCCTGGCGGAGGAAGCCATGGGAAGCTGCAGAGCCGAACATTACAGAGTGGTGTCTTGCTGTAAGAATCTGGAATCCACCAGCATTCCTGGTGGTTGGTGGGGAAGAAAGGCTTGAACCATCTTGTATCTGCCCTTTGTAAGACTTAGGCCTCCTCCTTGAGCCGCTTATACACTTCTAGAGGAAATGTGACTTAGATGTGTAAAACCGCTCTGGAATGACACAATCTAGCTAGGTAAAAAATTGATTTGTTTTGGCCTAAAGCCTACAGGAATTGAGTGACAGAGACGTTGACAGACAAAAACAATGTGTCTGGATAAGCTGTTTCTAGAGAGAAGTTTAGAAAACTTTCTTTACTCAATCAGTTTTGAGCAAAACTCTATGGAAAGGAAGAGTCTTAGAAGTCTTAAGCTGTTGTTAACAGGCGGCTTTCTGAGATAGTTGCCAATGCGTTATCTAGGTAGGTACTACTCCATCATGTCCCAAATGTAGTTGTTAGTTGTATTTTAAAAAATTAAAAGATAGTGTCAAATACTGAACCTTAAGTCCTCAGTGAGAAGAACATAGACATCACTGGCATTTTTTCGGGCACCACCATCTGTGGGGTTGAAGCTTTTTGGGGTCTGGAGCAGGTGTCCTGCCTTCCCTCTTGCTTCTGTTTATGCTGGTTCAGTGTCTGTCCTCTGTGATTCCTCACTCTTTGTACTGTGTGCTCGTTGTATACACCAAGGACATTTCAGACCTGTTTAACCCTGTACATATTGGTGAATTAAAGCTTATTACTTTTTAAAAAAAGTATATTTCTAGGATCTTAGTCATAGCTGATCTTGATTTTGCTTCCAGTGCAAGGATTCTTAACTTCCAGACTTTTTATTTGGAGTTGTTTAAACTAAAATAGATTGTTTTGAAATCTGCCAACGAGTGCATTGTCAGGCTGAGATCTTGGATGACTTCAGGAAAGCTTTTAGCAAAGAGCATCCGGCAAGCTAGCTTTCTGTGAGTGGCTGTAATTGGCTGGCGCTATGGGGTCACCATAGCAACACTGGGTTACCTAGATTGCTGCATGAGGCCTCTATTTAATTATGCAGCGCAGGTTTAATTTTTTAGAATCAAGTTTGCACATCTTTGAAATCATTCTTTTTTTGAAGAATTGATTTTTTTTGTGACTTTGCATTTGTTATTGGGTGGCAGAATGTATTCTGAATTGGATTTGCAAGATCTTAAAAAATGTCTGTGTGATAGAGCCTGTTTGGGGAATTTCTTTGGTCTCTTCAGACTGGAAATTCGTTTAAATATTTTAGGACTTCCCCCAGAGAGTTTTAGTATATGCGTAGTGTAAGAAATGTTTATTTTTTGAGAACTGTGATCTGAACTCTCTTTTGCTTCAACACACATAGCACACCAAGATTTATACACAGACGCACATTGCAACACAGTCACAAAGATGCCTATTATTGGTGCCATGCGGATTCATTTTCCACTCTGGCAAGACTGGAAGAGGTGCTGGTGGGAACTGTCAGCTCCCAGGGGTGGGTGGTCCCTCTTTTGGGCTCCTGATAGGCCCGGGCAGCTTCCCAGCCCTCTAAGCTTTGCCCACTTGGGTCCTTAGTTTGTCCTTGTTGTGGCCTTGTAATTTTCTTTTCTAGTTCTGTGGTTATCATTGACCCCTATTTCCGTGGGAGCATTGACATTTTATACTTAAATATTGGTAAGATGTTCACTGTTTAAGAACAGCACACTGAATTCTTTGGAGGAAGCCTGTTGAGGTATATCATTCCATTGTGCCCTTGAAGAGCAGAGAGAGTAAGAAGTGGCAGGGAGTATGGTGTGTGGGGCTGAGAACACAGCTTGGGAGTCAGGGTCATTTTATGTTTTAGCCCTTGGTCCCGGCCTGCAGGGATTCCCTCTGTTGTCTCTGACTCTTCGTCAGACTCCTCGTGAGAGTGAAGTCAAGATCACGGAGCTAAAATGGTGGACTGCGGCTCAGCTCCCAAACCATCGGATGCGGTAGTGTTTTCAGAAAGATGTGTGTCGTAGAGGTGGAGCCTTTCCTCCTGGAGGCTGGCCATCCATCCATACCCTCACTGAGCAATGCTTGCTGTTAGCCTTTAGCCTTTACTGGGGTTTGTATAGAGCATCTTGGTCTTGTGTGTGAGCTGTGTAGGTGCCGAATAGAACAGGCTTTTCTTTGTTGACGTGTGGGCATGTTCACAGCCCTGATTACTGAGGTGCTCTCCTGGATGTTTCAACTGCATCTTAATATCACATTGCATTCTACTTGGATTTTCTCACCCACGTCCCCAAGTCACTGTTTTACATGGAGAACTTTGTCACTTATTTTTTCCTTTGGTGCGGTTTTTAGCACTAAAAGGTATATTCGATTTTCTCTCTTTAGAAGTAAAACCATTAACTTAATGTTGCTGGCTTTAAAATTTTTGTATATTCAGAGGTCATATATATTTGTGCTCATGACTCATATGTAGAGTTATTTATATCTAAATACTGTGCATCTTTCAAAGAACTTTTCTGTTGACCAAAAACAATGGGACTTACTTGAACCTTCAATGCTGAGTAGGAAAGATAAGAATTTTATTTGTGTGTGTACTTGGTTTTGAACAGCGTATGTTATACATTAAGATAATATTCTGTTGTGATATTTATGTCTGAGATGAATGGAAAAATGCAGTCACATTTGATGTCTGGAGATTGAATCTGTTTATTTAGAAGGGACTATGCCAGGTTCTCTAGGACAATGTCTTTCAAACTGGATCATGACCTGTTATGTCTTATTTAAGAAGTTTTTCCCTATCCCAAGGACATAAAGATAGCTTCCTATACCTTCCAAAAATTTTGTACTTTTTTTTTTTTTTTAAAGATTTTATTATTTCCTTTTTCTCCCCAAAGCCCCCCGGTACATAGTTGTATATTCTTCGTTGTGGGTTCTTCTAGTTGTGGTATGTGGGACGCTGCCTCAGCGTGGTCTGACGAGCAGTGCCCTGTCCGCGCCCAGGATTCGAACCAACGAAACACTGGGCCGCCTGCAGCGGAGCGCGCGAACTTAACCACTGGGCCACGGGGCCAGCCCCTAAAAATTTTGTACGTTTGCCATTTATATTTAAGCCTTTAATCTATCCCAAATTTGATTTTTGTGTGCGGTGAGAGATAAGGAGACGACTGTTGATAGTTTTCCTTGTGGATACTGGTTGTCCCAGCCTCATCCCTTGAGTAGATTGTTCTTTGCCTGCGGACTTGCCGTGCATCCTGTCATTAATCAGGTTTCCTCGTGCCTGAGTCGCGTCTGAGCTCCTGTGTCCTGTTGGTCAGCTTCTCTACCCTTGTGACACTATCACCTGTCTTCATTTTATGTTCTGATTGTTGCTGGGGTCTAGAAATGCAGTTGACTCATGTATATTCATTTTATATTTTGTATCCAGCATCTTCTCTTTCTATAGATGAGAGAACTAAGAATGATACAGGTTGTTAGAATGTCCCCAAGGTCACTGCTGATACAGTGGCATGGTCAGAATTTTAACCATAGCCATCAGACTGCAGAGTCCCTGGTCTTAGCTTGCATACACTGCCCCATTGGCTTCAAGAAAATTAGACTGGCTACAGCCTGAAGATGTATGGCAGAGGTGAATTGCAGGAAGATATACAAGCTGGGAGTCACAGTGGCACTAGGAGCAGTAGAGGGCTACAGAAGTGAAGCAGACATCCTGGAGGTGTGGAGGTGTAGCCAGGACTGCACAGCCCTGAGAACAGAAAGGGGGAGTTGGAGCCCTCAAAAGTGCACTGAGTTTGGAAAGCCACATGGACACACCCCAGTGGAGGTGTGTAGCAGGAGGGGGATCTTGCCAGAGATGCCACACTCGACATAGAAGATTGGGGGTTATTTGCTCAGATTGAGGAGAGAGTGGGCAACGAAGTGAGAGATTAGGAGGGAGAGGAGAGTAAGAAGGAGGAAGAGATGCAAGAGGAGAGAGGATGAGGAGGAAGGTGGGAAGAGAGGGCAGGTGGGCCTGCTTTGCCCTGCTCGTTGTGGGAACATCAGAGGGAAGGAATCAGGCATTAAGGCAAACAGGGTTCCATTTTTGGTGTATAATGGAAAGAGGTTTTTTGTGGCCTTTTGCTTTTATTCTCTGTCAAAGGATACATAAATATCATCTTGGACTCCTGGACTGAGAGTCATGTCCTGTCCCCGACAAGGGACACTGCTTTCTTGGGGACAACACAGTTTGTCTTGGTTTTTAATTATGGGCTTTCCGTAAGGAATCTAACTTAGCTTAATTTCACTGTTTTGAAAATATACTTCCAAGTTAAGTTAGATTTGGGTTGGATGTTATTTTTGTTTACATGCTGCTTTCTTGTGTCACCTTTTAGGAGATTGGGGACAAGTTGTGCTGAATTTATCAACTGTGACCATCTTTGGTTTAAATGAAACTACTTTCAACTTCCTTGCTTTCCACCTCTCCATCTTGTTTAAGATACAGTTAATAAACATAGATTAAATTCAGAATTTTATTCAATTAGAGTAAGCAAGTCAGTCAGTTCATCTAAGAGCAAAACATGACTTCTTTTTTTAAAGAAGTACCATTATTGGGGCTGGCCCCATGGGCGAGTGGTTAGGTTCACACGCTCTGCTTTGGTGGCCTGGGGTTTTGCCGGTTCAAATCCTGGGTGCGGACATGGCACTGCTCATCGGGCCATGCTGAGGCACCGTCCCACATGCCACAACTGGAAGGACCCACAACTGAAAACACACAACTATGTACCGGGGAGCTTTGGGGAGAAAAAGGAAAAATAAAATCTTTAAAAAAAGAAAAAAAGAAGTACCATTATTTAACCCATATTTCAAGATGTCTCAACTGACACTTGGCTGGGTTTCTCTCATAATTACTTAATTATATAATTTAATCGAAACAAATATGTGGTCAGTTTTTTTTTGGTTTGCAAGCATCTCGCGCTTAGCTGTCAGTGTTGAAGGTATTTGTTTGGATTTTGAAGAAAGTCGGCTTACAAAAATACTCTGATGGTGAATCCAGGGAGGAGAGCTTTGGTTGCCCTGATTCTTCTTATTTGGATCCTAGTCGTTGTCCCCCTGCAGCTGCTCCAGTCTCACTGTTGTGGAATGGCCATCCCGCTCTGTTCTCTCTCCACTCCCAAGGCATACATTGTTGGAGGTTCCTGTAAGATACTTGCTACTAGAAAACAGTGTGTTTTTCTATTGAAATTTCTCTTGTTGATGAGGGTCGTCTACCAGGAAAGAAACTTGGATTTTCATGTTTTAATAGAATAAAGTTTTATTCCACTTTTCAAAACAGACATTCCACCCCTTTGCTTGGGGGAGTCTCCTGTCTGACGAGTTGGGGGATATGTGTGGATATGCACATGTCTCTCTGCTTGGTGTCAAAACCTCTTGGCTAATGAACACGTCATTTTAACAGTTGAGCACTGTTACTAGAACACAGTTGTCCTCCTGGAAATTTGAGGTGATTTAGAGATGAAGAGTGTCTCCAGCATATTGAATTAAATATAGAAATTGAAGTGAGAAAGAGGTGGTATTCTTTGAACTGACAAATTGTGTTCATTTGTGAAGGGGTGCTGACTGTGGGTTGTGGGTAGATGTTGGGCTCCCAGCAGACGGCGTATCTTGGAGGTGACTCACCACGCTGACGTGTACACTCTCACCTCCACCGTGCAGCCCCTACCACCAGGCCTTTCAGGTCAGTGTTGCTGTTCTTGTGCATTTGTACCTTCTTCAGGGTGGGGACGTCCTCCAAACACCCAGGAACTTAGCAGTAGATAAGCCATCAAACGTTAGATCACAAGAGTCTAAAAGAGGGTCTTGATTTGAGTCCTGAGGCTCCACGTGTGTGGTGTGGCTGTCTGAGTCTGATTTTGCCCCTTCACTCTCTACCCTTCAATAAAGAAGGATCTGATCTTGTCCTCAGAGCAGATTTTGGACCTGGGAGACGTCTGTTGTGAAATGTATGGGATCCTTTTGTTGAGTCGCTGGGTGAGAGTACCCTTCCTGGACTAGCAGCATGTGTTGCCACGTCAGCATGTTCATAGACAGGGCCGGGGTCCCCTCTGAGCTCAGCCTGTGGGGGGCACTAGACTCTATAGGAGGGGTGGCTTCTCCTTGCAGCCCTGCTGCTCCTGCCTCATGTGGCTGTCATGGAATCTTCTTCTTTCTGTGGCCTTTCTCAAACTAGGCCTCTGACTTATTTTAGAGGGGAAGATGTTTGAGAAACATTGCTTTCTGGTGATTGTTTCCACAGTTGAATAATTGGTGCTTTGGGTGGGAGAGTGAGACTAGATCCCTGATTACTAAATTTGCTTGGGAACCATTTAAAAAATTTTTTTACAATCCTCACCCCAGACACATGGGATCTGAAGCATCTTTAGGGGGTAGGAATATGTAGGAAACAAATCATGAGTGATTAAAGTCTTTGTAATAACAGTGGGCATATCTTCTGTGCAGCTGCATGCTTTCTTGTGTGCCTGTGTGCAGCTTGGGCCTCCTGTTAGAGCTAGTGGGTGGATCAGGCTGGGCAGCGGTAGGGGATCTTAAGTTCCTGGTGGATAGGAGGCAATGCAAGTGAGGGGGGTGGGCTGGAAATGGCTGCATTTGGAGGCCAGTGTCCTGTCTGCATCTCTACCCCCAGATACTATGGTTAAAGAAAAGAATCAATAACTGTTGCTTATCTTACACGTTTATGTAACTATTTTCCAGGTGCCCTTTGACTGTTTTCTTACGCAGTTCTTGTAGGCTGAGAGGAGAGCAGCATTCCCCTCCTGTCCTCTCTGTCTCCCTCTCCCTCACTGCTTCGTAACGGAAAGGTTTTAATTTGAGAGCTTAATCTTGCTGGAATTGGGCCTAGTGAGCAACACTTCTTTCCTAGTCAGTAATAGCATTTTGAAATCCCATTTCAGTGGTAGTAAGGTGGAGGAAAAAGAAGTTTGTAACTTTGTGTACACTTACAGGTATTCCAGTGCTGTCAGGAATTGGTAACTCGGAAAGGGGGAAAATGCACACTTTATTCATAGAAATGTACTAATTTGTAGGTGAGGCAGAATCAGAGAGTTCTGAGGAACCAGTTTGCTGTGCCAAAAATCTTGAGTTACCTGGGGACCAGGAGCTGCCCAGGCATGGCCACTCGGCTGGGGCTTGTAGTGACACGCTCTGGATGGGGAGACCTTCTTACTTTCTGTATTAATTAATTTCTAATTAATTTTGTCTATAAACTATGTTTATTTGCAGTGAATTTTCAGTTATATCAAAGAATGATTGTAGGCTGCATGGATTGAAAGGACAAATGCGCAGTGGTGAGGGGGAGAGCTTTATTGCGGCAGTGCTGCTCTAGGAAGCAGCCTTGTTTCCCTGCTTGCTCGCACAGCCGTTAGTGACGCGCTCTCGTGTTCTCCCAAGTGGAGGGTTTCCTCTACACTGTGTCTTCCATTTGCCTGTATGCCATGTGACCAGGGTGCAGTGTGGGGCTGGCTCCGAGACTGTGGATCCTTTAGGGACTCAGGAGACAGCACAACAGTTGTACTTCAGCATGAGTCGGGAGGGGCGCTTGGGAAAGGTTTCCCGAGGACGTTGGTGACATAATAGAAAAATAGAAAACAGTGTGTGTCTACTCTAGAAAATGTGAAACGTCTTGACAGCATAAGGAAGAAATTCACGACTCGAGTGTGATGTTGGAGGATGAATAGGAGCTGGCCCTGGTGGCAGGGGAAGAGGGAGCCTCCTACAAGGGAAACATGATGTTTTCAAGAAATTGGAAGAAGTCTGGAATTGCTGAGGAGGCAGCCCAGGACTGCATCATTCAAAGCCTGTGTTCCCGTGGCTTTCCAATAGGGGTCATGGCCTTAGTGGGATCCAGCCCACACCAGCAGCCAACCTAGAATATAGTAGAGACTGTATGAGTGGGGTGCCTCCTGTGGGAAGGGCAGTTTTGTCCTTGAAACCTTTTCTCCTGTGGTGTGCTTGTGTGTGTGTGTACTGCGTCATGATGTAAAACATTTCTCACTGTGAGCCTGAAGTTTGAAAAACACTAACGTATTCCTTGTTAGCCCGGTGGGTGACTCCTGTAGGCCAGAGTGAGGTGTAAGTAAGGTGATTCACATGTGCAGGTTCACTTCTCAGCGGTGGGGGCAGTGAACTGGCTGGTGTGTGGTTTCGGGGGAGATAACGCAGGTGAAGTCATACTGAGAGATTGCTGGGTTAAGATTTAGGACAGCAGCAGGAGGAGGGGAGAGAGTGAGGTTGGAAGCCAGAAGTGGCAGAAATGTCAACTGGCTTTGGATCGTAAGAGAGAAGGGGACAACAGGTTTCTGGCTTGGAGGATTGTCTAGACAGTGACACCCTAACCAGGGCAGGAGGTACAGCAGTCATAACTGACTGGGGGGCACGGTGCATGTGCTGTGGGTGTGTCTCTGACGTGGTTGCACTTTGTGAGCTCAGTGAGGAGCTCTGAGCTGGAGAAGTGGAATTGGGGTTTAACAACATGGTTGTTAAAACCACAAAGGCAGATAAGATTGCCCAGAGAGGGCTGAAGGAAGCCACATTTAAGGAGCAGGTGGAGGAGGAAGATCTGCCCAGTGAAACCAGTGGACACAGAGTTAGCAAGAGAACCTGGAGTGGTGTGTGGGGAGCTGGCAGAGGGGGCAATGGTACAAGAATGCTGCTCAGAGCCCAAGTAAGGTGGGCATCAGTTATGCTCCTGATATAGGCGGAGGAGGAACTGAGCCTGCCTTGGACTTCTTGGCGTGAATTATCTTGTCATAAGTGCCAGCATCATGTCAGTATTTGGGCTCAAGGAGGGCTTTGCCAATGATAGACTTAGAATGCTCTCCTGGAGCTGGGGGTACATGGGAGGTGGGTGGTGTGTGTGTGTGTGTGTGTGAGTGAGACTGTTCTGAAAGCAGAATACTCTAAAGCCTGAGTGTGATCCTGACTTTGAGGCAAATGATGTAACCTCTCAGAACCTGGTTTCTTAGCAGAAAAATGGGTATGATCCTGTTCCCCTGGGGTTGTTGTGAGGGTTAACTGGGATGGTGCATGGAGAAGTTGATGCAGGTCACTGTTGGGCACTGGCAAGACTGGCAGGGGCCAGGACTCTTCTGCTCTGGGACCCTTCCAGACGCTTGAATGGGTCAGAGCTTATACAAACAGTACGTAAATACATTATATACCAGGTCACACTCACTCAGGCCAGCCTTCTTTTAATGATCTGTCCTTCACCTTTGCTCCTTGAGAGTTCCGTGAACACAGTTGGATGCAGCTCCGCCTGTCAGAAAGGCTCTGTTGAGTATGCAAAGGCTTGGTTGAGAGGATGGATGGAGCTGGGGCTGACTTCCCCGGGGGGTCACGTGTTTTTCTCAGCCTGTGCACCCACTCCCGGCAGTTGTAGGGGCTCCATTTGTGATGCAAGAGAAAGAGGAGGAGTACAGTCATACTAAGTTAAGTGATTTCCAAAGAGAAATTGGAAAAGATACCTTCTAAAGAAGAAACTCCCCTTTGTCTGTCTGAAGAGAGCACTGTGGTTTATTCTGGTGACACTCCTCCTTTCCTTCCAGTGGCTAGGTGTCCAGTGGGGCTGGGGTAGAGCCTGCAGGGTAGAGCACCTGTTAATAAGTCACTCATTCAGTTATTCACCTTTGTCCTTATTGCAGGGAGCACTCGGCTGCATCTCTGAACGTCCGAACATCAGAGCTGAGCGTTGCTGCTCCAGCTCCGTTCTGTGACGTCAGAGCTGTGCACTCCTGCCTGCTGTTTCCTCACACGCCCCTTTACAGCCTAGTCATTGCAGTTCAGGGCTCAGCTGCACAAGTGACTGCTGTGGCTTCACGTTCTAAATGAAAAGAGCAGTACACATTTAGGGAAACTGATGCGTTTTAAAGGAAACAATGTTATGTTGGATATCAAAGAGTCTTAAACTTTTAGAACTAAAGGGCTTTTAGGGCTTATCAAATCTAATCCTCCTGTTTTATAGATTAATAATCTGAGGGTTTCCCCCCCAGTACTTAAAAAAAAAAAAATCACCCTTTTAGGGAAAAAAAAATGACAACATACAAGTACTTTGTCTACACTCAAAAAATATTCGGGAGAACTTTCTGGTTCCGTATGTTGCAGCACAGGTGTTTAAAGGAAAGCATTTGCGACAGTTCCATGTGGGTTTTAGGATCATTTATCCAGTTTTGGACAAGAGGCAGTTGGGATCGCAGTGAATCTGTAGGTCTCTTTAGGGGGAGTATTCCATTTTAACAACATCACACCTTCCAGGCCATGAGCACAGGGTTCTCCCCTTACTCAGGCCTTCTGTACTTTGTTTCAGCTGTGTTTTGTGGTTTTTAGTATATAAGTCTTGCACCTCTTCAGTTAAATTTATTCCTAATTATTTTATTCTTTTTGATGCTGTTATAAATGGCATTATTTTCTTAATTTCCTTTTCGGATTGTATAGAAATAACAACTGATTGTTTTGTGTATTGATCTTGTGTCCTGCAACTGTGCTGTGCCCATTTATTAGCTCTGATAGTTTTTTGTAGATTCTTTAAGGTTTTTACACTCCTTTTTTTTTCCTTTTAAAGATTGGCACCTGAGCCAACATCTATGGCCAATCTTCTTCTTCTTCTTCTTCTTTTTTTTTATCCTTATTCTTCTTCTCCTCCCTGAAGCCACCCAGTACATAGTTGTATATTCTAGTTGTGGGTCCTTCTGGTTGTGCTATGTGGAATGCCACCTCAGCATGGCTTGATGAGTGGCGCCATGTCTGCACCCAGGATCCGAACCGGGGAAGCCTCAGGCCACTGAAGTGGAGTGCGCGAACTTTACCACTTGGCCACTAGGCCAGTCCCTACATTCCTTTTTTAAGGTGGGTTTTCTAGTTGGACAACCCAGTTTAGTTCAAGCTTCAGTTGTGTCACATGGATGGAGGTGTTGGTCCCCTGTCTGTGCCCTGATGTGGTTGGTAGATTGTGTCTGTTCAGCTCTGTCCCGATAAGTCCTGTTCGTCTTATGTGGGTTTCCAGGGGAGGGAATAGAGAGTGCTTGCCCTGAGTTTAGTGGACAAGACTTTTGTAGATGAGAACAGTGTGTTCACGGAGCTGTGCTGATCCTGAGTTCCTGTGTAACAGAAGACAGGCTGCTACCTAGCTCCTGTAGTCTATCCTCCTTGGGTTATTCATTTTGTAAAAATAAAACAGATGAATGTTGGGAGAGGTTGCAAATAAACCTGCGATTGTTCTGTAGAGCTGCACACTAGTGAAGTGAAACAGCCACAGCACTGATTTCTGTCATCTTGGGTATTTCCAGTGCCCAGGACCCTGATCGTAAAATGGTGAGATGGCCAGGTAACAACACAGTCATGTTTTTTTGAGTTTTGCCCTTAGAGTGTAAGAGTGTAATGCTGATTTGGAATTCTGTGAGTTTGCTAACAGCTGGAGATAATGGTAATCTGTTTCCTGACTTAGACCCTTGGAAAAGTTGTTTGTCTTTGTTAATCAGGGTTTCAAGCTTGTATGATGTGTAAACGACTCTTCTTTGTTGGGCTTCTTATACTGGGCCGGGGGGTGGGGAGGGCAGGGGTTGTGTCAGGGAGCCTGTGAATTTAACAGTTGTGGACTTCGTGAGTGAAAGTCAGCACTGATTAATGTTTTCTGGAGTCTGAGTGACTCCTGCCAGGGACAGGACAGCCTGGTTTGCACGGTCCAGCGTTGTCCACTCCCTCTGGATGTCAGGGGCCTATTTTCACAGCTTACTCCCAGTTACTTTCTCTTGTTTGATTTCACACTTTTATCCTCCCAATTTTCAGGAATTTCTCAGTTTCTGGTCTAAAGAGCTGGCCTCTTCTGTCTTTCTTTATAGCTATGCATGTATTTATTTTAAGAAACTCATTTTCTGTCACTTCCCTGGATTTGTTAGCATGAGCGTGAGATCCGTTTGCTTTGGACTGGAGCCTCAGGCTTCTCCTGCTTCCTGGGCGACCAGCAGGGTGTTGGATTACTGTCAGCACAGTCCTCCTGCAAGGGGAGGGTGTGTTCAATGGACCCCTCTGTGCTCATTCTGCATCTGTTCACTTTACACTTTCTTCTGTTAAGGGGTATAAAGAGAATTGTCTTGAAACGTTAGTTTTCTGTTTCTTGCTTGTTTTGTCCTGCAGCGAAAGAGGAACATTTGGATTGAAGAAAGGAGTTGTGTAAGGAGCGGCCGTTCTCCTTCCAGCTTCTTTCCCACCCCACCTCATTTCTAAAGTTTGCTTAGTTGCCTTTATTTATTCCCTCGAGCCTTCTTTCTCACTCTAAATCAAATAAAGAAAACAGTAACGGGGGGCTGGCCCCGTGGCCGAGTGGTTAAGTTCGCGCGCTCCGCTGCAGGCGGCCCAGTGTTTCATCTGTTGAATCCTGTGCGCGGACATGGCACTGCTCATCAAACCACGCTGAAGCGGTGTCCCACATGCCACAACTGGAAGGACTCACAACTAAGAATATACAACTGTGTACTGGGGGGCTTTGGGGAGAAAAAGGAAAAAAATAAAATCTTTAAAAAAAAAAAAACAGTAACAAAGAGCACCCATTCTAAAACAAAAAACAAATAATTGCAACCCTCCCCCCCCAGCTTGTTTCCCTGGATGTTGGTCAAGGGCAGGATAACAGCCCCGACTGGAGATGACAGTGGCGCCCACTCCACAGCAGAGTGAGACATGGGACTGTGGGACTCTGGGCACTGTCAGGGGAGGGCATGTTTCCTGGCTTGTTGGCAGGTAGAATTCAGTCTGTCAGATCTTTCTGTGACTGCGAACTTTAAAATGCGGTGAGACAGATCCGTGGTCTTCAAACTGTCTTCCTTCAGTCCTCTAGGGTCCCGTTTGAAGGATGTTTTAAAAGCTGCAATGAGAAGAGCGCGCACGTTTGTATTTTACATTTCCAATTTTGAGAGAGAGAGTGACTGAGTGTGCGTGCTCTGCGGCCAGCCAGCCCAAATGTGAGTCCTCGCCCCACCATTAATGTGGGACCTTGGCTAAGTTTCTCACCTTCCCATGTCAGTTTTCTCCTCTGTAAAGTGGGGATAATAATGATACCTACCTTATGGAATTGTGAGGATTAAATGAATTAATATTAGGTCAAACCATATGACATTGCCAGTATTAGACCTTTTTTTTTTTGAACAAAATGAGATCATTGTAGGTTCACATACAGTTGTAAGAAATAATACAGAGAGATCCCTTTATAATTGGTCCAGTTTTTCCAAAAGTAACATTTTGCAGAACTGTAGTATAAAATCTCAACCAGGATGTTGACATTGATAGAGTCTACAAATCTTACTCTGATCACTCCAGTTGACTTGCACTGTGTGCTGTGTGCACTTTTATCACATGTTTAGGTCCCTGTATCCACCGTCACCACACAGGTCTCTCCTGTTGCTGTTTATCACCACACCCACCTCCCTTCTACCTCATCTCCTCACTCTTGTCCCTAACCCTGGCGACCACCAGTCTGTCCTCCATTTCTGAAACTGTCCTATGAGAATGTCATATAAATGGAGTCAGGTAGACGTAACCTTCTGGGACTGGCTTTGTTGGGTCCGCATGATTCCTTGCGATCCATGCGAGGGCTTGCTGTGTCAGTAGCTCCTTTTTGTTGGTGAGTGCATGTCATGGTGTACACAGACAGCAGTCTGTTTAACCATTCACCTGTTGAAGGACATCGAGGCTGATTCCAGATTTTGGCAATTATGAATAAAACTGCTATGAGCATTCTTGTGGAGACTGTGATTGGACCATTCTCGACCTACAAAGATGGTGATCTCAAATAGTTCAGTCTAGTACCAGGGAGCCACTGAGGGCTCTCCTGTGAGTGTTGGTGTTGCTGCTGGACCTAGCTTGTCTGTGTGCAGACCTTGAAACACATCTCTTGCTGTCTCTGAGCATGAGTTTGAACTTACTGAAGAAATATTTACAGACGGTCTCCGACTTACGGCTGTTCGACTTAGGATTTTTCGACTTTATGATGGTGTGAAAGCGATACGCATTCAGTAGAAACCATACTTTGAATTTTGATCTTTTCCTGCGCTATGCTCTTATGATCCTCTCTTGCGATGCTGATATGCTGCAGGCAGTGGCAGAGAGCCCTGCGATCACATGGGTAAATAACCGATACATTTACAACCGTCTGTCCTCACACAACCACTGTGTTTTCCCTTTCAGTACAGTATTCAATCAGTTACATGAGGTAGTCAACACTTTACTATAAAATGGGCTTTATGTTAGATGATTCTGCCCGACTGTAGGCTGACGTCGGTGTTCTGAGCACGTGTAAGGTAGGCTAGGCTAAGTTGTGATCTTCAGTAGGTTAGATGGATTAAATGCATTTTCGACTTAGGATGTTTTCAGCTCATGATGGGTTTATCAAGACATAAGTTGAGGAAGATGTGCACTTATCAGGAAAGCCATAGTTGGTACTGGTCTCTTCAGACCCAGCCCTGTGCCTGCCCCTCTGCTCACAGAGCCTCCCACACGGAAGGAATACGCTGCCGCTTTTCCATGGGGAGGAGGGAGGAGAAGACAGAAATGGACACAGTCCTGCAGCTCTTGGGATGTGGCCACCACACAGAACCCTGGTGCCGTTTGTGCTGGTTCTGTCACTGAGGGTACGTGGAGTGTAGTCATCCAGGGTGCCGCTTCTGGGGCACTGGAGTCAGTCAGGCTCATACAAGGAGCATGAGCCCCTTGCGTGGTGAACCTCTGCTGATGAGAGCTGTAGAAGAGGGGGATTGAGAAAGCGGTTCTGTGGCTAACAATGCTTTAAGACCTGTGGGCTGAGGCCTCTGTAGGAAGACCAGGCTGCTGCTAATTTGGATTCCTGGGCTAATTAGGGCATTTGGAAAGGTGGTGAAGGGACGGAGATCAGGAGGCCTGAGCCGTGTTCAGTACTTTAAATCCAGAGGGAAAATTATTAATCTGAAAGACTGGTGTGTGGGCCAACTAAAGATACCATGGTTTCTTTGGTGTTGATTGGAAGTACATCAAAATAGGTTTAAAAAAATTGCTCCTGGGGCCGGCCCGGTGGCACAGCGGTTAACTTCGCACGTTCTGCTTCAGTGGCCTGGGGTTTGCCCGTTCGGATCCTGGGTGCGGACATGGCACCGCTTATCAAGCCATGCTGTGGCAGGCATCCCACGTATAAAGTAGAGGAAGGTGGGCACAGATGTTAGCTCAGGGCCAGGCTTCCTCAGCAAAAAGAGGAGGATTGGTAGCAGATGTTAGCTTAGGGCTAATCTTCCTCAAAAAAAAAAAAAAATTGCTCCTCTACTGCTGATCAGAAAGTATGATTAGCAGTTATAGGTCTTTGATTAATAAAAATGGAGGTTAACTAAATATAGTTCTATAAGTGAAATCTTCCAAAACTTGGAGTTCCTTTAGAGGAGAAAAGGATGGCTCTCTGTGGTGAAAACATTAGTAATTTAGGACAGCCCCCCCCCCCCCCCCAAAATAATAGAGTCTATCTAGGGTCCTTACATGATTATGAGTCTTGCTGAGGTCAGTGTGCATGCCGTTGGTGGCTCTTCACGGAGAACCTGAGTGAAAACAACACTGTCTCTCGTTGTGTAGCAGAGAAAGGAAGGCCAGCTTTCCAGTGTAAATTTTCATGCAGAAATGAGATGGCTTATTATGAATATCATGAAATTTCTTGGTAATTTTTTTATGAAGTTTTTTCTCTGCCCCTAAAGTGGCCCCCAGCTCATTAAAGGAATTGGTGGGATATGAAAGAGTAGAAAGATAAATTTAAAATCTTGCATTGCCCCACCATTCAGAAATAACCACCACTAGTGTTAAAGATGACTCCTAATTTTTCTCAAAAATTTGCGTCATTTTCTTTCTTTTTTTGGGGGGGTGAGGAGGATTGGCTGTGAGCCAACGTCTGTTGCTAATCTTCCTCTTTTTGCTTGAGGAAGATTGTCACTGAGCTAACATCTGTGCCAGTCCTCCTCTATTTTGCATGTGGGACACTGCCACAGCATGGCTTGATGAGTGGTGTGTAGGTCCGTACCGGGGATCTGAACCTGTGAACCCTGGGCTGCCGAAGCGGAGCGCATGAACTTAACCACTATGCTACTGGGCCAGTCCTTGGTGCCATTTTTCTTACACAGATTGTATGTGTCAGACTTCTCAGCACTTGTCCATATTGCTAGCCCCATTGGTGGGAACTTCTCCCTCTTGGTTCTGATGGATTCTTGGTGAGGCAGTGCATCCATTGTGGCCTCGCCCACCCCCAGACATGGGTGGGCAGTTGTCTGTCTATCGAATTCCTGCCCCTCTGACTTGTCGCCTGCCAGCTGTATGAGACACTGACTTTTTCATGTCTCCATGGTCTGTGCCTGCACTCTGTGCCCTGAGCTCTTTATTTCTGGGCTGGGAACATGCTCTTTGAAACTCCTGAGCTAGAAGCTGACAGTAAAAAGTATAGTCTGGTGCATTTCTGTTTGAAACTGTAGCTTGATTCTAGTTGGGATAGTGATAGTTCTGATGTGAACGTGTATGCTGTGTGAAGCTTTTTTCATATCTTAGAATATTTCTTCTATGTGTATTCCCCAGAAATTGGATTACTCTGTTATATGGTATAAATATTTTAGAGGCTTTTAATTTGTATTGTCTTCCAGAAATAATTGAGTCAGTTACTAAAGTATTTTCCCTTAGAATGAAAAGTCCTTCAGACCAGGATTTAGAAGACCTGGGTTCTGTTTCCAACTTGGTTTTCATTCCCTGCTTGACCTCAGACAACTAAAAAAAAAATTTTTTTCCCACCTCATTTTACCAAATTTGGGCCCAGTTTCCTTATTTATAAAGTAGCAGTTGAATTAGAGCCTAATTCTCTACCAGATGCTTTTGCCCTTCAGGTGACTATGGCAGTGTCTGGAGACATTGTGGTCGTCACACCTCAGGGGGTGCTACTGGCGTCCTGTGGGTGGAGGCCAGGGCTGCTACTCCACACCCTTCAATGCTCGGGAGAACAGAGAGTGATCTGGCCCCAGTGTCAGCAGTGCTGAGTTGAAGAAACCTTGGATTGGAAGGGCCTCACATTTTCTTCACATCTGTGCTAGTCGATGTTATGATTTGCTGTCTTCCTATTACAGACATTCATTACACAATACAATTCTGTATTGTTCCATTACTGTTTTTATAGGAACATGGGAAAGCTTAATGACCTACTTGTTACTTTTCAGTAAAACCAAGTTGTAGTGATTGGAAGCTGCTTTTCCACGTTTGTGTTTGGTAGTCCCGGATGTTAATGTTGGCTTTGAAAGGGGCTGTACAAGATTATAAGGAGAGAAAAGTCTTGCTCCATCTTTGCAGGACACACACATGTGTCAGCACAGGCCAGGAAACCACTGTGAGCACAGAGCTTGGGACTCCTGTGCCTACGAGTCCTGAGAACCTGCCCTGACCGCCCCCCCCGCCCCGCTCACCTCGGGGCATGGAGAAAAGGGTGGGAGCGCTGTTTTCTTTTTCATTAGTACTGGTTTGTTTTATTCTTGAAGACCTCACAGCTCTCCTGGGAGATTATACAGTTTTATTACATTGATTTTCTTCATGGTTCTGCGGTATAATTTCTCACTTTCTTACTGGCACTCTTATTGTGTTTGTATGGCAAGGCTACGGTAGCTACTTGATTTATTTGATTTATTGTGTATAGGAGGTTTGAGAGGCTTCTAAATAAAATCAGTTTTTTACGGTGATTTTGCAAGATTGTTTATTGTGTCATTTGCTCTTTTTTTGATAGTAGACTTTGAGTTTACCCTCATATTGTTGAAATTGCTACATTTTGATGTAAAAATATTTGGTGAATGAAGTAAGTTCTTAGTTGTCTCTGTACTTTTAAATTCCTGGTTGTGAATGACAAAAATAAATTATTTCCATTAATCACAAAATGGAGGAGTGGCCAGTTGCACAGTTCAGGGACCAGGGATTAGCCCGGCTTTCACAGGGCGTGGCCTGTGCTACTTTCTCCTCTCCACAACCTGCCGGGGCAGCAGAGGAGTGCAGGGTGCGCAGCCTCTGGCACTGTGGGGGTTCTGGAAGTCTCTAGCTAGGACAGCGTGTGAGGTGTGCAGTTGTTATGGTGTAAACATGGCAGCCGGCTTCCCATGCCTGTGCTCCAGCTAAGCCTGCTTTACCCATATCCCTCGCGGAAACTTCTGGGTGCTCTTCCTGAGTAGTATCCACCTACCCCCACCACCAGGAGGAACCATTAGTTTGAATTTTGTATTTTATGGTGGTTTGCTTTTCATTGATGTTTTACTGTACACGTAGTAAATAAAATTTATTGTTTCCTGTGCTTTTGAAAGACACAGATATATTCAGTATCTTCTTCTGAGATCTTTTGTTTTCATTCGTTATTATGCTTTTTGAGATTCACTTATATTGATATGTATAGTTGTAGCTTAATAATGGGTGAAGAGATTGTTTACCCGTGGGTGGCAGCTGCACAGAGTGGCCCGGCTTCTGTCAGGAGTGAGTTGGAAGGAGGCAGCCTGTTGAATGGACTGCTCTGTTCGGTGAGCGCCGGCTCTGTGTGCTTGCCTTATCTAAGAGGCCCCTCTGTATGCAGCCACCCCCAGACACTATTTCTTCATCATATTTACAAAGTGTGCAGGCCATGGTGGGCTTGCCTTCGTCTTCCTGTTTCTCCTAAGTTGTGTTGTGAGGAACTCAAACTCATGTGGTAAGATGCTGAACTGGAGTCACTGGAACCATATTTGGTCTGAGTTATGATCCTTTGTCTTTGAGAATGGATCCCTAAGTACATTGAGGGAGAGAGTGAGTAGGACGGGCTAGATATAGGGTGGCCAGGAATGTCCTGTGAGAGAGACTGGTGCACAGACTGAAAATGGAAGAGAGAGGGTGGGTGGTGCTAAGGTGGGGCTCTCCGGGTGGAGGCCGCACAGCGGGGAGGTGGAGGTGTAGGTGGGCACAGGTGAGTGTGGGAGGCCGAGAGAGGTGGGCCATTGGGACTTTGTGAGCCAAAGGGAGAGTTTAGATTTTATTCTGAGTGTGACAGGAAGTCTGGAGAGGATGCAAAGTGCATAACTTTGACAAAAGTTTAATAATTGTGAGATTTCTGTCAAACTCCATGTACAGAGAAAAGTCTATGAATGGCTCCTCCAGGGAGGGCCCTAGTCTGGAAGCCCCGTGTCTTCAAGAAGGACAAGCCTACCCGAGTGTTCTCTCCTCAGCCTGGCCTTCCTGGCACTGCTTCCCAGGAAAGGTGATGGAGGACAGAGATTTCTTTTGGATTCAAACAAATCGTCAGCTGTGAGCCCAGCTCTGGCCTTTACTCTCCTTTTATGACCCCAGATCAGCCAAACAAATGTCATGAAGTCTTTTTGCTTGTGTGGAGTTAAGGGAAATGAAGGAAGGCAGTGGTGGGATAAATATTGGTCCGTAATGGAGAGAGACAGAAATGAGAAGCACTGAAGTAGGAATGGCCACTGACATGTGTTCGCTCTGCTCTCTGGTTTCAGGACACGGGCAGCAGTGCTCTGAGCACGGCTTTGCTGGGTTTGCCAGACAGTCCTCATCAGCACCGACTTTCAGCTATGGAATCGGTGAGTATTTGACTGCGCTGCCTCTCGTCAGTGTGTGTTCTTCTCAGTGGTTTGTAAAAAGGACTACACAGAAATACTTAAGTCTCCACGTTGGTTTTCTTGGGCTTGATAGAGTTTTGACTCAGTGTTCTGAGTTTTGTCCTGGATTGCACTCAGTGGAGGGTTTCCGAGTAGTGGTGGTGAGCTGTGTGCGGTTAATAAACAGCGTCCCTGGTGTCCTGGTGAGAGGAATTCTGCGGAACAGTTAAACAGGTTGGGAGCCTGGCCTGGGAAGGAAGTTTGTTTCTTCTCAGCTTCCTTTGTCTTATTTGCTCCCTCCCAAGTAGTCTGGAGACCACCAGGACTGTGTACTCACTAGCCGTGTTTGTTTTGTGCTCTATGCGTATTGCATTAACACTCTGCACGAGGAAGAGCTTTTCTAGTCTGAGAATTGTCACTGCTCCTCGTGGGGAAGCAGTGGATGCCTGACTCTGGTCTGGTGTCCCGGGTGTCTGGGCAGCGAGTACCTGCTGGGGAGCCTTGGTTGCTCCTTGTGGTATTCCTAGAAGTTTGAGGCCAGCGTGTATGGTGGGTGGGTAAGGAATGGGATCTTGTGCTAGGTTTCCCTAACTCCTTAACTCCTTCTGGGAGTTCCTGGCAGAGTTTTTGAGAGGAGGGGCGGCTGCTTCCTTAGAGACACTCGTCTCCCGTCTAACTGAGCATCTGTGCTCTAGGATGAGGTCTTCCCTTGGGAGATGTAGCACATTGGCAGAGGGTTTGTTTTGTCTGACATATGGATTGATAACAATTGGAAAGAAAACTCATGACTCATTTTAGTTTTTCGTACCTTGACCAGGTACTAGTGTTTCAAAAGAAATAGTCCAAAAGTGTATTATGTATTCTGTGTTGTAGTTCCTAGCAGGCACAAAAGAAACCTTTTGTGCTACTTTCTTTTTTCTTTTTTGTAAAGATTGGCAACTAACTGTTAGTTAACTACTACCAGCTAACATCTGTTGCCAATCTTTTTTTTCCTGCTTTTTCTCCCCAAATCCTCCCAGTACATAGTTGTATAGTTTTTAGTTCTCGGTCCTTCTAGTTGTGGCATGTGGGACACCGCCTCAGCGTGGCCTGACAAGCAGTGCCATGTCCGCGCCCAGGAGCTGAACCGGTGAAACCCTGGGCCACCAAAGTGGAGCGCGTGAACTTAACCACTCGGCCATGGGGCTGGCCCCCTCATGCTACTTTCTTGGTGAGTGTTCTTAAGCTAATATAACCCATCGTTTTTTTGGGGAAGATTGGCCCTGAGCTAACATCTGATGCCAGTCCTCTTTTTGCTGAGGAAGACTGGCCCTGAGTTCACACCCGTGCCCATCCTCCTCTACTTTATATGTGGGACGCCTACCACAGCATGGCTTGCCAAGCGGTGCCATGTCCCCACCTGGGATCCGAACCAGCAAACCCCGGGCTGCCAAAGCAGAACATGTGCACTTAACTGCTGGGCCACTGGGCCGGCCCCTAAGACATCCTTTATCTCAGCCATCCCTGAATCAGGCCATTTTGAGATGCACCCACATGGTCTCTTTCAATTGACTGAAGTATTTCCTTGGAAATAGGGATAAGGTTTGCTGGAAAAGAAATCTTAGATGTCTCTGACCGTAGGCCTGGGATTGTCTTCTGTTAACCTGCAGGATGGTTAGCAGTTAGGAAGTAGCCTGCCCGGCCACTTGGGGATGTGAGTGATCAGGTGGAGTTGATGGTGGGGTTTGTAGCACTCGAGAGCACTCATGGTGGTTTCCCAGGATGTGCACGTAGATTCTGTGTGATTGTCTAGGCAGTGGGGCAGCCATTGAGAAACAGAGTCCAGGAGAGGAGGATGGGGTGGAGTCAGAGGGAGAGCTAGACCCCCCATGAGGATGCTGAGCTCTGCCTGTGTTTAGACCTGTAATATTGGTCTTAATTTATAACAAGGAAAAGCAAAAAGCTGCTTAAGTTGGGTAAGTATTCTTAGTAAATATTTAATGATTTCTGAATAAAAGAAAACCAGTTATCAGCAGTTCTTTGCTGATAGATTCTTGGGTTGGCCCATTTGGTCTGGTGGATTGAGAGGAATAGATGTGTTAATATTTAGAAGGTTTCCTCATATATGAAGGATTGGCTTTTTTGACCGTACCACAGTAATAACCCAAGGTGCCTAATGCCATTTATCACTTTTTGTGAACCATAAGTATTCAGTTAATATTGATGATAGGGGCTGGCCCTGAGGCTGAGTGGTTAAATTTGTGTGCTCCGCTTTGGTGGCCTGTGTTTGCAGGTTCGGATCCTGGGTGTGGACTGACACACCACTCATCAAGCCACATTGTGGTGGCGTCCCACATGGAAGAACTAGAAGGATCTACAACTAGAATATACAACTAGGTACTGGGTCTTTGGGGAGGGGAAAAAAGAGGAATATTGGCAACAGATGTTAGCTCAGGGCCAATCTTCCTCACCAAAAAGCATACCAAAAAAATAAAGACTATAATAGTCTTTAAAAAAATCTACAGTGTTTGGATTGAATAAAGATAGAAGTTCTTATTAACGTGAGGTGTTATTGCAACTGCCCAATAGGGAGACCCTCCCTCTCGGTCAGTGGCCTGAATGTGTGAACAGGGGCCACAGGCCATAGCCGTGTGAGTGGCTGGCTGAGGTTTACCCTCCCAGACCTATCCTGACATCAAAAGTAGAATTTTAAAAATAGAGTAATTTTGTAGGCCCTTTAATAATTTTCCATTGTTATTCATATTATTATTTTTAATTCTTTTTTTTTTTTTTTAAATTGGCACCTGGGCTAACAATTGTTGCCAATCTTTTTTTTTTCTGCTTTATCTCCCCAAACCCCCCCCGTACATAGTTGTATATCTTAGTTGCAGGTCCTTCTAGTTGTGGGATGTGGGACGCCGCCTCAACGTGGCCTGATGAGCGGTGCCATGTCTGCGCCCAGGATCCAAACCCTGGGCCACTGCAGCGGAGCGTGCGAACTTAACCACTCAGCCACGGAGCCGGCCCCTGTTTTTAATTCTTATTTTGACCGTCGAAGGTGGATTATGAGCCACTTAGATCAGATTTATGGTCACTCTTTGTGACAAAAGTGGGCTTGTTAAAACTTGTTTAGTGTTTACTGCTGTGCTTCTGTACCCATCTGGGTGTCATTTGGGGCCCAGTTTGGATGAACTCTGGACTGGTTGTGCCCTGCGATATGCCAGGTGTGGCTGTGGTTACAGGGGTCTGTGACAGCCTGTGTGTGCTGGACTCACTGGTGCTAGTTCTGTGACCCTGGGCCCATGTCTTCAATCCTGTGAGCCTCAGTTCCTCCCCTCTGAAGTGCTAAGGGTGATATCCATCTTAAAGATTTCTTTAGAGATTAAGTGACACTGTTCATGGAAATAAAGCTCCATGAAAATATAGCTTTAAAATAATTAGATATAGGGTTTTTTTTTCTTTAACCTTTCTCTAGCATAAAACTCTACTTTGTGTTCACAGCTGGTATAATTCTCACTTCGTTGACATCTTTCTTGGTAAAGCAGAAGGGCCAAACCCCCTTTTCAGAGAAGTGATGAGATTGAAATGGCTCTTGCTGGCACACCTTTCACCAGGTTTAGGGAAGGAGGGAGTGAGGCTGGGCTGCTGCTGAGCATTGTTTTCCAGCGCTGACCCCGAGGCGGCACATGCATGTTAGACTCACGCTTACTGTGAATCGGGGCTGTTAGATTATGTTTCCAAAAACAAAATGGTTTCTGAAAGTGTCATGGTATAATAATAAAGGCAGTATTGTTTGTGTGAAGGGAGGCTTAGGTTTAATAGTTTATATTTTTAATTGGACACCTCTATTTGAAACAGAAAAGTGTTGACTTTTTGAGTTGCTGAAATGTTGAGTGTATAAGGCACGCGGAAGAGTGATGTGCATAGTCTCCCAGTGTCCAGCATGCTTGCCATGGAGGTGCGCACCACTGACACTCGGCCCTGCCTCACCAAGGGCACAGGGGACTGGAAGTCTTGTTAGCAACAGAACTAAGTTCCCCTCTCCCTGCTGTTCACATGCTGGTAACACGGGGGGCTGCCTGAACAGCAGGGTTGAAGAGGGCAGGAAGCAGAGGAGGGGTCCTGTCCTTGGTGCCCCTGCTGACAGAATGTTTTGACATCTCATATTGAAGCCGATAAGAGCAACTCTCCCTACGCAGATGCTTTTGCACCCGCTTGTCTGGTGCTAGTGACCCTTCTTCCTCACCCTGCCAGCACTCCGAGGACTAGCTGGCCGTTAGATGCAGTATATGGTCACCACACCAGAGCTCCTGTGGCTTCTGCCTCACACTGTGGCTGCCGTGGCCCTTGGACACACAGCCGGCTGGGTTGGATTTGCAGGTCGTCAGGAACTTGTAGACCCTAATGTTGATTTCATTTGCCTTTTTAACAAAGAAGTTTTGTTAGGATTTAAAAATAGATGATAAAGCACACCTTGCTTCATTATCAAAGAAATATGCATAACTAATTACACTGATACAGTTTACCAAATTTTTCAGTATAGTAAATTTTTATTGTAATTTTGAGGTACTGGGTAATATTCTTTGGCTAGGCTCCCTTAAGCTACATATAAAGTACAGAATGTTAGATGTCGCTTAATTAGATTTCATTAAATGCGTGTTTTTTTGTTACTGTAACAAGTGGCCGTTGCATTAACTTTTCCCCAGAAGCTCTCCCTCTTCTCACCACAGGTCTGGTTGATCAGTAGAACTTCGGTCCTCTGGAATTGCTGGGAGAGCCCTGTGTCTGGGGAGAAGGTTTGGGAAGCAGGCACGTCAGAACAGGGAGGGGAAGATGACCCCTGCCCCGGCAGTGGCTGCGCAGGTGCTCTGAGTTCTGGCTGTTGGACTCTGTTCTTTCCCTCTGGAGCTTTCTAGCTGGAACAGGACTCTGGGCTGTTCTGAACAGGACCTTAGCCGCACTGCTCAGCTGCACTGGGAAGGAGGGCATGCCATCTGCTTGGCCTGGAGAAGGGTTCGTAGGCTGTTTGTAATACCTCATTTTGTTAGCTGTAATATTGCTATTGTTTTCCTCCCATTACTAACTATAGGGATTCCCATGGAGCCAATGTTATTTTTTAATACCGTCAAATCTTAAGGCTGGCTAAAGAGATTTCCTCCATGTTTTATATTTGAGGGTGAAGAGATTTGCTTGTATCTGGCTTGGAGTAGATGCTCCTTAAGTTCTGTTAAAACTGAGCTGAACTTTACTGCTGGAACAACACAAAGTACCATCTTCCCTTCCTACTGTGCCTTACCGAATGTAACGCAGGGTGAGGGCTCTGCACAGCTCAAAACTGTTTGCTACAGCAAGTTGCTTTTGCAGCCCACCCATCTCGTTGGGAGGAAGAAGAAGGCTAGAGGAAGGAAATGGAGAGCTGTGTGCCGGTGCGGCTGTGTCTGGGGACTGGCTGGACAGAGTTGGGGAGGCACATTCATGATGGGCCTATGAGAATTCTAGTCTCTTCTCCACTCTAGAATAGGTATCATGATTGCTGTTTGTATTGCCTATTGGGAGAAGGGATTTGGGATATTCTTAGTGTCAAAAAACAGTGGTGGTGGGGTTCCAAGTGTGCACTCTTCTGAATGCGAGAGTGCAGTGTTTGCTCCAGCTGAGTAAGTCTGTACCATCTCTTACTTGCCACTGAGGTCCCCCCAGCTGTATGAGGGATACAAAACATGGAGCTGAGTGCTGCCAGGGGCGCAAGTTTGAAAGGGAAGCAGAGCAGAACAGTAGCCCAGTCCCTGGGCCCATGATTGTTCCAGCAAGAGCCAGAGGCTGGGAGCTGCAGAGTCTGTGTGGTGTGGCCCCGGACTTGTGCACAGCGGTGGCTGCAGCACCAGATGGAGTCCTGAGCCTGGGGCCAGGCAACTACCCCTCTTCCTCTGCATTTCACTCTAAGGAAACAAGTGTGGAGGCTAGGCAGCCGGGACATGTTGACTTTGGCAGTGGGAGCTGCCAGGTCTTTGCTCACAGTGTGACCCAGTATGTAAACCTCTACTTAGAAACACACATGCACGTGCACACACACACATTTTCTTCTCACTACTGACCACTCTGTGTTTTCTTTCATACCCCTGTCCCCCCTCCCCGCTTCTGTTGAAGCTCAGAGTCCCTGCCTGGGGCCTGGTTTGAAGCTCCTATGGGCTCAGAGGGCACTCTGCCTGGGCAGGGATAGGAAAAGAGGTAAAGATGTAAGAGAAATGAGAAAGAGTTCTTTGGAAATCAAGTGACACTTTTCTTTTAAAGCTTTGGACTTTGTTGACCGTTTGTTAATGGATGTCTTGTTTATTGGAAAAAATAAATCCTGAGGCCGTGTCCACATATGACAGTGTTAGCATATGAAGGTGGGAGCCACTGTTTGCATCCTGGGTGTTTTCGGAGGACAGAAGGGCAGAACCAGAATGAAGAGTTGAGGGCAGTGCTTTCCCTTGGTGCCTGGTCTCTGGGAGCAGATGCTCGGCTGGTGGTGGCCCTTGCTGGACAGGGCGTCTTGTGTGTGGTGTGTAGGCCTAGATCATGTGCTCCCACCACCACCTTCTGTGAGTCTTCTCCTCTCTCCATTTTGTCTATCTCCTGGATGTGGTCAGCCTTTGTTTAAAATTTATTCTTGTTTGTTTTATTTATTTGTTTATTTATTTTTTATTTTTCCTTTTTTCCCCAAAGCCCCCTGGTACATAGTTGTGTTTATTTTAATTGTGAGTCCTTCTATTTGTGGCATGTGGGATGCCGCCTCAGCATGGCCCGATGAGCAGCGCCACGTCTGTGCCCAGGACTCGAACTGGCGAAACCCTGGGCCACCAAAGCGGAGCACGCGGCCATGGGGCTGTCCCCTCTTGTTTATTTTTTGTTAGTGGGAACCAGAGTTCTAAACATTGCATCCCAGTGCCTGACCAGATGCTGCCTTTAGAGACAGATGGCTTCACGAAAATGTCACGTGATGCCCAGATGACAGTATCCACCTGAGTGGGTTCTACCATGTGCCTGTTTTTATGTTAAATTCTGCTGTGTGACACAATAACAAACAATGTTATAAAGTTAGGTTGAAATTGAGACTTGAGCTAAAAGGCCAATTTAGATGTGACCGGATTTTATTAAAGGAACTACAGAATCCTAAGGTATTTTGGCATGGTAATACCATATTTTAAGCCTCAGTGTTATAATTAAAACTTCTATTAGCATAAAAATCAATTTTCCTTTTCTTTTGAAAAGTTTACTGTGTAGCTCACCTCTCCCCCATGCCTTCCATCCCTATGTGTTTTTGTACTGCCTGTGGGCAGAGTAGTGACTTATGGAGGGTCTATAGGAACACTGGCTGCAGCAGATGGAGAAAAAGTGGAGACAGAGTGGGACCCCACTCCCGGGTTTATAGGTAGGTCTGTAACAGAGTTGTTTATTTGTGAATTGGGTGCTGGAGCTGTGGAATTGGGGCTTTAGTGTAGCCTGGTGACGGGTCTAACACTAGGATCTCAGAGACAGTCTTTGGGCCTGAGTCCCATGGAGATAGACAGGTGAGGGGCAGACAAAGGTTGCAACCGCGACTGGGATGATACAGCTGGAGAAACCCTGTTTTGAGTGTTTTTTTTTTTTTTTTTTTTTTTGCTGAGGAAGATTAGCCCTCAGCTAACATCTGTTGCCAATTTTTCTCTTTTTGCCTGAGGAAGATTGTCACTGAGCTAACATCTATGCTAGTCTTCCTCTATTTTGTATATGGGACTCTGCCACCGATTGGCTTGGTGAGTAGTGTGTAGGTCTGTGCCTGGGATCTGAGCTTGTGAACCCCAGGCCGCCAAAGTAAAGTGCTCAAACTTAACTGCTACACTGTGGGCAGGCCCTGTTTTGAGCTTTATTAAAGGAAAAGCTATAATCAAGTATGTAAGGTCATCTAACCTACTTAAGCTAAAACCTCACATCTTTTTTAAATCCCTTTTCTTTGTGTTTGTGGCTCTGCTCTGTAAGTCACCTGGTGCCTCACTGTGCCCCACAGGCCATTACCCTGGCGTTCTTCCCCTGGGGACGGCTGTTCTAGGTTTCTCTTCAGAGGGTGGATGGCGGAGTAGACGGCATGCTCAGGTAGTGGCTAGCGTTAGGCTTCAGGAGAGATGGAAGAGAAGCAGGTGGAAGGGCGGGCTGTGGGAAGTGATATGAAAGGTTCTGCTGTGTGGGTTTTCTCTAGCCGTGCTATCCCTGGGACCCTCTTCACACTGAAGCACGGTCATGCTGCAGGCCCATGTGCTCATCTCTGGGTCTGAGTGTGTGCTGGCATGGTGATGTCGCAGTTTCATCTCTGGGTACACCGTGCTTTGCTCCTGGCAGATGGACTGTGCTTAACTCGTTCCAGGCTCAGAGCAAGGCCAGGATGTAAAATAAACAAAGCCTGGGTCAACTGCTCTTGGGTTTGCGGCGAAGCCCATTTTCTGAAGGCCTTGTTGTGGCATCCTTTTCCCTCTCTGTGGTCCAGGGGCTTAGCTGCTGATCCTGGCCTCTTCTGCCCGGTTAGGCCGCTTACCAACACAGTGGACTGTTCCATGCTTTTTTCCTTGTCTCTGCTTAGATGGTAGCCTGAGACTTAAGTAAACTTGAAAGGCTTGCTACGGGCAGTGGTTTCTTTCATTTACCTGATGCAGTCCATGCCTGGGGAACGCCATACCTGAGCCTCTGTTGCCCCAAGAGAACCTTGGTGAAGTCCTGCCTCGCTTGAAGGGTATTCTCAAGAGAGAGATGCTGGTGTGAGGTTTACCACCTGGTAGCTCACTTGGCACTGGGTTCCTGACTGTGCACACCCAGGACTTTTTTTTTCTTTTGTGAGCAAGATTAGCCCTGAGCTAACATCTCTTGCCAATCTTCCTCTTTTTGCTTGAGGAAGATTGTTGCTGAGCTAACATCTGTGTCACTTTTCCTCTACTTCATGTAGGATGCCACAGCGCTAGGTCCGTGCCCAGGATCCAAACCTGTGAACCCTGGGCCGCCGAAGCAAAGTGTGGGAACTTAACTACTACACCACCGGGCTGGCCCCAGGACTTCTGAACTAGTACAGCATCCTCGGAGTTCGGCCAGCTGTGGCCATAGCCTCTTTCCTGTCCCATTCGTGCCAGTGGGTCCCTGCTGTCTCTGTCCTGAGCAGCTTTAGAGGGAGCAGCACCACAACTTGTATCTGTAACCATGGCTCCCACATGCTGGTACGGCTACTCTTGTTCTTGACCTGGTAATTGATCAGTCTGGCCTTTTTTTTTTTTTAAAGTTAAATGGGAGGGAGAGTTTTGTTGTATAGACAAAGAGTTAATTTCTTTGTTCTGTATGTGCTGTCTAGTTGCTCTGATCCTGGTGAGGTGGGTACCTTTGCCCTTGGGGTTGGGGCAGTGGCCAGCAGGAGAAGCTCATTGCAGTCTGGGCTTCCTGAGCGTCCTTCTTACTCCTTCTTTCAGCCTCTGTGACTACATTGTCTCCTGGTCATCTTTCCTGTCCACTCTCTCTGGTCCTTTGCTTACATGTTGACGTTTCTCGGGGTTCCCTCTGGGCTCTTTATTTTCATTCTCACCTTCTCTCTAGGCTGCCATTTTCATGGCCTGATGTGTCACCCACTTGTTTCCAAGGACCCCGCCTCTTCTCTTTCTACATTCCTCAGCCGTCTCTCCCTCTGTCTCTTGGAGGGCACCCATGTCTTGGATGTAGCACACCCAGTGGAGTGCATGGCTTTGTCCTGTGTCCTCGGTTGTGTTTGGTGGTTGCACTGGTCAGGTCAGGGCAGACAGTTAGGCCTGTCGTCTTTAAAGAATTCTTTGTCCCACTCTGTTTTCCAGGCAGATGCTACCTCTAGTGAACTCCACATCTGCTCTTCTGCCCCTGTGCACTCCTTGTCTGTTTTCTGTCTCCCCAAGAACCTAGGTGCCAGGGGTGCGTCTGTCTTCCTCTCCTCAGCTGTCCTGTTTCCATGGCGCATGGTGGTGCCTTTACTCCTCGTGTCCTTCTTGGCGGTGGGAACTTCTACTTCTTTTCCAGCACTGCCTGCAAGTCCAGGAACATGTTGGGTGGTTTGTCCTTGGGTCTCCTCTCCCCACATAAGGGGTGTTGGGAGACATGTGCCCCTGCCTGGGAAGTTTCTGTGCTTTGGTGGGAGTTGTGGGCATAAAATGTTCTGCTTGGAGGTCATCATGCATGAGCTCCACCCCAGAGTGACTGGGTCTTGAAGGGCTTCCAGCTCACAGCACTAACCCCTTACTGTGTTTTTATAATGAAGAAATAGAAAATGAAGTGTGTAACCGGATGTAGCACCTTGGTGATTTTCTGGTTGAGTTTTGCTGGAGACCAGTTGAGATTCACTGAGGTGCATCCTGTCCTCGGTAAGTGCTGGGACAGCCTGGGAGGAGTTGGAGCCCTGAGTGCCAGCGAGGTCTGAGTGGGTCCTGAGGACACTTGGAATCCAGCAGCACGTTTCCGGATGAGGGACTGAACATAATGCAGTCTGTCCTCAGGGAGTGTGCCAGGCAGTTACTGCGGGAAGAGAGGCTCTTGTTGATAGCTGTTTTGCAAATGTGCACGGCAAAATATTTTATTTTTCTCCCTCCTTTATTACCTAAGTAGGACATCTATCATAAGTTAGTGAAAATTATGTGAGGGCAAGCCCCGGTGACCTAGTGGTTAAGTTTGGCACACTCTGCTTTGGTGGCCCAGGTTTGGTTCCTAGTTGTGGAACTACACCACTCATCTGTCAGTGGCCCTGCTGTGGCAGCAGCCCACATACAAAAAGAGGAAGATTGACAATAGATGTTAGCTCAGGACGAATCTTGCTCAGCAAAAAAAAGAAAGAAAGAAAAGAAAATTATTTGAGAGCACAGATTCTAGGGGAAAAATGGCTCTGAAACTCATTTAGAAATAACCATAGAGAAATATTGAAGAAGAGAGGTTCTTGGGAAGTTTTTCCTCCCTCTGCCCAGCAGTCTCTCCACGTTAATGGTGGGTGGTTGTGCAGGAGAGCCTGTGATAGTGGCCTTGGGCCATGGTCTTGACCATGACCCTGGGGTGGGATGCAGAGAGGAGAAACTTATTAGATGGTTCTATTTAGAAGTCTGATTTAGTTTTATTTAAAACCACAGACTGCATTTCTAATGGTCTGTGGTTACCACTCTCTTGCTCACGAGTTCACATGACCCCCGTAGAGAAAAGAACGTCAACCAGAAGTCAGCAGTGTTACATGGCAGCTTCTTACTGGGAGCATTTTGAAAAACAGGTATCCATGTGGGGATACCTGAAGTCCAGGATCCTCAGAACAGCCCTGTGAGGTCAGGAGAGGGGAGCACAGGCTTGGCCTGTGTGCTCTTAAAAACACACTCTTCTGGGGGCCAGCCCTGTGGTGCAGTGGTTAAGTTCCCATGTTCTGCTTTGGCAGCCCAGGGTTTGCCGGTTCTGATCCTGGGTGTGGACCTACACATTTCTTGTCAAGCCATACTGTGGCAGGCGTCCCACATAGAAAGTAGGGGAAGATGGGCACAGATGTTACCTCAGGGCCAGTCTTCTTCAGGAAAAAGGAGGAGGATTGGCAGCAGATGTTAGCTTAAGGCTAATTAATCTTCCTCAAAAAAAGAAAAAGTATAAAAAATCCCCACACCCTTCTGGGGTGTAGGCTCAGGTCATGGTCAGAGTGTCTGAGTCTCAGAACAGTGACTATGTCTTTGTCCTCTTCTGTGAGGGGCCCGACTCATACTGGGGCCTTGGGGCCTCATCAGCCTCTGGACTGAGCATTGGCATCTTATAGGGCAACTCTTCATTCTCTTCCCCTTTGCCTGGGACCTTTTAAACTGATGCTGCATTTTCTGAAGGATACTAGAAGAGCAAAGTAACATTTTGTGGCTATTAATCCTTTAAAGGCAGAGGAAAATTTTACGTGGAAACCAGAGCAGTATTCTACATTCGTTGTTAAGTGTTTTCAGTGAAGGCAGTGTTTCCCTTGCCTTTGGCTTCCTTCCCACAGTTCCATTTTCTTAGTTACACAGACATTGGTGTCCTCAGTGACATGTCCTCATGATTCAGTGCTGGGTGGGGGGCGGCTGAGTAGAACTCCCTGGGCCTCTCAGCTCCCACGCTCTCAAGCCTCCAGGGGTTGTTGGCAGCCTCCCGCCTGTGAGGCCGCGCCTGGCACTGTGTGTTGACTGTTGACTTCTGAGGGGGACTCCTGTCCTTATGTAAACTTGTTCCTGGGTGTGTGGTGCCGTCTCCTCAGTAAATCCTGGCCAGCAGCTTCCTTACTTTCCTCTGAATTTGAATTTCAGTCCTGAGTGTGCCGTGGTTCGGCTATCTTGTGCCCATCAGCCCCGTGTCATCGCACAGTCTTGTTCCTTTCTTCACTTTGGATACAGCCATGCTCCGAAACCCTGCCTGGGAGGCTGCGGGATGTCTACATACATGGACTTGAGACTGTTGGTCTGGGGAGCACTTTTGAAGTCACTGCCTAATCCTTGTTGAACATGTGTGCTGTCACTGTCTGTAGATGTCCTGAGGTTGCCATCTCCGAGCCTACAAAGCTGTGGTTTATTGGCTTCTCCCAGGGTGGCTCCCCCATATGCACAGACCCTCCAGGAAGTGAGGCTAGGCGTGATGTGGTCTTAGACTAGGTTGGGACAGACAGGCTCTGACCAGCAGGAGCGAGTGATGGGGCCACACAGTGATTGTTTTAAAGCCCCTTTGTGACTGGTCTGATGGGCACGTGTCAGATGTTTCATGTCTGTCCTCAAGCAGAAGAGACTGAGCATATTGAGCCTCAATGAGTGTGGAGTATACTTGTCAATGAGGAATCTCTTTGAAGTATTTTACCTGAAAAGTTGAAGAACTTTTCACATGTGTAGTTCATAGTATCTGTGTGTAGGTTAGTGTGAAAGGACCACTTTAGGTTACTTACTGTCCGCATCGGCTGGGGGACCTCCTGGGCCAGTGGCCAGTTAGAGGCGCTCAGGCTGAGGCCGCAGGGCCCACTCCAGACCTCACGCAGTCGAGAGAAAGCAGCTCAGCCGATTCGGCCGGAAGGTTGCTAGGAACGGGGCTGCACTTCACAGAGAGCCAGACGCCGCGCGTCTCTGCTTGTGCCTCCAGCGTCCGTCTTCCCTCTCCCACGCTGCCCCCGTCACTTCAGGATGCGTCTCCTTCCCAGAGACCCTGAGGCACCTTTCTCATCCTGCTGCTTCCCTCCCCTGGGGTCACAGCTTCCCAGGCTCCTTTCAGTTGTGTCTAGTGCTTGGGGCTGTCAAAGTTGGCTAAATCTGTTCCAAATTTTTGTGAATTTAAAACAAATAAAAAATAAATTTCTGGTTATTGTTGGAAGGTTGGGAGTGGATAGAGTCCGGGGCAGAAACAGGATTTGGGGTTAGCAGGGGATAGAACTGTGACCATGAGTGAGTTCTGTGCTGTCACCTGCAGTCCTCACCTGGGCCGGTTTAAAGCAGCGCTCCGGCTCTGGTAGGGCGCTGTGCAGTGGCTGGCTCAGGCTGAGGGTGCGGTGAAACAGGAGTGACAATAAGATAACCCCCACTGTCTTCAAAAGAGCTGTGAGGACAGAGCGTTGGTGTCCACGTATAACGGGCATGCTGTTGCTGTCTTTTGTTGAAAGGCAGCTCTTTTATGCAGTGAACTGTAGAGATCTCATCTTTATTCTGAGAGTTACACTATTCAGTGTCTTACAGAAAAATTAGGGTTTCCCCATCGTTGAAGTAGTTCATGCACATGGAACAAAACTCAACATATCAATTTGCCGTGGTGGCTGTAACAAAGTCCCCCAGACCGGGCGCCTCACACCATAGAAATCCACTCTCTGCCGTCTGGGGGCCAGAAGCCCAGACCACAGTGCCGGCAGGGCTGGTTCCTTCTGAGGCCGAGGGAGAGTCTGCCCCAGGCCTCACCCCCGACTCCCGCTGGTCTGCTGGCATCTCTGATGCTCCTCGGCTTGTAGAAGCTTCACCCGCATCTCCGCCTCCATCTTCACATGGGTCTCCCTGTGTACGTGTCTCTCGGGGTCCAAATTTCCTCTTTTTCTAAGGACACCAGTCATCTTGGGTTGGGGCCCACTCTAAGGATCTCGTCTTGACTTGACTACGTCTGCAAATACCCTATTTCCCAATAAGGCCGCATTCTGATGTGTTGTGAAATTATGATCCCATTTTGTTTTTTGGGGGACGTAATTCAACTAGTAACACTTAGTAAATAAAGTTAAATATAAAGAAGAAGAGGGGCCGGCCCTGTGGGCAATGGTTGAGTTCACTTGCTCTGCTTCAGCGGCCTAGAGTTTCTCTGGTTCGGATCCTGGGCAAGGACATGGCACTGCTCATTGGGCCATGCACAACCAGAGGGACCTACAACTAGAATGTACAACTACGTACTGGGGTGCTTTGGGCAGAAGAACCAGCAGCAGAAAAAAAAAAGGAAGATTGGCAATGATTGTTAGCTCAGATGCCAATCTTTAAAAAAAATAAAAATAAGAAAATGAAGAAGATAAAAATCACATGTAATCCCACCACTCAAAGATAAATGTCTAAATTAAAAATTTTTAATGTGTTATGTACTTTTCACAAAATAGGGATCACAGTGTATGTTATTTCATGTTTTGCATTTTAAAACTTAGTATTAATTTTCCATGACAGTCTTCAAAATATGACTTTTAATGACTCCATAATTTAGAGAGAAGTTTATAGCATGTCTGATAAAATTTTACTTTTCACATTTCCTGGAGAAGGCGCCATGTCTCCCTGCACCTTGGCCCCTTCCCCATCTTACTGGACGCTGTGCAGGGCACTGCAGAGCGCGTGCTTGACAGGGTTGGGAGGAGGGCACATGAACTTATCTGTGGCCCTGAGGAGGTCAGAGACAGGGTGAAAAGCAGGTCTGGAGATAGGAATGGTGTCCCAAGGTGGCGTGCCTGGACTGTCTGCTGCTGGCTGGCTGGAGGGCCAGCTCTGGAATCTCCTGAGGCCAAGCCAGATGCTGTTCCTGAGGGCCTGGCCTGGGAGGGGTTTGTTTTTGTCTTGTAGATCAGGCGTTCTGTTCCTTGGGGCCTTTGCAGGTCCTCAGTTCTCCTGGGAACCGACCCAGTACTGTCAGCTTTGCAGATCCCAGCCTTGTCCTGCTGCATTTTGTTTTCTGGCGGGAGGATCACCTTTTTTTTTTTTTTAAAAAAAAACAGACTTTATTTTTTAGAGCAGTTTTAGGTTCACAGCAGAACTGAGAAGAAGGTACAGAGATTTCCCATATATGTCCTCCTATTTTGGGGTCCCCACTGTTAACATCCCCAACCAGAATGGGACATGTCACAGGGGATGAGCCTCTGCAGACATGTCACTGTCACCCAAAGTCCAGTTCCATTAGCGTTCACTGTTGGCGTTGGATGTCCCGTGAGTTTGGACAAACATGTCCTGACATGTGCCCACTGCTGTGGTGTCCTACAGAGTAGTCGCACTGCTCTAGAAATCCTCTGTGCGCCACTGTTCATCTCTCCCCTTCCCCCCTGCCAGCGTCTGACTTTCTAGAGTCTCCATGGTTTTCTCTTTTCCAGAATGTCACAGAGTTGGAACGATAGAATGTATGGCCTTTTCAGACTGGCTTCTTCCACTTAGTCATATGCCTTTCAGGCTACTCTGTGCCTTTTCATGGCTGACAGCTTGTTTCTTCTTTTTAGTGCTGAATGATATTCCATTGTCTGGATGGACCATAGTTTATTTATCCATTCACCTACAAAATGACATCTTGGGTCACTTTTTTCCCCCCTTTGGTGAGAAAGATTGGCCCTGAGCTAACATCTATGCCAGTCCTCTTCCACTTCACGTGTGGGACACCACCACAGCGTGGCGTGATGAGCGGTGTGTAGGTCCATGCCTGGGATCCAACCTGTGAACCCTGGTCTGCCAAAGCAGAGCACATGAACTTAACCACTATGCCGCTTGGCCAACCCCCTTGGATCAGTTTTAATTGTCTGTCTGGTCTTCTCTGATGGAGAAGTAAACAATAAACAGAGCCAGCTGCTGACCTGTGAACTCAGTTCTGATCTCTCTTAATTGCCTGAAAGAGGGAGTGTTCCCACCCGGATGCTGGTGCTGTGTTGTGCCCCTAGTTCTGAGAACCTTGGACCGTGACAAGGCATTGCTCAAGAAGGATGCAGCTTTCTGTCAAGGGGACACCGGAAACACCTTGCGCGGAAACCAACCTCACAGCGTTTGAACACTGCAAAGTTGGAGAGAGGGAGAAGGATGGCCTCAGGCTGTCTCTCTGCGGTCTCTGAGTGGTATGCATGCCTGGTCTGAGAGGGGAGGAGGCCCATCCCGGGACTCCTTGGGAAGTGTATGCGGCTGTGCCAGCCAGTGTGCCTGTGCCGACGTCGGTTAATTTTTCTTTCAGAGACTAGACTAGTAATTCTTAACTTGGCTTCAGAACATTCAGAGTGTATTAGCTCTTTCAAAATGTCCGCAAATTCGCCAAACAGTTTAATTTTATTCATTAACTCAACATATCCAGTGCTTTGTGGCCGTTTCTGGTCATTTTTGAGAAGTGAGTTCTGGACACTGATTCAGCAACAGGGATTGCTGCACAGGGTCCCGCGTTGCATCCCAAGGCAGAATCTTACCTGGGAAAGTGCTCGTCCAGGAAGGACTGACTGTGTCCTAGTGCTGGTAGCCAGCTTGGAATGACTTAAAACTGGCCCATCCCCCCTGTGCTGTAGCCTTCCTTCCAGGCCTTCGTTTCTTTGTCTGTAAATAAGGAGACACCTGCATTACATGGGATCCTTTTCATCGTGACGTTCAGAGGATAGTACTGGGTCGGGGTCTACAAGAAGACACTGTAAAATTTGACCTAGTGTGTCTTATTCTTGCCGAGCAAAAAGGACAACGTCCCAGTCATAACTCAGCTCAAGGCACATGGGCCTCTTGTGTCCCTGTCCCGTAGCCAGTGGGATACACTCTGCTAGTCTCCACACATCTCATTGGAGGTGACCGCATTTCCTCTTTCTGTAGAAGAAGCATGGACAGCAGAACCATCTGCCAGATGGGACTGGGCCAACCTCCTTGTTCCTTGTTCCTTGTCTCCTCCGTGCTCCCGGCATGGAGCAGCACCGTCCCAGCAGGAGTCACCCCAAGGAGACAGAAAACTGATGCTTCTTTGAGAGAAGGGCTCAGATTTTGTCTTTGTGCATCTTTTCTCTCTTCTCATCCAGTTGACAGCATTTAGGATGGGATCCAGGGAGTGGGATACACAAATTAAAGGATCTTGTCATGGCTGAGGCTTGGCAGGGTCTGCGATGGAGGTGGGGCCTGGAGGAGTGGTCTCCCTGTACCCCCTCAGCTCCTGGGCTGTCTTCACGCTTTTCCATCTCAGCAACTGTTTATGTTGTGAACCTGGAGGAGCCCAAATAACTTTTGTCTGTATAGGTCTATCTGTTGATAAAATGCTTAGTTACTAATTCCACTTGAAAGGAGGAGTAATAAACCATTGCGTATTACTCTAAATAACACATTTTTACTCAAAATAACTGTATTTTCCAAAACAAAAAGTTGGTGATTGTCTTTATGTTGCTTTGGTTAAAGTATGCAAAGAAAAATTGTAGTTGGAATAGGGAAGAATATTTGAATAGCTTTTTGACATAATTTTGGAGGTTTTCACACCTAAACTCAGTAAATGGTCATGTGGCGCAGCTCAGTGGAGCGTGGAGCCTCTGTGGAGTCTCGGGACGGCTCCTCCTTGTCCGCTTGCACACCCCCTGATCTTTCCTGCACTGGGGCCGGATCTTCTACCCGTGTTTGGTTTTGCAGCATCAGGCTTTGGTCATTTGGTAAACTTCGGTTTGCTGAGTTACTTAGATCTTGCAGATGCTGGCGTACTTTATTTTACTATGTCAGAAAGTTACTTTTGTTTCACTGGCCACCCTTCTCATCAGAGGAGCTTTTAGGCTGTCACAAGCTATCTGTTCCTGGCAGGGAGTTTTCCAGGATTCTAATATTTGACTGAATGCTTGAATTTTACCATTGACAATAAATTAGGTCAGATGTTTTCCTTGAAGTGGCAGTCTCGTTTTTTTTTTTTTTTTTTTTAAAGATTTTATTTTTTCCTTTTTCTCCCCAAAGCCCCCCGGTAGATAGTTGTGTATTCTTCGTTGTGGGTTCTTCTAGTTGTGGCATGTGGGACGCTGCCTCAGCGTGGTCTGATGAGCAGTGCCATGTCCGCGCCCAGGATTCGAACTAACGAAACACTGGGCCGCCTGCAGCGGAGCGTGCGAACTTAACCACTCGGCCACGGGGCCAGCCCCGTGGCAGTCTCATTTTGTTCGTTTTCCAGAACCAATCTGCCAGATACCCATGTCTGAATAACTAGAGTTTGTGTATCATTTTTTCATGTAAACATTGTGTTTCCTTCACTGCTTTTGCTGGAGACAACTGTTGTGTTTGGTACACAGCAGGAATGCTTCATGCACACTTCTTTTTGTCACATGGGAATTGAAGAAGACTAGTGCAAAAGGCTTGGAATTTAATGAAATTAATAATTATTGCTTTATCATGGAGATTCTTAAGCAAAGTGGGCCATCACCTTTGCACCATCATGCAAATATCACCCCAGCTAAAAAGATAGTGCTGTTACAAAAAAAGTTTTGAAAGGTTTGCAGGGCTCTCCAAGGGTCCTCAGCCCACACTTTGGAAACAACTGGACTAAGCTCAGTCTGTGTGAGAAAAGGTAGCTGGACAAGTCAAGTCAGCCTGAATGCTTGTCTATAACTAAAAGTGCCACAGCCTTAGTGTGACTGTGCCCATTACCTCCCCCAGTACAGAAGCTCACAGATTTGTGTGCATTTTCAGAGGGCTCCTGATTTGGTGGACCCTTTGGAGTGAACACCCCTCCTGGAATTCCCATGGAAATGTAAAAATGGGCCCCCCTTTTAAAGTAGGTCTGTGCGTCTGTTCTGGGGTGGGTGCTCACGAACTCAGCACACATCCTCAACTGGGTGTTGGCGCATGAAGGTGTTTTCCTTTCCTTTGATCATGCCTTTTGTTGTGTACTAGTAGCAAAAGGACCGAGTCCCACTTGCAGGCTGGGATTCCTACAGGACAGCCTGCTCCTAGGGCATGGACTCTGCTGCTAACACGGTTGCTGGGAGCCGTGCAGCCTCTTCCTCTGGCAGTGCTCAGCCCTTCCCTGATGTTCATCCAGTTTACTGCATAATTCTTCCTGTTAAGCTGCCACAAAACTGACCAGGCGTCTCATTGTTTTAGACCTTGATTCTCTTGGATTATTTCAATCATATTGCCTACCCTGGCACACTTTTATTTTGTCTTGTAGTTCAGCCTGATTACTTGACTTAAAAATTTATCTTTGTTCTTCTGAATTTTGCAGATCTTTTAAGATGATCTGGATTGCAACGACTTAAAATATATCATTGTGTATTTGCCACTTTGGAGAACTTTTTAAAGTTATGGAGTTCTGTGTATTCAACTTTGATTAGTCTTTTAAAAAATTGCTCTCTGCCTTGGCTGCGATGAGACCTTGAGACACATTTCTACTAATGCTGGAGCTGGTCAGCTTTAATTGGAAGTGAGGACTCTGGGCCTTTTTCCAATGACTCAGTAACCTCTAGTATTTAACTCTTTAGGCCATTTATTATGAAACTGTGATGTGCAATCCTGTAAGCATCTTTAATGAAGCTCTTTGTCATAAAATATGGCTGCTGTATATGAGAATGATCTTTTTCAGGTTTCACTGAGATGAGGAGAAAATACTGTTAATATTCTGTCAGAGGGTTTTTTTTTTTTTTTTTGAGGAAGATTAGCCCTGAGCTAACTACTGCCAATCCGCCTCTTTTTGCTGAGGAAGACTGGCCCTGAGCTAATATCTATGCCCATCTTCCTCTACTTTATATGTGGGACGCCTGCCACGGCATGACTTATTGCCATGCGGTGCCATGTCCACACCCGGGATCCAAACCGGTGAACCCCGGGCCGCCAAGAAGCGGAACGTGCAAACTTAACTGCTGCGCCACCGAGCCGGCCCCCATTACAGGTATTTTATATTAAGAGGAGTTTCTTGGTTGTTGGAAGTGGTGTGGCAGGCTTGGAGGGAGCCAGGCCATTTGTTCTCCACTGACATGGGGGCCAACTGGGATTGCAGTCTCAGAATGTGTGTACATGGAGAGAACCAGGCTAGAGCTGCAGTCCCGCGTGGACCCTGCGAGCCACCCTCACCTCTGCTTTAGACTGTGCGCATGGCTGCTGACGCTCTGTGGATGCTCACTCTGCACCTGGGACTTGGTGAAAGAGACCAGAGAGGAATGCCCTCTGAATTGCTAGCACTGTTGAATTTATGTGATCAAAACTGTGGGTCAGGACCCACTTCTGTTTTTGACAAATGGTGATTTGAGCTTTCCTTATCTGAAGCCCTCAGAATTAAATTAATCTCTAAGAACTTTCTTTGTAATTACTTTTTGGCATAAATTTTTTGATACACCTGCTCATGGAAATCAAAGTGGTAATTCTCAGTGTCCAAGGTATTTTCTTTTATTCAGGGAATATTTAGCACCTGGTGTGTGCAAGAGGTCGTGTAAAACTTGGCTGGGTTTCCAGGATCAAGACTAATGGAATGGCCTACCTGGAATACTTATTCCCTGTCAGCATTGGGCCAGCTGCTTCCCTGTTTAATCCTTTAACGTCCTCTGAGGTTAGCATTATTACTCCACTTACAGAAGGAAAACAGAAGTTTAATATTGCTGGGGGGGGGACCTCCCACAATCCCAGGGCATGCTGTTTCATGAGGCTGTGGTGTCACCTGTGAGCACAGGCAGACAAGGCTGTGTCCTGCTCTTGAGGCACTTACAGTCTTCAGACCTGCAGAGAGACCCACCAGCTCCTGTGAGAGGAAGAGAGGGAGACCATGTCTCTTGGGGGTCAGGAGTGCTGAAGGCTCCACCGAGGAGGTAGCATTTGGCTGGGCTTTGAATAATAAGTAAAATTAGAACTGATGGCCATGGCATTTAGAAAAGGAATTTTGGGTAAAGGAAACAACATGGGCCAGGAGCATAGAGTAGCCGATGGGTCTGAAGGTTTGGGGCACGGGTGAGGTTGGAATGCCAGACCAAGGAGTGTCCCGAAAAGTAGTGATCAGAAGCATCTAGTGAAAGAGCGTGTGGGGTGGGAAGCTCTCGAAGCAGGCACGAGGCCTCACTGCATGGCTGCCCTGGGATGGAGGGCCCCGCAGAGTGAAGGGCAACCAGATCCTTGAGCTTTGGTGACTAGAAGGATGGTCGTGTCATTGTGCAGACAGAAAGGGCTGCTTGGAGAGAGAGAGAGAGAGAGAGACAGATAGGAAGTTGAGGCCTGCAGTCCTGTCTGTGTGTGTGGCAGGAAGAAAGAAGGAAGGTTTGTTTACAGTCAGAATAAATCAACAAAAGCATGCTAGCATAATATAGTAATCTTCAGGCAGATTTGATTTTTTCTTTTAAGATAAAAAATTAAAAGAACATCTATAAAAGTAATTTCTCCCACTGTAACCGGTAGTCTTTGGATGGATAATATGTGGGTATTCTAGGTCGTTCTCTTATTTTGAGAAATAAGGCGCCTTGTACTTAAACCTCGTAGTAAGCCTAGCTCACAGTCTTTATGTTCCTGTTTTCTGTGCAATTTTAGGGTTTTAAAATTGTCCAAAGAAGCATTAATAATGACATGCTTTAGACTGAAGCCTACTCCAAAGAACCCAAGAAGTTTTTTCGTTTCCAGATATTTGTGGTGAGGCTTAAGTAGTTTGAAACCCTCATTTAGAAGTCATTTTTGTTTATTTCCTCTTTGTCAACCACTCTACTCCAGCTCTTGTAAAAGTGACCTCCTTCAGTGTTGGGAGGAGTAAGAGGTGAGACCACAGGAAGCAGAAAACAGGAAAACAAGTGAATGCAAGGGTTCGCATTTGCCCCTTTGGCAAGTAGGCTAAGTGGTGTTAAGGCTCTGTCTCTTGAAGTCTTGGAATCTACAGGTTTATTCCAGTTCTTTCCTGGGTGGCAGAGCTTTATCATTTGGGAGGGGTAAAATCGGTATCAAAGTGCCTTTGCTCAATTGGATGAAGGTGGGCCACTTGCTTTTTTAGGATGACAGGCAAGGCCACGAGTTGTGATTAAACACAGGTTCATTCTCAAGGGGGTTTTCTTGCTTAGCTAATGGAATTGGTTAAAATCTGTTTGCAGTGTTCTTTTTTTCTAGTGTAGCATTCAGAGAAAAGCAGCCTTGGGGGAGTTTTCTGTTCCAGGAGTTTGGTGGTTAAGAAGTGCAGGCTCTGGGCTTATTGGAGGCCCTGCAGCACGGGGATCTTGATGAACTTGTCCCTGTTGTTGGGTCAGTTCTGGTGGTCTCCTCTAATATGCGTTCTAGATGCTGGATTCTAAGTATCAACTTCTGCAGCTGGATTCAGAGGGACACTCAAGACGGGTTTGTTTCTAATGCAGCCTGCCTAGTGTAAATGCTCAATAAGTGTTTCCTGAATTAGGGACAGAACCCTGAAGCACCTCAGCTTGTGCTCCCCTGCTTTTCTTTTGCTTAGAAGATGGACCAGGAGGTCCATTGTGAAGTTCTCAAAAAATAAACAGTTTTCTTTTTCTTTTTTTTTTTTTTAAAGTTTTTTTTTGAGGAAGATTAGCCCTGAGCTAACATCTGCTGCCAATCCTCCTCTTTTTGCTGAGGAAGACTGGCCCTGAGCGAACATCCATGCCCATCTTCCTCTACTTTATATGTGGGACGCTTGCCACAGCATGGCTTGCCAAGCGGTGCCATGTCCACACCCGGGATCTGGACCAGCAAACTCCGGACCAGTGAACCCGGGCTGCTGAAGCAGAACGTGTGAACTTAACCACTGCACCGCCTGGCTGGCGCCAAAAGTTTTTTTTTTTTTTTTTTTTATTCCTCCTCTTCTTTTTCTGCCCAGAGCCCCCCAGTACATAGTTGTGTATTCTGGTTGTGCTCTCTGGGACGCCACCTCAGCATGGCTTGATGAGTGGTGCCATGTCTGTGCCCAGGATCCAAAACGGCAAAGGCTTGGGCTGCTGAAGCAGAGCATGCAAACTTAACCACTTGGCCCTGGGGCCTGTCCCAACAAACATTTTTCTTATTTCCATTTCCTGCTCACTGTAGAAAATACAAGAAGACATGAAAAAGGGGGAAAATCTACTTTATGCCCCACCATCCAGCTAAGGAGTCTTACTACTGTCTTCAGTAGTGGGTGGTCGTATCCTTACTGATTTTTCTGTGCATTTGAGCTATCAGTTATTCAGAGAAGGGTATTGAAATCTCTGATGATGTTTGTGGTTTTGTGTTTTCTCTGTGCAGTCTCATCGCTTTTTACCTTGTGTGTTTTGAAGCTCAGTTTTTAGGGACATAAACATTTGAGACTATGACTTCCTTTCGATGAATCTGCCTCTTTATCGTTATGAAATGGCCTCCTATCTGTGATGATATTCTTTGCTCTGCAGTTTACTTTACTATGTTTGATATTAAAATAGCCTCTCTCTTTCCTTTGACTAGTATTAGCATGCTATATCCTTTTCCATCTTTTTGAGTTTAAACTAGTTGTCTTGATATTTAAAGAGAGTTTCTTGTAGGCAGCCTTGAGTTAGGTATTGCTTTTTAAAGAAACCCAGTCTGACAATCTTTCCTTTTTAAGAAGTGTTCAGACTGTTTACACTTAGTGTGATTGTTGACATGATGAAGTTTAAATCCACTGTTATGTACACTTTGATAGTAAAAGAACCTGAAAGTAGTAGTTCCATGTCTCCCTCTCAGCTTTGATGCTGTGGTTTTCTTACATTTTACTTTTACAGATGTTATAAACTCCACATTTTATTGCTGTTGTGTTTGTTTAAACAGTGGACTGTCTTTAAAAGAGAGAGTCTTGTGTATTTGCCTGCATCATTGCCATTGCAGGTGCTCTTCGTTTTTAGTGTGGATTCTCACTTCCAACCAGCGTCATTTCCTTCTGGCTGAAGGACTCCCATTAGTATTTCTCATAGTGAGGTTCTCCTCGTGATGAGTTCTTTTAGCTTTTGTACGTCTGCAGAATTCTTTATTTTGACTGTGTGTGTGTGTATGTACTCACCTTCATTGAGATAATTCACATACCTTACAATTCACCCATTTGAAGTATACAGTAAATGATTTTCACTTTGTTCACAGAGCTGTGCAACTATCATCATGGCCTTTGTTTTTAAAGAATTTCAGTGGATATCAAATCCCAGGGTGAAAAGTATTTTCTTTCAATTTGTACTCACCTTCTTTCCCTCAAGAATCTGCTGTCACCATTGTCTCTCTTCCATTCTGCTTGGCTTTTTCTCTCTGACTACTTTTAAGATTGTCTTTTATCTCTGTGATGTACTTTGGTGTGGTGTTTCTGTATTTCTTTTGCTTGAGGTTCGTTGAGCTCCTTGGATCTCCGAGTTTATAGTTTTCATCAAAATTTGAAAACTTTTGGGCTTTATTTCTTCAGATACTTTTTCTGTCCCTCACCCCCTGTGGGCACTTCAGTGATCTGTTCCATTGCTTGTAGCTGTCCCAGCTCACTGACGCTGTGCTCATTTTCTCTCATAGTCATCTGTTCTCTCTGTGCCAAGTGTCTGTTCAGCTGTTAATCCCCCCTAAAGGGTTTTCACCTCCAGAGCATGATGTGGTTTGCACCTCTAGAGGTTTGTACTCAGCATATCTCTAGTTAAGTTTGAGAATATTGGGGAGCTCAGTTATATGAACTGTTTAATGTCTGTTTCTGCTAATTTTGCCATTTATGTCAATTCTGGGTTGGTTACAATTGATTGCTTTTTTTCTCGTTATGTATTTTCTTAATTACATGCCTGGGGATTTTTTTTTCCAATATACTTTTTATTTTGGGAAAGTGTTAGATTTACAGAAGAGTTGTAAAGAGCATTCCTCTGTATCTCTCATCCAGCTTCCCCTAATTGCTAACATCTTACATTACCATGGTATAGTTATCAAAACAAAGAAACCAGTATTGGTGCATTACTATTTACACTGCAGACTTTATTCAGATTTCCTTAGTTCTTATCTGATGTCCCTTTTCTGTCCCAGGGTCCCATCCAGCATACCCGTTGCATTTAGTCATTCTGTCTCCTCTGCCTCCTCCTGTCTGGGACAGTTTCTCTGTCTTTCCTTGTTTTTTGTGACCTTGACGGTGTTGAGGAGCACCAACCAGATATTTTGCAGGGTTTCCTCCATTCAGATTTGTCTGATGTTTTCTCTTTAGACTGGGATTTTGGTTGTGGAGGAAGATGACCACAGAGGTGAAGTGCCTTCTTAGCACATCCTATCAGAGGTAGATACTGTGACCGTGATTTATAGGGGGCTCACCCCACTCACCTGGTTAAAGTGACATATGCCAGGTTCCTGCACTGTGCAGTTCCTGGTCCCTTCTTACCCTCTGTCCTTTCCACATGAGCACCAAGTCCAGAGCTCATGCAAGGGGAGGAGAGTGTCTCCTTGGGGCAAGATTTGTCTCTTCCACCCATTTCTTCATTTATTCAGTCATTTCTTTACATCAGTATGGACTCATGTATGTTTATTTTATAGCGTGCTATTGATTTTTTTCTCAAATTCTTCCAACTTCCATGCCTGGGAATATCTGGATGTCAGACACTGAATTTTGCCTTGTTGTGTGCTGCATAGTTTTGTGTTCCTGTCAGTCTTCCTGAGCTTTGTCCTGGGATCCAGTTAATTCTTGGAAACAGTTTGCTCCTTTTAGGTTTTGCTTTTAAGATTCATGAGGCAGACTGTGCCTTGCTCAGTTTTGGGCTAATGCTCCAGGCTGAGGCAAGGCCTCTCTGCCCTTCCAGCACTGCCTGGGCCTTGGTCTGGCTGGAGGAGCCCGGTACTGCTTCTCATCTGTGTGTGGTTCCCTGCCTACTTGTGGGTTGTTTCCTGCAGATCTCTGGATATTTCAAACTATGTCTTCTCTGATCTAAATATTCCCCATTAACATACACAGAGGTAGCATTCTGCCTTTTTCATCATCTCATGGGCTTTTCTGTAAACTCCCTGCATATTTGACAGATCCCCATACAAAGCACAAACTGCTTTCACTCTGTTTTGTGTAGTTTTAAGAAGTGTTGTTTCATTTTATATCATAAAAAAGTAATCCGGGGCCGGCCCAGTGGCCGAGTGGTTGAGTTCGCGCGCTCCTCTGCGGTGGCCCGGGGTTTCGCTGGTTCAGATCCTGGGCGCGGACATGGCACTGCTCGTCGGGCCATGTTGAGGCAGCATCCCATATGCCACAACTGGAAGGACCTGCAACTAGGATATACAGCTGTGTACAAGGGGGGATTTGGGGAGATAAAGCAGGAAAAAAAAAAGAAAAGAAAAAAAAAAGTAATCCAATTAGGAGAACAAGGGAACATGACCCTGATGCAGCATGGGTCCTGGGCTGGAGCAGGATAGTCAAATGGGAGTGAGGCCTGTGCAGTCCTTAATAGCAGGGTGTCCATGGGTTTCTGGAATTAGATAATTTTACTGTGGTTACGTGTGATGTTAACATTAGGCTGAGTGGAGGGTATACAGGAACTCTGAATTTTTTTTGCAATGCTTTTTTATGCCTAAGGTATTTCAAAATAAAAAAACTTAAGTAAGAAGCCACTAGGTGAGTAGAGTCTTGTTTTTCCTCAGTTGATATTCATGACCATGTTTCACAAGATGAGTGCAGTCTTAATAGAAGTTTCTCAAGCTCACAAATGTGTAGTGTGAAACCTGAAGGCCCCGCCTTTCTGCCTTCACCGCAGCCCCAATGCTGCCTCCTCTTCCCGAGGCAGAGGGCAGCTGCCCCTGCCAGGAGTGTCCAGGGCCCCTCCTCTCTGTGTTTACATTCCACGTGCTTTAGTCAGCAGAGTTGCTTTGGTTTTTTAAGCTTGGTGTCATGTCCCAGAGATCTTTCTGCGTTGCCCCTGCTGAACAGTATTCCTTAGTTGGGCTTTGCTGTCTAATTTCCTTGTTGCCGAGGTGCTAGGCAGCCTGGTCTGCCTCTCCTGGCTCTTCTGTCTCACTCTGTGTGGTCACACTTACTTCCCACACGTCCTGTGTACATGTCTCACGTGTTCCCACCTGTCTAGAATCTGTCACATTATTAAGCCCTTCCTGATCCTTGACCTGAGTGTTCGTGGCACAGGAAATGATTCCAAGGGGTTTTGCTGGTGCCTGGTGCATGTGTTTCAGGCACACCACAGTGACGAGACACTCACTTGCCCACAGCTTGGCCAGTGATGGCATTGAGTCTTCAGGCTTCTATTTTATGAAGATACTGTTTAAAAGAAGTCATTGTATCATCTGAAAATGATTCTCTAGTGTTTATTTTGGCTTGGTATAATTTATGCTGTCAAGGCTATTATTTTCTTAAATAACAAATTTTTATAACTTGTGAAAGCATCTGCTTTCTCTGCCTCCCGGAAGTTACGAGGTCACTTTACTAGGTCAGGACGTGCCCTTTTGTCACTACTGGTGTCTTGAAGTCTTCCTCTAGAAATACTCTTCCCTACCAGGTATGTTTTAGGATGAGAAGCTCTTGAGCCAGTGTTGGCAGCTTTGATCCCCTGCCCGCCTGTGTTGCAGTGATGCTCCTGGGGAAAACTATCCCTGTATCTTCTGGAAGGCCTTGCCCTGCCCCAGAGCTGTGCAGGATTCTCTGTTCTCAGCTATCACAGCTAGGCAGCAAGGCACTGGTGAGTGGGGTGTTCGTGTGTGTACTTTCTCAGCGTCTCGGTCTGGAGGGACAGGGGCCTTGCGAGCAGGGGTGACAAGGAAGAGCATGGACAGGTGTCCTGGAGCTTTACCACATGTGTCATTTCATGTCATTTAAAGCCTGAGTGTGAGAGTCAACCCGGTGGCATAGTGGTTAAGTTCACATGCTCCACTTTGGTGGTCCAGTATTCTCAGGTTTGGATCCCGGGCGTGGACCTAGTATCGCTCGTCAAGCCATGCTGTGGCTTCATTCCATATAACATAGAGGATGATTGGTATAGATGTTAGCTCAGGGCCAATCTTCCTCACAAAAAAAAAATAAATAAATAAAATGAATAAAACCTGGGTATGCTGCCAGAAGGAGGAGGGGCTCCATGAATTGTCTGTCTTAACCATTGGATTTTTGCAAATGTGACTTTCTACGTGAATTCATCTTTGTATCCAGTTATTATGTTGATAGAAAACCTTGCAGTGTGGGCTTTCTTATTTTTTAACCCACATTAAAAGTAGGTAAATTGCTCATCTGAAGCCCAGCATTATATATTTTAATTGATAAGGGCTTTACTTAAAAAATTAAAATCTGAGAAATAGGAAAAACCCTGGCAGCCCCTTTGTTTCTTTCACAGGTAAATGTGACAAAACTAGTGATATTTTCCACTACTTTGTTGAGATTGTGTTCCTTAACTTTTTAGTCAGTTGAGAGAGCTTAGAGTTATTTCTCCTTTAAGAAGATTAGCTCAAACATTAACATTTCACCCTTTGTGGTCTGTTGAGGTTCTGGGCGCTCTAGGGTGGGCACGGGAGGGGCAGTGATGAGAATACGATAGTTGCCTCTTAAATGAACTAGAGGCACCGAGCTCAGACGTGTCCTGAGTCGCATGTCCCCATAACCGTGCTATGACTGGGTGGAGGGAGGTCTCCCAGGAGATGGATGATGGCGCTGTTCATGTCTGCCAGAGGCACTGACCTCCTGATCCCTGTGTCCCCAGTAGCAGGTTCTCCGCACGTCCCGTCACTACTAACATGGAGCTTTTTGTTATGAAAGTGAAGAATAGTGCTGAATGGGATTGTTTTCTTTTAAAGGCAGGGGTTGATGGGTTGTACCTAAAGTGGATTTATGTTTCTGAAATCTGAAAATCTTTGAGTGAAAAATGAAGACATGATCCTTAGACTTAATTTTATCATTGGGGATGGTGCCTCTGGCTTCTGCTTTCTTACTCAGTGGAACTGGGAGACAGCAGCTCTTGACCAGCTGCAGGGGTGTGCCGGTTTTCTGGGCTCTCTGTGCCAGCCCTATGCTGTGGGTGAGGGAAGAGATGGCGCAGAGGAGCTCTTAGCCAGCCGCAGGGATGCGCCGGTTCTCTGGCCCCCCTGTGCCGTGGGCGAGGGAGGAGATGGTGGAGAGCAGCTCTTTACCAGCTGCAGGGATGCGCCGGTTCTCTGGCCCCCCTGTGCCATGGGCGAGGGAGTAGATGGCGGAGAGCATCTCTTTGCCAGCTGCAGGGATGCGCCGGTTCTCTGGGCTCCCCGTGCTGCAGGCGAGGGAGGAACAATGTGGTGGCTGTGCACTTGCAGAATGGCCCTTCTCGTGTCTTCTGGGTGGGCCAAATGTGCTTAGATGCGTGGCCCCTTCACACCTGTGGCCTTGCAGGAGGGTTCCAGAGGCCCAGAGCCTGGTGCCTGTGCTTGCCATCTATTCTATTATGGCCGATGTGATCAGAAAGATCAGAAAGTTCTTTGTCCTTGTGTCTTTAAGCATGCTGCCCATTCAGGTGTTCCGGTTGTAAACCACTGGAAATGTGTTCTTAGCCATGGAGAATTAGAATTTCTTGGAACCTTCTCTTGGAACCTATTTTCAAAAAAGTTACAGCAGAAGACTATCAGAAAGATTTTGTGATAGCTTTAGCTTTAGGATGGCCTACAGTACACTTAATAGGTGTTTTCTCAGATAGCTTAGTGGTCTGGTTAGAAAATAATGCAGAGAATAAAAGTTTACAAACTGCATAAAATAGCCATTTTGCTTGTTATCCAAGAGTTGGGCATAAATTTCATTTCTGAAGGCAGAACTGGCAGTAGCTTTAGATGCTGTTAGCCTTGCCGTCTCATTTTATTTATGTCTTGCTGATAACCAGCAGAAACAGTCACTTTCCAGCCTGGCTTCCCGTTGGGGGGATATTCTTACCATAGTTAGGGCTCTCTGGGCATGTTCTTTCCTACCAGTGCACACCCTCCCTGTGCTGGAGGAGTGGACCAGTGCAGACAGGGCTCCTTTTTACTCTCACTGTGACTTTTCACAGTCTGGAAGCTCTCTCTTCTCTCATAGACTCTGCTGTGAAAGCCACCTCTTAGTATGTTCTCTCACACATGTGCTCACACATGTGCTCTCACATGCATGTACTCATGCACACCAGTGAGCTCCTCACTGACCTTCTGTGGTTCTAATGACCACTGGGCCATCTGTTAGGCTTGATTTCTGTAGATATTAAATGTCAGTTGCTGCAAAGTGCTATAAGACCAAAAGGTTACCTGATTGAGGTATAAAGAAGGAAAAAATCATTTCTTGTCCATTCCTAATTTTATGAATTTTTATTTTTCCCCCAGTTTTATTGAGATATAATTGACATGTAACATTGCATAAATTTAAGGTGTACAATGTGATGATTTGATAGATGAATATGTTGTGAAATGATCATCACAGTAAGCGTAGTCAGCATCTGTCACCTCACGTAGTTACACATTTTTCCTCTGATGAGAACTTGTGAGATCTGCTCTGTCCTTTTCTGTAGTGAATGTCTTTGGCCTCTCCTGACTTCTCCTCGTTCACCCCATCTACACCAGCCCCCAGTGTCTGATCCGTTCAGAGGCACCCTTCTTGTTGTTCCATGCTGGTCTCTGCAGTTTGAATTCTTGTCACTGTATTTCCGTGTTGGTGTGTGGAGACGGGTGTTGCGTTCTGGATCTCAGCTCTATTTTGATACCTAGGTGGCTATTTGACTCATACCTTGACCTTCCTGGCTCAGAACAGCTTCAGAGCAAGTGGCTGCCTGCACAACAGGAGGCACGTGTTCCCAGACAAGCCTAGCCTCCTTCCTGAGGGGTGCTTGGTCTCTGCTACCATGTGAATAAACACAGCCCTGAACTCTGGAGGCGTGTGTTGGTAACTCCTGAACCTCGCAGGCTGGCCCAGAGCTGGATTTGCAGGCACATCCAGCAGCAGTGTCAGTCCTTAAGTGCTTCCTGTTCCAGGGTTTGAGTGTGGAGTCTGGGACAAGCCTGAGCTCCCCAGGGAAGCCTTAGAAATATTCCCTTTCTAAGGACACTTCAGGAATCAGGACAGAGAGAGGATGTTTTAGATTCTTACTCTTGCCAGTTGCTTTTATGGAGTGCCTCCTTCAGTGGAGGCTGAGGCTGACAGAAGTTCTTGCAGGGTGCTAATGGGTGTGAAATACGGTCACCTGTCAGCATGAATGTTGTGTCAGGGAAAGGAAGGCAGGAGAGCGGGTGGAGGCAGCTCTCCAGGGTCCACGGGATGTGTGCGTATCTACTTGATGCCAGGCTCTTGGCTTTCGTCTTTCTTGCTGGCCACCACTGCATCTGGAATCCACAGAACACTTGACTGCCTGGCTCTAGTGTCCCTGCTGCAGCTTTGTTCCAGGGTGACTTCACTACCCTGCCACTGCAGACATGCGTTAAATAGCAGATGCCCATGTAGCGTGACACTAAGGTTTGGAATCAGAAGGAAATCAGCCCTTCAGAAAGGGTGGATGTCCAGGAGGTTCTGCCAGAGTTGGAGACACCCGTTGGAGGTGGGAGGCAGCTGATCTCTCATCAGCTCTGTATGTTCACTCAGAAACCAGTCGTGTGGGGGCTCTTGACGTTCCCCCAGAGCAGCTAGGAAGTTATGGCTGGGAGGAAGCTTGGATTTCTCCAGGAACCTTCAATCCCATCACTCTTGGTGGGTTTCTGTTATGTTACTTTCATCCTTGTTATGCAACTTTCATCCTCAAATTAATCATTTCCTTTTGTGGTTCCTCCCTTTTTATGTCCCAGGTGACCTTGGTCCCCACACCTGTCTCTCACCTTAATCAGTACCACGGCATCTTTTTTGCTTTAGGTTGTAGGTATGTATTTAGGGCAAGAGGCTTCTGGTCATGTTTTTGCATCTGCTTGAAGAGAAGAGAACCAGGAAAAGGAGAGACTGCAAAGCGACAGGGACTGGTTGGAGGAGGGAGGCAGCTCTTAAGGTTTCTGTGTTCCTCTCACTAGGAGCTGTCCAGTGGGGAGTCCACAGAAGAATCCTGATATTGAGTATCTTCTAGGGGTGTTGTTATGGGTTAATTATGTGGGTTGTGTCCCACAAGAGAGTGAGTGACTGACGAGAACCCGTTTCTGCACTGTGCTCTATGAGACAGAGGTGAACACTATCATGGCACCTTGGGGTGAACACTTTAATTCTTGCATTTCTGTTGTTAAACTGAGCAATGGGGAAAAACAGGTTAGGATTGTGGGTCCTTGTAATTTTATAAATTAATGTGGAGTCATTCACGGCAGATTTGGGTAATCAGTCGTGTTTCAGTGTTAACTTAGGAAAAGTTTGCTGATGCATAACGCTTGTAATCTTCAGTGGAGAAGTGGGGAATATTGATTCAAAAGTAAGTTACAAAACAGTGGATTCAGTATGACCTCATTTTTGGCTATGAAATACACCTGGATGTTTTGCTGGACACTTGGGTGGTGGGGGTTTGTCTTCAGTTTTCTTTTAGTGTGTAAGTATTATCTAAATTTTTTACAATAAGAATGTACTGCTTCTGTTTTCCTGTTAAATGATTGTTTAAAGAAAGAGATCATGGCTCACTTCCTCTTCCTTTCTCCAAACCCCTTGAGCCAGGCGTCTAGACTGTGGTGCTGGGGGTGGGGCGTGTGAGTCTTGCCTGAGTTAGCATTTTGTATTACGTGCTTTTCAGTCACTTTTAATAACTGTTTTTAATAACTAACAGTGGTTTGAGAGTTGAAAATCCAGACAAGAAAGAGGTATTTGACATGGCATAGTTGAATAAACAAATGGCTTTATTAAAAACTGTGTGTTTATTTCTTAGTTAGGCTGTGAGGTGGGGATAAAATGTTTGCTTCTAGACTTTGGGTAGCCTGGCTATCTAGTTTCAGGTGCAGCAGAGGCTAAAGGAGGAGATTTCCTTCAACTCTGCTTGGGGCATCCCCTGCAGTAGTCACTTGCCTTAAGTGTTTTTGATAGCTTTGACGACTCCAAGGAAAAGGGGAGGTGGGTCAGAATAGATCCCCCCTCACCTGGGGGGCATTTGTCCCTCCCTCCACCTGCTGGTTCCCTCTGCCTTCCCTACCTCAAAGGTAATGCTGGCAGAACACTTTTACTTGAAGGATCTCAAACACCCTGGGAAGGAACAGAACAGACATGGCCCAGAGAGCTTGCATGGCTGCACTGTGGTCACCAAGTGAATGACCCATGGCCGGCTGTCACTTATGCCCTCAGAGATATAATCTGGCCTCCCCCTGCCCCTGTCACATCTGTTTGTAGTGCTGAAAATGTTCGCTAAACACTTGATAAAGTGAGTAAATTTGGTAGATGTATATATATATATGTAGACATGCACATATTGACAGATATCCTCCAGCGTGAATTTGAGTAGCTGAGGGCATTGATTTCCTGACATGAGAATTCTAAGAGTCTGGTTTCGTGTCCCAAATTTCTTAACAAGCCTGTTGGGGTTCTTTCTGGGTTCAGGTGGAGGAATGTGACTGTGGAGAATCCCGTGTCTGGAGCCTGAGCTGTGTGGGCCGTCCTGGGGGCTCTTCATCGTATATCATGTACTACTTGAGTCCCACTGGCTACATTGAGGGGTCAGCTACTGGTTAATGGAACTGGGCAGTCGAGGACAGTGGGTCTGGGTTCAGGTAAAGCTCTCCCCTCTGCCTGAAAAGGTTTCTGGAAAACTCCTGAGGCTCCTACTTCTTGGACCAGCTTGGGGAAGCAGTCCCCCTGGCTGCTCCCAGCCCCCTTGACAGCCTGCCGGGCCAGCATACTTTCCCTGTTCCATGTGGAGGATGGCACCTGTCTCGCAGGGAGGCAGGAGACAGCGTGCAAGGGATCGAGCCCACTCTTCTCATTGTGAATTCTCCTTTCTGTTGGCTTCTGCAGGATTAACTCTGTCTTTCTTTTGGTGTTAGGAAGCGTTGTCATCCCCTGTAAGTCACTCACTTGCATAACTAGAAAATCATATAGCCTGTTTTATAAACTAGAGTACGTGTCATAATTTGGCTTTTTGTCCACAATTTAAGGTTGGGGCTTTTACAGTGTGAGAGCTGTTGCTCCTTCAGACAGCAAGCCTGGACTGATAGGTGTGGGTGTGTTGGCAGTTTCTTGGTGCCTTCCTTCCTGCAGTCTCCTCTGTTGCCCACTGCCTACTTGTATTCCCTTCTTAGATCAATTATTTGCCATCTGCTCCTGGCTTGGGCACTGAGACCTGTCAGAACTGTGCCTGGTGTGTCGGTGCAGTGAGCTTTCCTCTGGGGCACATGGTGAAAGCAGTTTGCTCTTCTCTTTTCTGTCTGCAGTTGTCACAGTGTCCCTCACCTCAGGAATGCATTGCTGGGTGGGGCCTCATAATCTTTTGGACCTGAACTGCACAGCATCTTTCCTCTGTAAACCCCGGTCCTAGTGATAGTCACTCCAGTAAAGTCTTGTTTGTATATCTGCTCCTACTTCTCCTCCTCCCTGCAAAGCAAACTTGTGAAGAGCCTTTAGCTGTCAATTCAGTTCCTCAGTCAAGTTCCACTGTAGTTTTCTCTAGATTTTCTCCAAATGAACCTGTGTTCTATTGATTTTTTTTCAACAAAGTGTTCGGCTTTACAGTGAAGATGTTAATTCTTCACTGCCCAGGGCACCTCGCTTTGATTGTGTGGTAACCTCAGTGTGGGACTGCAGGACCTTCTGGCCCCTCGAGGATGCAGGTGTAGCCAGGCTGTGATCTAGAGGAGCCTGCACAGATGGTACCTGAAAGCTCATGGCGCCCAACCAACCAGCTTAGGAGAAAAGGAGTTAAAAATGCATCATTGTTTTGCAGCTGGGGTGCCAGAAATAACATCTTTTCACAGTGAATTTCTTGATAGAAAGGAGGAGTTTTATATATACTCGTTTATATTTGGACCTGAATTGAAGCTTGAGCAGTTTGGAGATGTAGAAAATAGAGCGTTTGGTGAATAAAGATGAAGGTGTATTTTTTTGAGAAATGAGGATTGGAAACTGTAAAATGGTAAGTTTCTGCAGCAGGTTATTTCTTTCTAAATTTTTTGTTTTTCTGTATTTTCAAAATTTTTGGATTAAAATTATATTTTTTTAGGAAATTATTGAAAACAATTACAGCATAAGTGGAGCTGATATCCCCATTTGCCCTCCATCCCCCACCCCAGTTCTTCTTTAACTGTGGGAATGCACATGTCTCACATCAGTTGAACTAAACCGCTTCTTGTGGAACTCTCATATCCCATGAGAAAAGTCGCGACGCAGTGCATTGAGTTCAAGGGAGGCTCCTGGAAATGCATCGATTGGACTTAGTTGCATGAGCTGGTTTCTGGATGTCCTGACGGGGTCTGGAGCACATGGTTGATTGAGGCTGCGCCTCTCCGGTCCATTCACTGTTTATACTTGATTTAAACTCTTTTTTTCTTTTTAAAATTATCTTACCAGTTTTTCATTTCACTTAGAAACTGGTAGAAGAACTGTGTCAGAAATTCTTAGATTTTTAAAATGAGATAAAATGCCTGCATGTGCCTTGCTAGGATGCATGCCAGAGTCCTTCTAGACCCTGCTGACTGCAGATGGCTCCTCAAATGGCTTTGTGGCTGGTGTGGGGCAGGCATGGAGCTGTCCCTACCTTCCAGTGACCAGTCAGAAAGGCTTTCCAGACACATCCCAGCTTCACACGTTTTAGGGCCATTTGTGGTGGATGCGAATAACCCCACGTGTTGAGTCTCCTTTCTGTTGGTTGACTATTCTCAGAGGACCTGCCGTCCAGATGCTGGGCAGCCCCTCCAGGCCTGGGCTTGGCCAGATGTCTTGATATTTCTAATGTGCCATCTATGCCCTTTACAGTAATCTGATCCTAAAAAGGACTTCCAGCTTTGCAGAATCCCTTCCCACTCCCCATTCCTCCCCAAAAAAATGCACAAAAGGAAAAAAGCCGTTGCCTGAGAGTTTCTCCTCAATTCCAGGCTCTGGCTGCATTTCCTCTCCTCTGCTCTGCTCTTCCTAGCTGTGTTTGTCACAGAAATGATTGTTAACCACAACAGGGGTGCCTGTGCACCGTGGGCCATCCCAAGTGTGTGTAGGGGTCTGTGGAGGCATGAGACTCGGTGAAAGATGGAGGAAATGAAGGACACAACAGGTGATTGTTAACCCTTTCTGGTCTCGTAGCCCCTACTAAACTCACACTGTGTTTTGCGTATTATTAGGTTCATAACTCAGGCTTATGGATAAATTTAGATGTGTTTTTCTTACTTAGCCTGCTAATATTCGAGGTCTTTAACTATATCAGTGTCTTAAAAGAAACCTGACAAAATATCATGCTAGTTAACCATGCTTCATAATCCTATTGCTTTTATTTTCAACCTGCTTATCTGTAGCCTAATAACACATAAATTTAATATAGCATCTTTTTAAGCTTTACATTTTTATTTTCTTGTGTGGAGGTTGTTGTGTGGTCATATTTCACTGTTACGGTTTGAAATTAGTAACAAGAATTGGGCCTAAATATCACACTAATCAAGGTGGTAACTTGCATGTTCACAAGCTCGTTTTTTATAATCTCTATATACATGTTAGCCATGTGGTTTTTGAACCTGGGAGTTGTAATTCTTATCTCTTTCCATACCTTAACTGGACAAAGATGTTGAAGTACTTTTATCAGTGCTCTCTAGAGGAGCTTTTCTCCTCTAAACCAAAATTGTCTGAGTGACGGTTTTCTCAGTAAGGAGATGCTGCATGGATGGCGCAGTCTAGAAGCTTAGGAAGGAAGTTGGTTCCTTACATACAGTGTCTGTCTTAGGCCAGCAAGTCTGCTTCTTTTGTGGAACCTTGTGAAGGAAGGCAGCTTCCGGGCAGGGCTTGTCAGGCTCTTTCTGTGCAGGGCCAGTTAGTAAGTATTTTAGGTCTTGCTGGCCCTAGAGTCTCTGTGGCAGCTGCTTGCCCTGTTGAAGAACAAAAGTAGCCACAGATGATACGTAAACAAATGAGCATTACTATGTTCCAATGAAACTTGATTTACAGAGACAGACGGTGGGCCATAGCTTGCTGACCCCTGCTATCTGGGATACTTTGTTGGTGAAGAGAATTACCAGGATCAGTAAGCACAAGATCTAGTTGATTTCTATTAAAATACCATACATTTGCAAAGTCTGATGTTAATGTTTTAAAAAAGAATTGTTATGCATAAAGGATCTCTTTAAAGGATATCCTGGGGAGGGGAGAAGTTAAAGAAAATTACCTGTAAAATGGTTATTTAAAATTTTTGTCTTTTTTGTGGTACT